>NW_028227274.1:62027564-62415064 GCF_978045245.1 Mus caroli
CAGTGGTTAAGAGCACTGACTGCTCTTCCAGAGGTCCTAAGTTCAATTCCCAGCAAACACATGATGGCTCATGACCATCTGTAATGGGATCCGATGCTCTCTTCTGGTGTGTCTGAAGATAGCATATTCACATACATAAAATAAATAAATTTGAAAAGAAAAGAAAAGAAAAAAAAAGGAAACCCAGAAAAGCTCAAGGCTGTGTGCATGTTATGCAAGGGTTCTACAACCCGAGCCACATCCCAGGAATTTGTTTTTGTTTTGTTTTATAATAATGCCCCACTGTGTACCCCTGACTGGCATAGAACTCATGATCCTCTTGATTTGACCTGGATTGTATAGTTCCTATATTTTTCACAGTTTGGCAGAGATCTGTTGATGTTATTTCTTTTTTAAATGTTTATCTTTTTCCTTTTATTGAAAATAATTTTTCCACATACTATATCCTGATTACAGCTCCTCCTACCTCTTCCTTACTTCCCCTTGTATCTGGATTCCTCCCTTGTCTCTCATCACCCAGGGTGGACTTCCCCGTTCTCAGAGGAGAAGGGGGATGGGGCCAGGAGCAGTGTGCAAGGGGGAGACTGGGAGGAGATGGGGGCTGCAATAGAAAAATCGATAGCGAATAAATAGATTGATTAATGGAGAAAAAAACTTTAAAAAGAAAAAATAAATACACAGGCTGGAGAGATGGCTCAGTGGTTAAGAGCTGCTTAAGTCGTGCTCTTCCAAAGGATCCGGGTTCTATCTCAGCAACCACATGGCAGCTCAGAACTGTCCAGGCATACACGCAGGCAACACGCTAGTGTACATAAAATACAAAGAAAGAAAATAAATAAGTCACTAAAAAAGAAAACAAGTGGGCTTCTGTGGGATAATAATAAAATAAAGTGTAATAAGATAAAACAAAGCTAACACATCTGAGTAGGACAAAACAAAGAAACAGAAGGAAAAGAGCCTAAGAGAGTGTACAAGCAGCAGGCCCACTCATTTGCACACTCAGGAATCCCGTAGCAACACTAAATTGGAAGCTGTAATGTATATACAAAGGATCTGAAGGAAGTAAAGAGAGAACATAAAAATAAAATAAAAAATAAGATAAAATTAAAAATAAAACAAACCAAACCAGGAAGAGCCCCAGCATGAGATTATGAGACATGGGACCTCTATAGATGCCATTGAGTTCACTTCCCATTGCCCATCTACTGCTGGGAATACAGCCTACCTTTAAGAGAGTTCGTTTCCCCAATGGTGTGCCCATGGAGGAAACTAAATTTTTCTTGGCAAATGGTTTTCAACTGGAGATAGCTTCTGGGCCAGGGTTGGGGGCATGTGTCTACTTCTCCTCTCAGCTCTAGGACCCCAACTGGAGCAAACCCATGCAGGCCCTGTGCATGCTCCTCAGTCGCTGTGAGCTCATGTGTGCATTGACACTGTTGGCTGAGAGCGCCTTGCCTTTGTGGTGTCCTCCATCCCCTCGGGCTCCTTCTGCCTCCTCTCTGCGGGAGGGGGAAAGGACGTGATGGAGACATCACAATTAAGGGCTGAGTTTTCTGGATCACATCATGCTGTAGGTCTGCATTTGTTCCCATCTGCTGCAGGGGGAAGCATCTCTGATGATGGCTAAGCAAGGCACTGATCTATGAGTGTAGCAGAATGTCATTACGAGCCGTTTTATTGCTACCTCTTTTTCTCTTTATGTAGTATTTGGTTTTATCCTAGGTCCTTAGGCTATCTGGTCTAAGGTTCTTGGCCACCAAAACAGTAGAGTGGGTCTTAAGTCAAATCAGGTATTGGGTTGGTCACTCCCGCAGGCTTAGTGCCACCATTGCACATGCATTCTTTCAGGCAGGACAGCACTGAAGATGAGTTTGTGACTTACTTGGTGTTTGTCTTTCCTTTGGTGTCATGCAGAGAACCTTCCTGGACCAAAAATGGTAGAGTGGAGGGGTGAAGTCTTTATGTAGGCACCAGCTCATATCCATGTTTAATGAGTTGTGTTGGTGGTGTCTTCGGCAATGGGGTCTTGCTGTCATTTTGTGGAGAGCAACCTTGGAAATAGCCTGGGTTGTGTGGGGGTTCCCATGGGACCCTTTTGGCCAACAACTCAAAGAGGTGTAACCCAATCCCAAAACACTGGGTGGCAAGAATGTCCAGTTTGGGCCCTGCACAATTATTGGAAATTTCTTTAGATTGCCTTCACACACACACACACACACACACACACTCTTATGATTTCCATCTTCCTGAAGAACCACACACTGATTTCCGTAGTTGCTGTATGAGTTTGCACTTCCACCTGCGATGAATGACCATTCTCTAAGTCCTCACCAGCGTGAGCTATCATTTGTTTCATCGATTGTAGCCATCTGAAGGGTGGCTACCCAAAGTCGTTTTCTATGCATTTCCCTGATGGCTTTGTTTTTCTCAGCCATTTGAGTTTCCTCTTGTGAATTCTGTTTAAACCAGCACTCACTCCATTTTTAATTGGGTTATTTGTTTTCTTGATACCCAGTTTTTTAAATTCTTTATATGTTTTAGATACTAGCTCTTTATTGAATATGCATTTGGTAAAAAGCTGTTACTTTGTTCAAATGACAGTGTCTTTTGCTGTGTAGAAGCTTTTTAGTTTTATGAAGTCCCATTTATTAATTGTTCTTAGTGCCTGTGCAAAAGGTATTCTGTTCAGAAAGTCTCCATGTGCCAATGAGTTCAAGGGCATGTCTCAATTTCTCTTCTATCAGATTCAGTATTTATGTTGCAGTCTTTGATCCACTCTGTTGTGTTTTGTGAAGGGTGATGTATATGGGTCTATTTGGATTCTTCTATATGCAGCTGTCTAGTTCGATCATTACAGTGTTTTGAAGGTGCTATTTTTTTTCTAGTGTGTATTCTATTTTTTCTATATTTTCTAGTGTAGATTCTTTATACAAAACAAAACAAAATAAAACAAAACAAATATCCATAGGTGTGTAAATTTATGTCTGGGTCTTCAGTTTGATTCTGTTAATAAACCTGTCAGTTTTTATGGCAGTTTCATGCTGTTTTTATTATACAGCTGTATAGTACAACTTGAAGTCAGGAATGGTGATACCATTTTTACACAGAGGCATACATAAGTTACAACAAACACACACACACACACACACACACACACACACACACACCAATATTTTAATATGTAAATGATGGAAAGAATTTGGGGTATGAATGCTTTCCAAATAAGTTTTGGTGAGAATGTACTACATTTTAGTTGGTAACCTTGGTGTATGTGTCTCTGTGAGTGTGTCTGTAGCCTGTGCCAGCCTGGAACTTTCTATGTAGCCTAGCTTTGTCACGAACTCTTCTTTTCCTCTTGGCTCTGTCCCTCAAGTTCAGAGATGACAGGTATGAGTCAGCATGCTTGGCTTGTATAATCACTTTAATTATATCATCAGAGTGCTTTACGCATTCTCTTAGTATAATGCGGCTGCTAAATCATCTTCAGTTGATGTTTCCATGTTGACGTAGAAATAAGAAATGAAGTGTTATTAATAGGTTATAAAATTAGTCATTATACACAAAGTAGATGGCTAGTGTTATTGTTCATAAAGAAAGTTGGATACAGAAAATGTGGTACATTTGCACAATGGAGTACTACTCAGCTATTAAAAAACAATGAATTTATGAAATTCTTGGTCAAATGGATGTATCTGGAGGATATCATCCTTAGTGAGGTAACCCAATCACAAAAGAAGTCACTTGATACGCACTCACTGATAAGTGGATCTTAGCCCAGAAACATAGAACACCCAAGATACAATTTGCAAAACACAAGAAAATCAAGAAGGAAGACCAAAGTGTGGATACTTCATTCCTCCTTAGAATAGGGAACAAAATACCCATGGAAGGAGTTACAGAGACAAAGTTTGGAGCTAAGACGAAAGGATGGACCATCCAGAGACTACCCCACCCTGGGATCCATCCCATAATCAGCCACCAAACCCAGACACTATTGCATATGCCAGCAAGATTTTGCTGAAGGGACCCTGTTATAGCTGTCTTGAGTGAGGCTATGCCAGTGCCTGGCAAACACAGAAGTGGATGCTCACAGTCATCTATAGGATGGAACACAGGGACCCCAGTAGAGGAGCTAGAGAAAGTACCCAAGGAGCTGAAGGGGTCTGCAACCCTATAGGTGGAACAACAATATGAACTAACCAGTACCCCCAGAGCTCATGTCTCTAGCTGCATATGTAGCAGACGATGGCCTAGTCGGCCATCATTGGGAAGAGAGACCCCTTGGTTTTGCAAACTTTATATGCCTCAGTACAGGGGAACACCCAGGGCCAAGAAGTGGGAGTGGGTGGGTAGGGGAGCAGGGCGGGGGGAGGGTATAGGGAACTTTTGGGATAGCAATTGAAATGTAAATAAAGAAAATATCTAATAAAATATGTATTAAAAACATTTTAAATAAATGAAGTTCAAACATTAAAAAAAAGAAAGTTGGATCTAAGTATCAAGAAGAAATATGAGCTGTTAAATATTTTTAGGAAGTGCATCTTTAATAACTCTCAGGACAGATAAGAACATGTTAATTGTGTTTTAGCGAATATTTTAAGTGCTTTCATTTAATAGATAGCTAAGAATCATTTATCATAATTCTGCTCATTGAATGAAAATTAATACCAAAGAAGTACTCAAATGGTCTTTTTCCTTCTACATTAAATAGACTAAGCATTTGCTTTGTTCATATTGTTGATTTTTTTTTTTTTTTTGTACAGGCTTCAAAGGTAGTCATCAACTCAGTTTATTAGTAGAATCAGACTTAATGAGGTTTAACTCTATCGAGTCATTTCTACTCTAGGCATAGCATTAGGCATGACAGCTGAAGTAGCAGACTGAGAGCTCCCAAGCACAAAGCACTGAGAATGGCGTGAAGCTTTGAAACTTCCAAGCCACCTCCAGTGATGCATCTCCTCCAATAAGGACACAACTTCTAATCTTTCCCAAACAGTTCCACCAACTGCGGAACCACATAGGAGCCTATGGGGGACATTCTCGTGCAAACCATCACAAAGCACATTGCAAGTGACATATGTAGCCCAAACTAGCTTCTAACTCTATCACCTGCCTCAGTGAAACACTGTCTAACCAACAAGCTATTAGCTCTGTGTGGGTGCCGGTTCATGTGTTCATGTGTGTATGCCTGGGTGGTGGTGGTGGTGATGATGGTGGTGGTGGTGGTGGTGGTGGTGGTGGTGGTGGTGGTGAGGGTGGTGGTGGTGGTGGTGGTGGTGGTGGTGGTGGTGATGATGATGATGGTGGTGGTGGTGGTGGTGGTGGTGGTGGTGAGGGTGGTGGTGGTGGTGGTGGTGGTGAGGGTGGTGGTGGTGGTATATAGTATGTGTTTTGGGGAGGGGTGGTTGCCAGAGGTTGATGTTGGATGTGTTCCTCAGTTGGTCTTCACCTTATTTTTGAAGAGATGTTCTCTCCCTGGGGCCTGGAGCTTCCTGGCTGGCTAGTGTGGATGCTAGGGTTAGTGTGTCTCTTCTTCCACAGCACCGGTCTTGCAAGTGTGCACCACTGTGCTCGGCTTTTAGTGTAGGTGCTAGGGACCCAAATTTCAATTGCTATGGGCAGCAGGCCATTTACTGACTAATCCTTTTTATTGGAGATTTTAGAGGGCTCATGAGTTGAAGCAGTAAAACCACAAGGGCAGGCTTGATGGGAGCACAGGATCAGAGCAAGAGCAGGGATGGCTAGTGATGATTCTTTGCAGTTAGAGATGAGGAGCTCCGCTTCATGGGGCAGAAATACAGAAACCCACCTTTCCAAAACAATTAAATACCAGATGCAAAATAAAAAATAGTCATTATCACCTGATACAGTATTCATCTCTTCCTTGTAGAATTAGTGAATTATTTGACAAATCCAGAGTTAGTGCTAATGATAATTCATACACATTCAAGGCTTGCACTTTATTAAACTGTCTTTCATCTGGAGTTAGAATATATGTCTTGTCCACTGATAGATTTAGTGTATGTTTTGTAAAATAATTGAAAGTAAGAGCATCAGGATATGTAAATTTGCATGTGTGTATTTCCCAGTTTTAGTCTATGGTGGCTAAATTTGAATTAGTGTTTTAGTTTGTCAGTTTATTTTTATTTATTTGGTAATTATAAAACTAATTTGTACATGTCAGAAATGTGTTTATTTTCTGTTGTTATTATGTCTTTTTCAAGCAAAAAAGGCATTGAATAGTCATAAACAAGCTTAGTAAGTGTCTAAGGCAATTCTGTGTAATGCTTTGAGCAAAGTTTGTAGTCTCTCTCTGCACTTGGTTTTCTTACCTTTAAGATTACTTTCAGTTGTAAGCATTCACCAGAATAAAAGTACAGCTAACTCCTGGTGGAGAGGGAGTAGGAGATGTAGGGAGGACCAGTGAGAGCCACATTCATAGACTCAGGATGCTACACTGTTGTAAAGGAAAACTCAGCCTTGAGCTGGGAGCATTCACAACAGACAAGGGCCCAAGCACAGTCACATTTACACCAGCATTGTAAAGGCTCTAGGACATCCTATGGCTCAGATTAGAGCTGAGGATGGATTGTATTTATAGTCCTAGTACTTGATTAGTTGAGGTAGGCATAATCTAAGTCTGAGGCCAGCCTAGGCTATGCCAGGACACTTGGCTCAAAAACAAAACAAAACAAAATAGCAAAGCATTTTCACTGGAACAAGAGCTATGCAGCATTACGGGCCTTATTTATTAAGACAGTCACAATAAATTCAGATGGTTGCTTTCATATGGTTACATATTAAATTGCTTACAAATTGTCCTATAGAAACTAAAAGTCTTTTAATTTGCTATAAGTGTAGATTCAGCTCTCTCTTGCTAGTGAAAATCATTTCTTTGCTTATTCATCAATGATATTGTTTTAAAGGGAAATTGAAGGGTAGACATTAGTAACGAGCAGGGAACACTCTGAGAAATGTTTAAGTGTCTGTCGTGTGGTTAGTTGAGTGCTGTGCCTTCTGTCATTATAGGCAAATACCACGAAGGGAGCAGGGGTGCCGGTCTGCAGACAGTGTGTGAAGGGAGAAGACAATGTATGTTAGCTGTGCCTCGCAACTGTGTGAGACTCTGAGGGACTCTATTGGGACAACAGTGCAGGGAGAAGCATGGGTCTAAATGAGCCGTGAGCAGAAAAAAAGACCACAGAAAGCTCTCTTTGGAAACAAAGAAAAATAAGTTCATATTACAGAAAGAGAACAGACACATAAGAACAGATCACCCCACCCACCCTGACCCGCGCCATCCAGTTTTGCCTTTGCAGATGTAGCAATTGTTTTAGGGAGGTTCTTTTCAAATATCAATGACATCTTTCCAGTCTTTAATCTTTCATTATTTAGCACTTTTAAAGCATATCTATTTGAACCAGGAACTTTTCATTAAAATCTAAAGAAGAAATTGTTCAGAGTGACCTAATATAGTGGTAGGTTTTCAGTGGTGTATATATATAACCTATTACTTAACTTATTGGGAGACAAGGTCTACTTTATTCTACTTTTAATGTAAATCTAATGAAACTTTATTCTCCTTTTTAGGCAAGAGTTCAACACTGCATCTGTTCCGTAGCCAGTGACCACTCTGTAGGACTCCTGAGTCTGCGAGAGAAAAAATGCATCATGTTGGCGTCTCGACACCTCTTTCCTATTCAAGTGATCAAGTGGAGGCCTTCCGACGACTACCTGGTGGTGGGATGCACAGACGGCTCTGTGTATGTCTGGCAGATGGACACTGGTAAGAATGAATGTGGAGAGGGAGTGGAGTCAAATAGTTCTTTATATAAAAATGTGGAAATGTACAGAGGTTTTTATAGATTTTTCTTGTAACTATCCTTTCTAATTTTATTTTTATCCATGATGGCATGTGTAGCATCCTTGTATTTGCTGTATCATGTTAGACCTTTAGATGGTTTGACAGTCCTTAAAGACATGCAGTGGAGGGAGATGTGCAGATGAGGACGACGGGGCAGTGATGCCCATATTATGTATGGATGGCCAAGCAGGCTGAGGGAGGCTGTTGTGGCTCATGTTAAAAAGCAGTGGAAAAAGTTAAAGCCAGCTTTGATTTGAACAGCAGAGAAGTGAAGCTGGCTGGGTCATTTTAGGAGCCAAATTGAAATGGACACTGTAGGCTTTAAAGACAGCATGCGAGTTTTCAGTTTTATGTATGTACGGGTCTAGTTTAGAATAAATAATGCTCAGCTGAAAAGCACAGGCACTGATAGATGTGCACATACCGATCAATATAGTTTTTTACCAGGAATATTTCAGCAGGTAACTCAATGGTTTAGTTTAAGTTTTTTTTACAAACATATGTGCTAATACTTTTGCAATTTTAAGTAATGTGTATGAATGTTTTTATTCTCCTTCTGTCTGCTCTTTAGAGTCCTTTTGAAGTAGATTGGACAGGCGTTTTTTGCTTGTCCTGCAGCAGTGGAGTAGGGATGAGTACATGCGCTTCAGCCGTCTTCACAAGAGCGAGCACTCCTAAAATCTAACAGACTCCTTTGCATCTAACTCTATATTCTGCTTTATACTGTAATTAATATGTTCTGTTATATTTTAAAAGCACTAGAGATTAAAAGAGAAGCAAGGCAGACTGAAGTCACACAGCTCTGTGGTAAACATTACCGCTGGGACATTTATTTCTGATGTATTTTTGGGTGATTTTAAGGGGAGAATTGCTTTGGGTGGAGAGATGGCTCAGCTGTAAAGAGCACACACTGCTCTTGTAGAGGATCAGCCCTCAGCCCGCTGGAGCTTCCACTCCGGGCGTGTGTACATCCTCCTTAGGCACTCACACTCACATGTCGAGAGCCACCCCAAAACATACACATCATTTTAAAAATACGTAAGAAGGAAGGATTGGAGTTTTCCTGGGTGTCCGCCAAGAGATACCAAAACAGAGTCTTTCCTGTCCCCTCATAAAACCCCAACTCGTCCCTATATAAATGTTCTCTCTGAGAAAAACAGGATACGGAACCTCAGGGTACAGAACTAAAAATCTCATCAACTTCCATCAGAGAATTTGAGGATTTTAGAGAAGATGGTACTCAGCAGCTGAATGAACGTAAAGGGGATAGCTGTAACGACTGAGCTATGTTAAGAAAAGATGAGTTCATGGTTGAAAAAAATGACAAAGACAGTACAGGATAGACAAAGGAGAAGAGTGCCAAGGCAGTGGCCTTGATATGATCTTCAAGGTCAGAGCAGAAAATCTCCTCAAATTAAAGAAAGACTTACAGGCAAGTCAGGATTGACTGACGCCATGCATCAGATGGACATCACAGATAGTCTACAGAATATTCTGCCCAAACCTCAAAAGGTATGATACTCTGTTATGCTTGCAGACAGGAGCATGTTGTCCTCTGAGAGGCTGCATCCATAGCTGACTCAGACAGATACAGACACCCTCAGCCAAGTAGTGGATGGAGCTTGGGAACTCTTATGGAAGAATAGAAGGAAGGATTGAAGGCCCCGAAGGGGATAGGAACTCCATAGGAGGACCAACAGAGTCAACTAACCTGGACCCTTGGGGCTCTCAGAGTCTGAACCACCAACAAAAGGACATATAGGGGTTGGACCTAGGCTTCTCCATTCCTATATAGCAGATGTGCAACTTGACCTTCATACATGTCTTGAACAACTGGAATGGGAGCCGTCCTAAAAGCTGTTGCCTATATGTGGGATATGTTCTTCTAGCTGCCTTGTCTGGCCTCAGTGGGAGAGGAAGCACCTAGCCTTGCAGAGACTTGATGTACCCGGGTTGGGGGTTTGGGGAGCTACGCACTCAGAAGAGAAGGGGAGGAGGAATGAGGGAAAGATTGTGGGATGGGGTGATGGGGGGGGGGCGGGCAGTGAGCGGGATGTAAAGTAAACAGGCACACAAAAATTAAGAAAAGAGAGAGTCCATTTCTACCCAGTGGCCACTGGAGGCTTCTCAAGAATGAGCTGCATGCACGGACAGAAAACAGATCCTAACCAAGTCAGAAAGATTGAAATAGCTCTGGTGGCCTATGTGACAATAGTGCCACAAAGCTTAAAATTAACAGCAAAGAAATCACCAGTAAGTACAGAAACTTCCTGAGCTGAAACAAATCATTACTGAATGATAAGTAGGTCAATGACATAAAAAAGAAATAAAAAAATTCCTGGAACTAAATGACAATGTAAACACAATACCATAAAAAAAAACCCTGGGACACATTAAAAACAGTCCTGTAAGGGAAAGTCCAGCTCTAAGTGCCTGCAGGAGGAAGTCAGAGCACACATGAGGAACTTGATGATGTCATTCAAGAATTTCAAACAAGAACTAACCATACCAAAATCCAGAACATGACAAAAAAAAATAATAAAAATCAGAGCAGAAAGCATTGAAATGTACAATACAAAGACATGCATATAAACAATAAAAATCAATACAAAGAATCAACAAATCCAAGATAAACAAGATTATCAGACCCCTTCAGACACCAATGAAACTTGTAAAGAAATAATTTAAAAATCTGTGCTATAATTTTAAGTTGAAAAATATAATTGAAATGGATTAATTTCTAGATTCATCCAAAGCACCAAAGTTAAACCAGGAGGAGATGGACAACCTAACCAGACCCACAATGAATGAAGAGATTGAAACAGTCAGAAAAAGCTTTCTGATTAACAACAGCCCAGGCCCAGATGGATTCACAGCAGAATCCTACCAGACTGTCTAAAAATCCTCAGTACAATTCTCACAAACTAGTTACAGGCATGCATGAAAACGATTCTTCACTGTCAATCAAGTTGACTTTATCTCAGAGATGCAAGTATGGTTCAACATACACATGTTAGCAAATGCAATAAATCACATACAATGGCCTAGTGACAAAAATTACATGATCATTTTAAAAGATGCAAGGGGGCGGGGAAGGATAATGTCCAGCACGTCTTCATAGTAAAAGTCCTAGAGTGTAGGACTTAAAGGAGCATATTTTAACCTAATTAAGAATACATACACACAGCCGGGCGTAGTGGCGCATGCCTTTAATCCCAGAACTCGGGAGGCAGAGGCAGGCGGATTTCTGAGTTCGAGGCCAGCCTGGTCTACAAAGTGAGTTCCAGGACATCCAGGGCTATACAGAGAAACCCTGTCTCGAAAAACCAAAAAAAAAAAAAAAAAAAAAAAAAAAAAAAAACCCCAAAAAAGAAAGAAAAAAATAATACACACACACACACACACACACACGATAAAACTAAAGCCAACATAACCCTTACTGATGAAAAGCTTCAAGCAAGCCCTATGCCTTTGAAAAGAAGAAATGCAACTAATGTATGACTGTATGACTGAGGGCATCTAACCTAAAATCAGCAGAGCTGGTTCTCATGCTAACAGCAAAGCTCCCAGTCCATGTGAGGAGCGTTAGGCTTGAGTGTCTCCCCAAACACTATGAGGATGGCTAAGGTAGCTCTTTGGAGTTTAAATACATTTCATACATCAAATCCTGCCTGAATCTGATTTATAGTGCTTCATTTTTTATTGATTTGATAAATAAATAAATTTAATAAATAAATAATGTCAATACCTTCATGATGTGCCTTCCCAACTCTCTAGGGGCCTGTATATCACTAGCTACAGCTTGCACATCAAGAGGAGGAAAAACATGTATCTCCCATCTCAAATGTGATTTCTCCGTTTTTATTTGTTGGCCTTCCCCTCCCTGCTCCCCATGGATTTGCAAGAACTACTATAAGCTGTTAACTATGTGTCTCATTAACCTACAAATAGTGAGCATAAACATTTTAGAGTGAGAGAATCACCTTCAACTCTCTAGCTCTTGGGTACTTCAGCGTTCTGAGTTTGAAGAGGCCTGTAAACATTTAAGGAAGGGTCTGGAGAGCTGTCTCAGCAGTAAGGAGCACTTGCAGCTGCTGCAGAAGCCTCCAGTTCAGTTCCCAGCGCCTACTTGGCAGCCTGTGACTCTGACACTCTACGTTCAGAGGTTCTGACACCCTCTCCTAGGCTCTGCAGGCACTAAGCATGCCTGTGGTGCACAGAGCACCCATGCAGGCAAAACATTCATACACATAAGAATAATTTCATCTTAAAGATGTTTAATAAACAGTTGATATGCTGGTAGTTATAAGTAACGAAAAATAAAACAGAAAATGAGAAGCTGATAAAATAATCTGGGAAAAGTGGGGACGACATTTATGCTGGAAGAAGTTTGTGTTCTAACTTAAGAAAGAAATATGTAAACGGGGCCACAGTGCACATCTATAATTTCAGCACTGAGAGACAGAGGTTTTGAGGGAAGCCTGATCTATAGAGTGAGTGCCAGGACAGCCAAGGCTACATAGAAAAACTGTCTTGAAATTGGAATCAATCAATCAATCAGTAAATAATTAAGAAATAGAAGGGAAGGCCAGATGAGGTGCTTTGTAGTAGCTGTGGGTAGAAAAAGTACTATATACTATTATATATATATATATATATATATATATATATATATATAAAATAGTTTATAAACACGAGAAACGTTGCAGTGATGGAACTAAGAACCCAACAGATCCTACAGTGGTGGAGTGCTTTCTTCCTGCCTAGTGTGAACGAGGCACAGGATTTAATAACCAGCAATGAAGAAGAAATTTTTGCATACTAAATGGAGAAGACACAACATTTGCATTTCTGTTCTGTGGATGCTTTCTTGAAAAAAAAAAAAGCTTCCGACATTATTGAAGGAGAAAATGGACCCATTTTATTGAGGGTTTTTGTTATAGTTGTATAAATGTTGGTAGAAGACTAAGTGAGGTAAGATCATTGAGTTTAGTGTTTGTAAAGAGTGTGAAAGCAGTAGACTCGTTAAGAAAACTCTCCTGGGAAACAGATGAGGGGAAAGGCCTGGTAGAGGTTCTTAAAGCCTTCATTAGAGTTTACTGGGAAGGTTTGTGAAGACTTGGGGGAGAGGAAGAATTGTGGGCTCTACATGGAAGATTAGTTTATGGAGGAAGTACAAGGGGATATTTGTGGGTAAATACTAAGAAGACATCCCTCCTAATGTGCTGTACCACTTTTTTCTGTACCTGAACAATGAAATCACAAGTTGATAGTATTGTGTAATCCACGTGGAGGTGCTGCCTTCCAGGTGCGCTGGATCGCTGTGCCATGGGAATCACAGCAGTGGAGATACTGAACGCTTGTGACGAAGCCGTTCCTGCCGCTGTAGACTCTCTCAGTCATCCAGCAGTCAACCTGAAACAAGCCATGACCAGACGGAGTCTCGCCGCCCTTAAAAATGTGGCCCAGCATAAGCTGCAGGCGCTTGCAACCAACCTTTTGGCTCCTGAGGCCTCTGACAAGGTGAGCGTGGTGTGTAGCTTCATTGTCCCTGGGTTCCATGCAAGGTTATCTAGTAACATAGCTGTTTCCAATCCTGAGCATTTTATCAAATAAAAGGGTTTTTTTTACCCATCAAAATCTTAAAATTATTTTTACTGTACTAAATGATATTGGTTTGATATTATAAAAAAAAAAAACCACAGTTTTTAAACCCTTTGTGTAATCTTAAGTTCAATTCAATTTTCCGAACTGATACTTGCAATCCAGACCCTTGCTGCTTCTCTGTTTGCCAGAAGGATGTCCTACTAATGAGCTGCAGCAGAGCCAGGCCATTCATCTGGTCCCCCATCCTTCATTTGGAAACGCTAAACTGCTCTTTATTTTGTGGCTTTCTTCTTGATTTCCGTTTTTTCATAATGGTTAAACTTGCGTATAAAACTGAAAGGGTTTGAAAGTCTCCCCTGTAAACTGACAGTCATCATGAGTTAGGGAATGCTGGCAGTGGAAGAGAATCCACCGCTGTCCCACTGACCCATAGCCGCCATAATTGGCAGTGATACCACCCTTTGATCATCCTTTCTTTCCCCAAGACATTAATGTTTTATCGGCTCAGTTGTGGTTCATATTTCATTAGTTGGACTTTGGAAATCCTTCGGTGGTTTTTCTCCATACCTTCAGGTCCATGCTCTAAAGTTTGAGGAGAAATCACAGCTTAAATGTGTCTGTTGCCATGCTTGTCCTTTGTTTCAAAGAATCCTGTACTTGGCCCAGGAAGTCATTGTCTCATACAGTGTGGCACCACTTTCATTTTGTACAAATGTGAAAAACAGTGTATTAAAGAATTTGTCCATGTTGTTATCTTTAAGGAACAAAAGATACATTCTTATATTTCTTGATGGTAGTAGCTCCTAGACATGCAAGATTAGAAAAATAATTTTCTAACACATAGCTGGAAAGCTAAAGAAAAATAAGCAGTGTAGTGCTCTTTATGAATGGCTTTAGTAAGTGGTCAGGGTTCATTAGGTAATTTTTTTTTTTTTACAGTCTTGTTTGTCCCTCTTTTAATAGTGTATTTTATAGTGCAATTAGCGATGGAAGCAGAGATAGTTGCTGGAGAGTAATTTTTGCCTACACAGTAGACAGTTATAGGAGGGGGAAAGGCTTAGGCAGCTGAGGCTGCAGGAGGATAATCACTTCATGAAAAATGGATGTTGGCTGTACCATTAAGGGTTTCTCTCACTGGTCGTGCACGCTGTCACAGTGAGTTCATACGTGCATCAGCCCTGATGGCCCGAAGAGGCTGCTTGGTAGAAATCATCACCACCTCTAGCTCTTAGCATCTTTCTACTTCTTCCACATAGATTCCTAAACCTTGTGGCGAGGGGTTTGCTAAAAACATTCCTTTTAGGGCTGAGATCTCTAGGGCTTCTGACTGTCTTCACATTGTCTGTAGGTCTTTTTGTGAATTAGGATGTACTGAAAAAGCAGCTTCTCTGATGAATGCAGAGCAATGAACTGACCCGTGGATGTAGCAGTATGTCATTAGGAGTCATTTTGTTGCTGTGTCTAGTTAGCAGAATAATAATAGTAGGTTTTCCCCAATGCCCAGCCCTCTCTAGTCACAGTTTCTGGCCTCATTAACTGTGAAGTGTGAGTTCCATCCCACGTTTGGTTACTTACATAACATCGATGCTGCTATTGCCCCAGTCTGTCTTGCAGGCGAGTTACTGTTTATAGCTTGGGGAGATGAGCGATTGCTCTTTTCTGCTATCATCTCTGAGAACATATCATCTTCCAGTGCTGTGAGTGCGAGTCTGTAGGGGTAAAGCTTCTAGTTGGGCACCAACTTGAGCTCTCATGTTCAGTGATGTAAATGGTATCTTCGGTGACTTACCTTCAGGTTGTAGAAGGTAACCAGCAATATTGGCAGTTGCCTGTAATGTTTCGAGGTGTGGTCTGGGGGTTCCCTTTGGCCAACGACTCAACAGGATGCAACTCCTTCCTACTCCTGGGGTTTTCACTTCATATCATATGATGTCTAGTTTATTCATTACCTCCTGTATTATATGGTGGCCCCAGTTAAATTCCATTTACATACGTTATATATCTTAGGAAGCTTCTACCACAGCAGATTTCCATAATGGTCTTTCAGAAGGTTGTTAGTGTTAGTTATGCCTCTCCATAGCCCCTCCTTTACATTGTCCTCCCATTCCCCTCTGAATTTAATCCTCCAATTCTAATTTACCCTTTTCCCCTTTATAGTGTTAATTTCTGTTTCTCCCTTCCTTGGACCAGCCCTCATATCCTCTGATCCTTTCCAAGCTATTTAACCTATGAGGAGTTTCTAAATAAGACACACCTATCTAAAGATTGAAAGCGAACATCCACATATGAGAGAAAGCACGCAACATTTGCCTTTCTGGGTCTGAGTTACGTCGCTCAGGACAGTTGTTTCTAGCTCTGTCCATTTACCTGCAAGTGTTTACATTTTGTTTTTCTTAACAGTTAAAGAATATTGCATTGTGTACATGTACCATGTTTTCATTATCCATTCATCAGTTGATGGATGTATAGGCTGTTTCCAATTCCTAAACAGAGCAGCAGCGAACCAGGTGAGAGGTATGTTGGTTAGATTTATGTCAGTTTGACACACGTTAGAGTCTTTTTTAAAGAGGGTCTCTTGTTTGTGAGACATCCCATCAGACTGGCTTTGTGCACATGCCTCCAGGGTGTCCTCATGATTACTTAATGATTAATGTGGGAGTACTGATGGGAGTTGTTCCTGCGTTGTGTAGGAAGCAGGCTGAGGATGGCGAGCAGCCCAATAAGCAGCCTATGGCCTCTGCTTCAGTTCCTGCCTCTAGGTCTCTGCCTTGAGTTTTTGCTCTCACTTCTTTTGATTATGCATTGTGATGCAGAAGTTTAAACCAAACAAACCCTTCCTTTCCCAGGTTGATTTTGGTCTTGGTGTTTTATCACAATAGAACATTAACCAAGACAGCAGGTCTCTCTACCCTTAGTGTCCTGTGAGCTTAAGCTCAGGAAACTTGTAGCTGGCTAACAGGTAGTTATGTTCTCAGCTCCTTGAGGAGCCTCCTCACTGATTTCTCAGTGGCTCTACCAGCTTGCTGTCCCAGCAGTAATGTCCCCTTTCTATAGAAGCTTCTCCAGCACCTGCTGCCATTTGGTGAAAGGCAAGAGTAGCTTTCATTTGCATTTCCCCAGTGGCTGAGGATATCAGACTTTCAGGAAGTGTTTGTCAGCTATTTGTATTTCATATTTTTTTGTTTTTTTGTTTTTTGAGACAGGGTTTCTCTGTATAGCCCTGGCTATCCTGGAACTCACTTTGTAGACCAGGCTGGCCTCAAACTCAGAAATCCGCCTGCCTCTGCCTCCCGAGTGCTGGGACTAAAGGTGTATGCCACCACCACCCAGCTTGTGTTTCATATTTTGAGAAAAACTTTTTATTTATATGCCCTGCTTTAAAATTGGGTTGTTGAGTTTTTCTGTATATTTAAACCTGCTGCATACACAATTGATAACATTTTTTTCTAATTCTCTAGGCTGCTACTTTGCTCAAATAATGCTGTTTTTTGCCATACAGAAGCTTTGTAGCCTCCTGAGGCACAGTTTAGTAGCTGTTAGTCTTTTTTTTTTTTTTTTTTGGTTTTTTGAGACAGGGTTTCTCTGTATAGCTCTGGCTGTCCTGGAACTCACTTTGTAGACCAGGCTGGCCTCGAACTCAGAAATCCGCCTGCCTCTGCCTCCCAAGTGCTGGAATTAAAGGCATGTGCCACCATGCCGGATGTGGTTGTTAGTCTTAATGCCTTGGCTATCCTTGTCCTTTTCAGAAAGCCCTTTCCTGTGACAGTGAGTTCAAGTCCATCTGGTTTGATGATGAGGCTCTTCGTCTGGAGCTGAATTTTGTGCAGAGTGATAGATTTATATCTCTTTTATTCTTCTACACGCAGCAGTCAGTTTGACCAGCACCACTTGTTAAAGATGCTGTTTTCTCTTTAGCATGAAGTTTTTGCTTCTTTGTCAAAAATTATGCATCCATAGGTGTGTGGATTTACATTTGGGTTTTCAGTTCTAGTTCACTGATCACCATGTCTGCTTTTATGGTTATACCATAGTGTTTTTATTACAATGCTCTGAGGTACAATTTGAAATCTGGGATGGCAACACCTCCAGCATTTCTTGTATTAAGGATTGTTTTAGTTAGCTTGGATTTTTCTTTGTTTCTTTCCCTGTGAAGTTGAAGATTGTGTTTTCAATATATGTGAATAATTGAGTTGGAATTTTGATGGGGATTGGGTTGGATCTGTAGATTGCTTCTGGTACAATTTTGCATGGGGACTTGATTTTTTTTTTTTTTTCTATCTTGTTTTTCCTCTTGTCTGTACTAAACTTCCAATGGGAAGGCATCAAGTGCTTCTTTTTATTTTCAGTATTTAATATAGCCTAACTACCTTATCTGTGACGATTACTTGTAACATGCCTAAGGCATTCAGGAAGAAGTTTGTTTGCAAGTGTAGACTGAGATCATACTGTGAAGGAACTTGATTCCGAAGCCGAGGGTTTAACAGGGAATTCTATGATGTTGAACAATTTTGAAAGATTTTCATTAAAGAAGACTTTTCCATGTGTAAGAGCATCTATTAAGTAGTAATCAGTGCTGTCAAGGGAAAGTAGTAGGACTACTGTATTGGTACAGTGAGCGGTCATCAGGGTCAGAGATGAGATGAGGCAGTGAAGATAAAGAAGGGCTGGCATGTGCACTCCAGTGTGAGTTGAACAAACAGTTCTTCACAGAAAAGAGCAAGAAGGTTCTGTCTCTCAGGAGTATTTCAGAGACACCAGCTGAGTCTGTGGAGTATCCTGAGGATGATTAGAGCAAGAGATGGTTGCTTCTTCTAGGTGGCAGTGTATTGTGTGTGTGTGTGTGTGTGTGTGTTTGTAGGAACTTGTGGTGCTGGTCGTTTCCATTACTCCTGGCCAAAAAGAGGAGGGAGGGGCCACATGGATGTCTTCAGTTAACACTAAACCTGTGGCACCTGTCAGCATATGGAACATATATCAAGCATATACCAAGAGTCTCAAGCATCCTGGCTCTCTCAGTGGCCATCCACATCTCAAGCCCCCAAGCCACTCTTGTGGCCCCTGCATCTCTGGGCTACTCCTTCTTCTCAGAACCCAGCCAGGCTCACCATTCTGCAGCTCTTGCTATTCTCAGCATTCTCTCTCTCTGTCTCTCTCTCTCACTCGCTCTCGCTCTCTCTATGTCTCTCTCTCTCTCTCTCTCTTTCTCTCTCTCTCTCTCTCTCTTGCTCGCTCGCTCACTCTCTCGCTCTGCTCCTCTCACTCTTTCTTTTCTAGTCCTTGCTTACTGCCATTCTTTGTCACAGTTAGCCCTGGCCATGTCCAATCCACTGGCCATTGTCTAATCTCTCTCTCTCTTTCTTCTTTCTTTCAAATGCCTCTGTCTCTCTGTCTCTGCGTCTCTGTCTCTGTCTCTGTGAGGCCCTGACTGGTATGGAACTTGCCCTGTATCTAATCCAATATCACACTTCAGTAATCCTTCTGCCTCTGTCTCTTAAGAGCTGGGACTTCAGGCAGGTGTGATATTATATTCAATTTTTTATGAGCAATTATATATTATTTATATTATTGTTCCTTTAAGACAGGGCTTTTCTTTTTCCTTTGTCTTTTAACCATTGAAATATGTAGTGTTTCAGTTACTTTTGTTCTCACTTTACTGGGAGTTTCCAGAGTGTCTTGTGTCTGAGGCTGTCTGTCTTCCATCAGGTGAGCTCATTAGCTCATTTGATTGAAGTTCATGGTGGTCTCTTATGGAACCTTATTCCGTTGTTGTTAGTTCTCCCTAGAATCTGCAGGTGGTGCTCAGCACTCACTCATCAGGTCCTTAGAGCTAAGAACAGCTTTTACATGTTTACAAGGGTTTCAAAGAGAAAGTATGCGACAAACCACGTGAATCATTACAGAACAAATATGTGGACTTTTTACAGTGCCAAATGTCACCACTCTTTGTTCCATCTAGATGCTAATGATCACAAATAACAGCAGCTGCTACTTCATCTTGAAATAAGCTAGGAAGAGCTTTTGTGGCATGTCTCCTTCTAAGATCAGTCTTAACAGTTTTCTCAGATAATAACTCTATATGTCGTCTTTCTCTGTTGACTGCTGAGCCTCACCCAGGGCCTTACACATGTTAGTGTGTAAGCTTGACATTTGAACTCACCTGTTACAGCATGTTCACTTTTCACACATATATGAAGGAACATTGTTTGTAGGGTGTACAGGCATGTGCTCTTTTATGTGTATATGAGTGTATATCATATATGTATATTTTATAGGTTGGAGTAAAATACCTTCAAAATTTTCAACTCACGTCAACATTTTTTCCTAGTTTGAAACAAGTGAGTTTTAAATTTCTATGAATACAATATCAATGATTCAATTAATCAGTAACACTAGATTAAAAGTTGTAAATAAACAACAAGAACTTGTTTTGCTAATTATATTGTTTTTGGGTTATTTTCCTGCTTTAAAGAATTCTTAAACATGACTTGTTTATTTATGATGATTTTGTAGCATCTTTAAATAATGAATATCCAAGGTACTACCCGACAGAACTCTTTGGTCCTAATGTCGAGTTGGTCATGTGCATTTTGCATAGGAGCTGTTGAGTGGATTTCTGATTAGCCTGTGTAGTGCATAGTCAGTCTAATGCATCATTATATCATGAGCCAAGGTAAGGTGGTTTGTTCTGTGACGTTTTTAACTTCAGATTGTGTTTTGCTTTGGAAATACGCTAAGAAGATATTTTTTTATAAAGGGAAAACATAGCAATGGAATGTATGTGAAATACATCAGGTTTTTTAAATCACTCCTTATAAATGTAGTTATAGGTTACCAAGGAGCACTAAGGAGATTCAAACTATGACCTCAGGAGCCAGCTCCTCTTAGCCCTCATGTGAGGTTCTTCATCTTTAATTCCACTGTAAGACTTTGAAGTTATTATGATAGACGTATAAAGGTTTTTGACTAATTATAAATATTCTATCAATTTGAAGAATTAAGTTCTTTTAGTATTTGTGAAAAAAAATCTGGTTTTTATTAGACCATATAAAATATTTTAAAACTTTTTGACTTTTATAGTTTATGCTGCAAAATAATTAAATCAGTCCAGTTCAGTAAGCATTTATTGACTAGTTAGGTACTGTGTTAGGCCCTGGAGAGCCAAATGAATAAGACATGATATTTACTCTCAGGAAATATGAACAGATAAATTGGAAAACTCTGTCTGCAATGGTGTGGTGAGACATGCTGAAAGTATTGCAGACGTCCTCCTAGCCCGGGGTGATCGTGATTGGCTGTTTGGGGGAAGGATAAGCGGAACATATTTAGAGTTTGAATGGAGAAGGGTTGCACTGTGTTCCACAGGAAGGAAGTGGAGAGACTCTGTTCAGTCACTGTTGGAGCTCAGCTGGAGGCCAGTAGTGGTGGGAAGGAAGAAAGCTGAGTTCATCTTGTACCAGGGAAGATGCTGAAATTTTTCCCTTTTACCTCAGTGGCTTTCAAAACTTAAAAAAAAAAAAAAATCTTTAGAGTTCTTTACTCAAATGGAATTTTACATGAAAGCCAGTCAATAGATTTGATAGGAAGGAGTACAGTGGAGAATTTAAACTCAATAGTTGAATTGAGTTGTATTCAGTGGGAGCCGATGATTGATTGGGTCTGAGTAATAAGGAAGGTTTATCCAAAGGTCCCCTGATTGACTGACTGGGAAGTGGCTCTATCAAAAGTCTGATATTGAATGTATGAGCAGGTTTTATAGGGACAGTGAAGAGCTGTTTGCTTGGTTTATGGTAAACCTGAAGTGCCTGTGTGTTACATATGTCAGGATGTTTGTCAGGTGGTGTAATTTAAGGGTCTGAAACTTGAGGGATTGGTAGGGTAAAGGGATGCATATATTGATGAATTCTTGATATATATATATATATATATATATATACACATCTATATACACATATGTAAGTATATGGAACACCTATGAATATACAAATGCATTTATTCATATATCATATATATGAATACATATGATATATGCTATATGTGGATATGTAAGTATATATGAATATATATATATAAATATATCCACATTTATAAATAAATGTATATCTGAAAAAGTATATATGGCTGGTTCTTAGTTCTATGGAGTAAGTGAGATCATTCATTGATATGCAGACTTAGAAATAGGGGCTTTAAAGGGAGCATGCTGAGGAAGGATTAGGTAGGAGGAAGAGGGAAGAATATCTGAGGAGACGCAGGAGAACGTGCTGGTCAGCAAAAGCAAGAGGTGCAATGTAGAGGAGATGGCAGTGTGAACTGTAGTCAGCGTTCCACCTCCAAGGACCAGGTACGGTTGTCAGTCAGGTCAGGTATCCTTTCTTCAGGCCGTCTTTCCAAGGGCAAGGCTGGGCTGTAAAGGACTGAAGCAGACATTAAAGTGGAAATAGAAAGACCAGGAGAAGTTTGTATGAGAGGAGATGGGAGGAGCAAGAGAGCAGTTAGGCGGATATGTAGTTTTGGAGACAGCAGAGAGTGCCCTTGGCTGAGGACAAAGCCAGCAGGGGGGAGGAGCCCGAGAAAGGAGAATTGGTTATTGATAAATGAGGAAATGCTCGTGCATTTAAGGGAAATCTATGGGGATGCAGGGCACTGCAGGAGGGAGCTGGGAGTGACAGAGGCTCAGGGCAGAGGAAGCCAAGAACAAAGAGAAAGAGGGGCTAAATGTGCAGTTGTGATAGGCTAGAATAAAGGCACATGGGAAACAGAGGGTGCATTTTCTTACTGTTGCAGAATTACAGTCCTGTCAGGATGCTGCAAGGTAGCTCTAAAAGAATGGTTGTGGCCACGCCTAGGGTCCCAGTTGGAGGACGGAGGATGAGTGGTGGTCTTTGAGGAACTTCCACTCACAGAAGGCCCTTATGATGGCGGTTACCAGACTGCGCTGCACATTGAAATCACCTGGGATCTCTAAAAACCGCCTGCTGCCCAGCTCCCACCACGGCCTTTCTGACTCAGTTTATGTAGAGGTCCAGCAGTGCCTTGAGAGCTGAGAGAGGCCCTCAGGTCAGTCTGAGGCAGCAGCCCGTGAAGCACAGCTGTGATAGTGAAGAGCAGCTGTAGGCAGTTCTCAACTGTAGGTCAGGACACGGATGCTCAGAGCATCTCAGTCGGGGTCCTGGTGAGCATGGCTCTGCAGTGTCCAGCTGAGTCAGCAGAGGGCATCACGACTAGAGTGGAGACAGCTGAGGACCTTCGAGCCTCTCTGTGACTCTCAATTTTGGGTGATTAAAAAATGCTTTTCAAGACTTTGCTGTTTCCCAGTATGTCAAGAGCCTCATAATAAGAACACAGTGCCATCCAAAAGGCTTTGTACAGGAACAGGATGGAGAATAGGTTTAAGAATAGCATTTTCGGGGCTGGAGAGATGGTTCAGCGGTTAAGAGCACTGACTGCTCTTCCGAAGGTCCTGAGTTCAAATCCCAGCAACCATATGGTGGCTAACAACCATCTGTAATGAGATCTGATGCCCTCTTCTGGGGTGTCTGAAGACAGCTACAGTGTACTTACATATAATAAATAAATAAATCTTTAAAAAAAAAAGAATAAGCCGGGCGTGGTGGCGCACGCCTTTAATCCCAGCACTTGGGAGGCAGAGGCAGGCGGATTTCTGAGTTCGAGGCCAGCCTGGTCTACAAAGTGAGTGCCAGGACAGCCAGGGCTACACAGAGAAACCCTGTCTCGAAAAAAAACAAAAAAAAAAAAGAATAGCACTTTCACATGTATCTGGTCAAACAATAGCTTGAAATTCATGCAGCTAACCTCCCTTTGAACAAACCAGTAATGAAACTGGCAGTATATTTTTAAGAGCAAGAGCAACATCAGAAATCCATCATTTTTGCTGTACTGATAGTAAACATCCCAGCTACAGAATGTGTCTGTGCATGTGCCATCGCTTGTGATGTCATGTGACTGACATGCAGTTAGAATACCAAGTGTTCTTAACTGTGTTGCCACATGCTAACACGACTGTGAAGAGATACAAAACTAGTTCTGCTAGCAAAATAAGCAAATGTAACGTCAGTGGTTTGCCTTGTTGCTAAGTGATTCTGTGCTTATGCTACGGTCTCTTCTACCTGGAATTGTTTTACATCCTTTAAGAGATTCCCTGAACCACTAGCAGCCACAGGTCATAAGCTGAAGGCCTCTGATCTACTTGGATGGTTAGTCCTAGAATGACCAGGAAGGCTATGAATCTAAGACACTGACGTTGAAGTTTTAATCTTTTTTTTTTCCAATATAGAACTCATATAGTGACATATATGACTTGATATTGCACACTCTAAATTAAAAATACAGCAGGGATTTTCATGGCATGTGTGTCCAACAGGGACCTTTGGAGTTTGTACTTCTTGATCACAGCTCTCCCTAACACAGCCATTTCCCACTGCAGTCCCTGCTATTAGTTTAACTCATTTCATGGATCTCTTTGACGAGTGCATTCGGTATAAAATGAAAGGAGAGTACTGTGTGTATTACCTATCAGCTGCTCTCAGCTGCTGAAGTAGATAGTCATTTTGTTATATGGCAAACAGAAAGTTTGGAATTAGGGAGTTAGATGCTCATGTAAGAGTCTGCGTTGCAACAGAGGGCTTCTTGTCTTGTGTTTGGGACTCTTGGTTCTTTGGCTGGAGTTGAAAATTGATTCTCTGCGCTGCTGTTGAATTTTACTATATTAATTTTTGGTCTTAACATTATTTAATAATTATTGTGTAGCAATAGCATCCAGTTTTTAGAAGAAATACCTCCAAAAAATGTTTCCTACGTAAGATGTACCATTTGCATTTGATATTTATAATTACACATTATTTATGTTCTGTTGAATAAATTCCATTAAAATATAAAAGCTGTACTCCTTGATATGTTTAATATCATTTCTTGGTTTGTATTGAGTTAGGTGCTTATTAGTGGAAGCACATGGAAAGGAGAGGGAAAGATAGGGAGAGTATTACTATGTTATTCACACATGATCATGAATTCTCATCCCACCCAAGAACGGTCTGTCAGGAGAAGTGTAGTAATTGGCTGTTCCAGAAGAGCCAGCATGCTCAGGGTGGTGTGGTCGCGGACATGATGCATCTCAGTGGGACTGGATTCTCTGAGGCACGCTGCTTAAACTAGCATGAAGGAACACTAGTGCGGCAGCAGAGGGCGCCAGACAGCCACGTTGGGCGGACTCATTTCCTTGCTATTTTTCCACCTCCTCTCACTTCCCTTTCTCCTTCCTCCCTCTCTCTCTTTTTCCTCGATACCATGAGTAGTTAATGTGGAAGCCATGTTGTGAATATTTTCTAGTAGGTTGGGAGGATTCCCCTCAGCTACTCTAGAGTATTTTAAAAGTACAATAGGACATCTGTTTATTTTTATTCAGTGTACCTTTTACATTTATTATTATGCATGAGAACTTTAGAGATCCCTTTAAAGAACTTTCATCAATAAGATATCATCTACCAAATCAAGGGGAAAATTATTGTTCCTTTCTGTTTCCTGTCCAAATAGTTGTTGATATTAAATCAATTTTTATACCTTACATAAGAAACTTAAGTTATTTTAAATGTCCATTATAAATATTATATCTATTCAGTTATGCATTTCATAAAATAGTAAATTCATATTTGTTAGGCATAATTTTCTTTTGCAATCTATTTTATTCAGTGTTTATTTGTAGAGGTATCTGTGCATGTCAGATGTATGCTCATTTTCTAACCTGTCCTTAGGGTCTTTAATCACTGATTTCAAAGTTGTATGTATGTATTTATGTATGTATACATTTTACTCACTATGGAGACTCATTTGTTAAAGTGGCCACTATACAAGAATCTGAGTTTGAGTCCCTGAACCTGTTCGTGGCCATGGCAGTACATGTAATCTCAGTGCTGGAGAGGTGGCACAGGGTGAGCTGAATCAGTAAGCTCTAGGTTCAGGAAGATGCTCTGTTTATAAAGCTGTGGCTAAGAGGAAGACATCTCACATCAGCCTTGGCCTGCATGAGCACACGCATGTACCCACCCCGACACATACAACTGATACAGTGTCTCACACACACACACACACACACACACACACACACACACACATACACACACATACACACACACATACACATACACACACACACACATCAGTGTTTCTGCTTTGTACTTGATTTGGAATATCAGCGGCATAATACTTGGTAGTGCAAATCAACTCTATTTTTAGATAAAACCCATATCAAATGATATTATAGATTTGATTCAGGGAGAATAATAAATCACAAGACTATTTAAAGATAGCATTGAAAACTGTGTTATTGAACAATGCTTTCAAAGTAAGTGAGCTTTCAAGTCAGGATCAATGAAGTGAATGGTGAGAGAGTAAGGGTTCCTGTAGACGGTGGATAAAATGGAATACACTTAAAATCCGAAACCCATTAAAGACACGTAAAACATAATCTTGGTATTCAGAGACAAAGCTCTCAGATATCTCACAGATATGATCTCACCTAGAATGTATTCAATGATATAAAATGATGAAAACGTATATCTACATGTCATGACTTTTTCTGCTGAACAATCTGGATTGTTACGTTTTGTTTGTGGAGCTTACCATATCTGACATGTGTGTACTGAGGCCATGCCTGTGGATGAGCCTGCTAGCAGGGTAAGAGCTCTGTCATTTGTTTGTCCTGGGTTTTGCATGAGAGATGTTTTCTTGCCTCAGGTTTATGTTCTGATGTGAGAACATTATTTTTCCCATAGGCTTTTTTTTGTTGTTGTTGTTATTTTTAAAGTCAGTTTTCCTTAAGATTTTAAATGGTGTCAGGCATGTTGGCAGATGTCTTTAAAACCCCAGCACCGTGGAAGCAGAGGCAGGTGGGTTTCTGTGTCTCCAGGACAGCCAAGGATACATAGAGAGAACCTGTCTGAAAGCAAAAAATAAAACAAAAGAAATCTCACATGGTTAAAGACATACTTCCTCCACATAGAAAATGAAAATTACAATAAATTAGATACTTGAAATAGGCATGAGATAAATCTAATAGCCTGTTATTACAGTTGCATTCAGTAGCAAGTTGGAGACTCAATCATTTGTTTGTACTTTATAATTTAACTTTCCCTGTTAGTCATTGTTAGGTAGATTTTCAGTTATTTTTTTAAGGACAAATACTTTTTCTCTCAGGCATATTATCCACAATAGGTCACTTCTCATGTAACTGCGGAACTGACTTGAATCCTGTTGCTAAAGGTGAGCTGTTCCTCCACACTCCAGCGGTTCTAATAACTGGGCAGAGTGAGCCTTCTAGAACGCCCTCATTAGTTAGCTTTGAGATGATGACAATATATGATGATTTGAACCTATCAGTCGGGTCCCAGATGTGCGTATTTTATCATTGACCCAAGAAAACTTTGGAATTGACTTAGTTGTTTTTGTTCCTTTTCCTATAGTTCATCTTAGCACCACACACTAGAGAACTAGGCCTGAGAGTAATGAGCTCAGCCATTTCTTTACCTTTAGCCAAAATACCACTCTCCCAGCTTTGGTGGGCATCTATTTATTTGTTGTGACGAGTTTTCTATCAGGGAATTGGTTATGAGGCTTTGGTGATGTGAGAAATGACAGCTCATCTACTGAGTGATGCTGAGTCATCTCTCCCTTTCCCTTCAGCCTTACTCTGAAAAGAATATGTATGTATGTATATGTATGTGTGTATATACATACATATATATATATATATATATATATTTATTTGTCTCGGTGTTGTTGCTTTCTATGTTTTACGTTCTCTTTTTGCGTACATTGCTATTAATTTCAGATTCAGCTTTTAGTCACACACTACACATTTGGTAGCTTTGAGAGGTTGTAACAAAAAGCCTTAACAGCTCACACATAGACATGGTATTAATTAGGTAAGGCTTCAGTTGTGAGCATGTGGCTGTCTGCTGGAACACCTTCAGAAAGAGATGCAGATGCCTGCAGAGCTGGGGTGCTGATGGGCACATGTGTGGCTGACATCAGATGAGACGACCCGATGTCTGTCCACCTTGTGTTTCCCCTCTTGCTTTTTTTTTTTTCAAACCCTTCTCACTGCTTCAGGAACTTTTTAGCCAGACCTGTTTGATTTTATGTTCTTTGACTGACAATAGTCTCTTTCTCCTAAAAGAATGTTGCCGATATTTCGTGGAAAGGACATTATCTTCAGGAGCACCGTGAAGACTTTTCGTTTTCCTTGATGTTATTACCTATTCCTTCACATCCCTTCTCAGCGTTGTGCACTGAAGACTGCGGTCTTTCTGTGACATAGCCTGCCGGCGATAATAATGAGGACAGTTCCCGAGCTAGAGCAACGGTTTAGTATTTAGTAGCTGTGATTATTAACAATAATTTTTGTATCAGTATTATACTGGACACAACTCTTTTTTTTTTTTGAAAACTTTTTTTTTTAATTAGGTATTTTCCTCATTTACATTTCCAATGCTATCCAAAGAGTCCCCAATACACTCCCCCCACTCCCCTACCCACCCACTCCCACTTTTGGCCCTGGCGTTCCCCTGTACTGGGGCATATAAAGTTTGCAAGTCCAATGGGCCTCTCTTTCCACTGATGGCCGACTAGACCATCTTTTGATACATATGCAGCTAGAGTCAAGAGCTCTGGGGTATTGGTTAGTTCATAATGTTGTTCCACCTATAGGGTTGCAGTTCCCTTTAGCTCCTTGGGTACTTTCTCTAGCTCCTCCATTGGGGGCCCTGTGATCCATCCAGTAGCTGACTGTGAGCATCCACTTCTGGGTTTGCTAGGCCTCGGCATTGTCTCACAAGAGGCAGCTATATCTGGGTCCTTTCAGCAAAATCTTGCTAGTGTATGCAACGGTGTCAGCGTTTGGAAGCTGATTTTGGGATGGATCCCTGGATATGGCAGTCTCTAGATAGTCCATCCTTTAGTCACAGCTCCAAACTTTGTCTCTGTAACTCTTTCCATGGGTGTTTTGTTCCCAATTCTAAGAAGGGGCACAGTGTCCACGCTTTGGTCTTCGTTCTTCTTGAGTTTCATGCGTTTAACAAATTGTATTTATATCTTGGGTATCCTAAGTTTTTGGGCTAATATCCACTTATCAGTGAGTACATATTGTGTGAGTTCCTTTGTGATTGTGTTACCTCACTCAGGATGATGCCCTCTAGGTCCATCCATTTGCCTAGGAATTTCATAAATTCATTCCTTTTAATAGCTGAGTAGTACTCCATTGTGTAAATGTACCACATTTTCTGTATCCATTCCTCTGTTGAGGGGCATCTGGGTTCTTTCCAGGTTCTGGCTATTATAAATAAGGCTGCTATGAACATAGTGGAGCATGTGGACACAACTCTTATATGTAAGTTCCAGCATGATTCTCTTGAGTTAGTGCTCGTTGGTACCAAAGCATTGGGCGTAGTGCCTAAGGTTACATGTGCCATGTTTCAAAGGCAGGCGTGTAAGCAGAGCAGGGAGAAACAGTCCTCTCTCTGTCCCATCACTCACATTTCTTGGCGTTATTGCACCTTTAACTTGCTCACGTGGGTGACATCTGCTGCCTCCCGCTTCGTGTTCACGACCCTGCTCTTATTCCTGTTAAGCTAGCAGCGCTGTATCTGGTCATGTGACTCCCTCATTTGGATAGTTGTTCTCTCTGACATTACTGTGTACAGTTTTCTATTTCATATGTCTGAGGGAATTCGCTAGATTCTACTGCATTCCTAGCCACAGTAACTCAGCTCTGAAGCTCAGGCCCAGGAGCCTGTATTTCACCAGAGCTCCTGATGATTCTGCTTTAGTGGTGTTCTGGTTTGCAGAAATAAAGTTCAGAAGCTGCAGTGTGATCTTGGAAGCTCTTAGTGAACTCTGGCCTCCGTTCTTCCTCTTGGTCACTGGTGGGTTCTTCAGCACCCACCCTGCGATTCCCACTGCCACTCGCCTCTTCAGTAGTTTGCTTTCTTTCCATGTGAGTGTTTCTAGTTCGCTCCCTGTAAATCACCAGAGATAGACTGCTTGGCTCTGCTCCCTTCGTTTCATATTGACTGTTAAGTAGTATAACTTTATCTTATTAGGTTGTTTTACTGTAGTATAGAAAGATTTGTATCCTCCTTTAAACGTCATTCAGTTCAGAGAAGCTTATAGAATGACAGTAAGTCAGTAATCACACCTGCTTGGATAATTGTGTGAGTGATGTTGGATACGGAACAACTTGAGACGTTTTGTGAATGATGCTAGAGGAGATGGAGAAGGAATGTGGTCCTAGTGTAAATGTGTGCAAATGTCCACCTCTTGGAAACTGTTTCTGGAAGGTCTGAATGATTTTGTGGTGCGTTATAGGATGGTGTTGAGAGGTGAAATAGGGGCCAGCAGTGGTATGTCCTGAACGATATCTTGTGCTTTGCAAGGAAGTCTAGACTTCTTCTCAAGTTACAAAATGCTATTGATAATCTCAACCTAAAACATAGTCAGGATGGATGGAGACAGGATACCAGTTAAGGGAACTTACTGTAACTGTTTCACGAAGAGTTGATGAGCAATAGGAATAATTTTGTAAGATTTTTAGTGTTCTTTGTTCATTCAATCTGACTCTCTGGCTGCGAGGAATGAATCAAGCATAGTTAGTTTGTTCATGTTTTGAAATTACCTCACAGAGCAAGGAAGTTATAAGTGACTAAAACAATAGCCATATAAATAGTTCTGAGATAGCCAAGTATCTGGTGCATGGTAGATGTAACATGTTAGGGGAACGTAACCTCTATGGGCCAAGCTTTCTCTGGGATAATTTAAGAGTCTTCTCCTCAGCATAAATGAGATGTAGTTAACAAAGAAAATGTGTATATTTAAGGCATCCACCATACTGCTTTGATGTGCAACTATGTTATGATTGAGAATTAGGGTCAGGGAGGAGAGGAGGACATGGTGGAGAATGAGTGAAGACTCATGCCAAAGGGCAGGTGGGAGGGGCTGTGTGTCAGGGCTCACAGATACGGTTTAGGAGCTTGATGAAGCTGAAAGGAGAGCTTATATTTTATTTTATAGTTTTAATTTTCTAGTTATGAAAAATAGCGTGTTAACGATGTGCAATTTTATATATATGTGCAAATTTATATATGCATATATATATATACACTATACACACACACACACACACATATATATGTAATCTGAATAAAACATTCTATGATTCCATTAGAACAATAATTGCTGTTACATTCTGGCTAACATTTCTTCCCATCCTCTCTTGAAACATTCCTATATGAGCATGTCTGGATCTTACACACACACATGCACATACACAAGCACCTCGCAAGTCAAGTGTGCAGTATACACTCATTGCCACAAGCCATTGTCAGATACAGAAAAAAGTGGAGGACCTGCCCTCAGAGCTGTCCCCGGATGCTCTCCACTCTCACAGACTGGCTAAACAGGACAGTAAGTAAAGGACAGAAATAGAAGAAACACAGATTGCCGTACTTATGTGATCTAAAAACCAAAAGACCTGACTGTGTCTTTATGGAGAGAGTTTGTAAGTGGCAAAAGGATTCCAATGTGTGGGCTGCAGACGGGCCTGCAGCTTCTGCTGTGCACCCACCCTTCATTTTCAGAGTCCACTGATGTCACCAAAACCAATTTTAACAAGTATGGAGACTCCCACTTCAGTAACAAGCTTTTATTAATGTATACTTGGTTTTAATTAATTGTTATTCTAATGATTGTGTCAGTGTAAAGTTCTCATAATTGCATCTTTTACATGTTGCTGCTTGATAAAGATACGTTAATGACCCAGAAGTCCTAAAAAGACAGCTTCATAAGCATTTTAATTCAGCTACTTATTGCTCATTAATGAATGTTGGAATTAAACACTTTGAATTGTAACTATTTTTTAAAAATATTTGTTACAGGGTAATTTACCTAAATATTCTCATAACTCCCTGATGGTTCAAGCAATAAAGACAAACCTAACAGACCCGGATATCCATGTGCTTTTTTTTGATGTGGAAGCTTTGATTATTCAACTCCTGACTGAAGAAGCCTCTAGGCCGAATACTGCACTTATTTCCCCAGAGAATCTGCAGAAAGCATCTGGCAGTTCAGACAAAGGGGGCTCTTTCCTAACTGGGAAACGAGCAGCGGTTCTTTTCCAGCAAGTGAAAGAAACTATCAAAGAGAACATAAAGGAGCACCTCCTGGATGAGGAGGAGGACGAGGAGGAGGCGAGGAGGCAGAGCAGGGAAGACAGTGACCCTGAGTACCGGGCCAGCAAGTCCAAGCCACTGACCCTACTAGAATACAACCTTACTATGGATACCGCAAAATTATTCATGTCCTGTCTCCACGCCTGGGGCTTGAATGAAGTTCTGGATGAAGTTTGTCTGGATCGCCTCGGGATGCTGAAACCGCACTGCACGGTGTCCTTTGGTCTCCTATCGAGAGGAGGTCATATGTCGCTGATGCTTCCCGGTTATAATCAGGCCGCTGGAAAACCGCTGCGTGCGAAAGCAGAAGTAGGAAGGAAGCTGCCAGCAGCGGAGGGCGTAGGCAAGGGGACCTACACAGTGTCTCGAGCGGTCACCACTCAGCATCTGTTGTCCATCATATCCCTGGCGAATACTTTAATGAGTATGACCAATGCAACTTTCATTGGCGATCACATGAAGAAGGGCCCCACCAGGTGTGACTATGAAGTTTAATCTCATTCTTTGTTTTCGAGAGGGCTAAGAGAACCATGCTATGTATTTGTTGTTTGGCTTGGCAAACCTTCTCCGCTTTAGTCATGTTAGCGATTTCCCATTTAAACTGTAAAACAGACATTTCTAAAATGCCAGGTTTAAAACACGATAAAATTGTAGCTACACACACACACACACACACACACACACAAACACGTATATGTATGTATGTAGATACATTTAGTTGCTATTTTAAGTGGATTTACAATGTAGGAGTTGGTCATAAAGGATAATTCTTGAGCAAATAAAATCTTAAAAAATGTTTTTATTTAAGATTTTTTTTTTTCTGTCATAACCCTGATTGGTCTGGAACTCAAAATAGAGAAGACTGGCCTTGAATTCACAGACTTGCCTAACTCTGTCTCCTGATTATTGGGGTTAAAGGCATGTGTGACCAAGAATGACAGTTTTTATTTTTTAATTGTGTGCTTATATTTGGGTCTGTGCATATGTGATTGCAGGTGCTTGTGGCTTTCAGGAAAGGGTGTTATCCTCTGGAGTTGGAGTAAAATGTGGTTCTGAGCTGCCCACTGTGGGCTTTGGAAACCACTCTGGTCCTGTAACTGCTGAGCCAGGTCTTCTAGATCTATAAATATAACCTGAAATTTAGAGCTTTGGAAGTTTGAACTGACATGCAGTTCAAAATGTGTGTCTGTTCACAGTGTTTCTCCTTGTAATCTGTGTCCAGTTATCCGTGCCGGGGTGTGGTAATGAGTTACAGCCCATAATCTGAAAGAGGGAAGAAAAGTAACTTTAAAAACGATACTTTTTAAACAGACTATTTTGATGTTTTTGCAAATAGCCTGAATGCTATTTTCCATTTTTCCAAAGTTATGAAGAAAACTTATTATTACACTTCATGAAAAGTTAACATGTGAGTTTTTTTTTTAAACCTAAGAGACACATATGTAGCATTTATTTCATGTCTTGCTCTGTTCTGGTTACTTTTATAAAAATTCAGTGTCCTTAATCCTGCAAATGCTTTGATCTATGGAATTGCTGAGCCAGAATCCAAATGAGACAGTTTACCTGTGGATTCGAAGAACTGTTTATGCTTTGTTGCCATGTATATGCATACTTTTCAGGTTAGTGTATGCCTCCATGAATTCCTGTGCCCTAGTGACAGTCGGGTAGGCTGAACTCTCGGGATGTTAACAGGAAGAAGAGGAGGCTAAGATGATTTCAACTTGTCAGCTGTAGTTCGCTGGAGCATTCAAAAGTATGTGTAAAGACTTCACAGAAAGTCTACATTTTAGTTACAAAAGTTTGTTATTTTCTACCTCATAGTTATGTAATTATTTTACTGGAACTTGAAAAGGATAGTGTAAATAAGTATGAAACTTAGAAAACGGTCATCTTCTTGAAATAGTAAGTTGAAAATGTTCGGTGTGTGTTTTTCATCTAGAGAATAGCAATTTGAACCTCTCTGGAAATAGGAAAATGTTCAGTGTCTCTTTCTTCTTTTAAAGGCCGCCTAGACCTGGCACCCCAGACCTTTCTAAGGCAAGGGATTCCCCTCCAGCCTCCAGTAACATTGTGCAAGGACAGATTAAACAAGGTAAAATTGAATCTTATAAGTAATTGACCTGGCGTTTCAGCTGTAGGAACGGAGAAGGCATTGCTAATGTATAATCATAATATTTTGTCTGTCTCAGATGGTTAAAAGAGAGAAAAGTTGTTATATTCCAGATGTAAATATGGATAATTAAGATGTCAGTTAAAAATAAATCAGATTTATTTGGAAATTGATAACTGAGCATATTTCAGATAATTTTATTACATGGTCTTTGGTCTAATTTGTATGTATTAGGGCCACCTTCATTTGACAGCACTAGTTAGCTGTGTGTGTCTTAAGTTTAAAAGTTATACCCATTTTCAGCTCTGTTTGGGAATGTTTGAGTTCACAGATTTATGCTGTGACTTGCGTTCTGATGTTTGCTAGTGATGTCTGTGCTGCTCTTCACAAGTCAAAGTGCCTATTAAACTGTTCTTTGTATTTAAATAACGATATCCTGTAACTTTCGTTCTTAGCTTTGTGTCTCATTACTGAGTAGGAGGGGAAAGGCTGAATTTCTACTTTTGATGTCAATCCTAACAATTTCCGTGAATTAACACACTACTACCCGATATGTATGTTTTCTAGCCTTCTAATCCTAACAAATGAAATACTGACCCCCCCCAAGAATGTTAGGGGGCCACTTGTGCTCACATAAATATCTTGGGCCAAGGTCAATGCTGAATTTTCTGGAGTGAGATGATGTTTAACACACTTAAACGGCATGCCCGTGTTTAGACAATAGGAAATAGTGTCTACTCTCATTGTTATGGACAGTTAGCTCTGGTGCTCTGCACCCTTCCTTTCGAGTTCTTTAGACCTATGGGGCCCCTTTCCCATTTCTCTGTCCTTCAGTGAAGTTATAGTATCACTTTTGCATGGTGTACATTATCAATATAAAAATAATACTTAGAGGTATTGAGATAATTACATTGTATGCATAGCATGTATAAAAGTGTGCAAAGCACAAATGTATATAATCTGAGCACTCTTGCAACCATGCCCATAGAGAAGGAGTGGGACTCAGGCGGCGCTACAGAAACTCCCTCTTTGTTCCCCATATGTCTCCCTCTCCCGCGGGGGCTAAGGGTTGAACATCCTTCATCTGTAATCTGAATCTGAAATGATTGAGAATCTGAAACTTGAGTGTCTTCAAGATTCTAGAGCATATTTCACATAGTAAATTATAGTCAGGCCAAAGGTGCACTTAAAAAAAAATCAGACTGAAGAATAGTTTGTACATAAAGCAAATTCTCTGTTTAAACTTGACTCCTCTCTGCAATATGATGTGCAGTATTTCAGAATTAGAACAAGCAGCTCCTCTTAAAGTGCACTTGGAAATTTTCTGGTGTCCTCTTTCCTTTTTATTGATTTATTTTTATTTTTTTCTTTGCAGTCAAATCATGTATATTTAAATTCATAAACTTTATGTTTTATTTTGCATTTCTTGAGATTTGCTTGAGTTATTTCATTGTACAGGACTCATTTTCTTTTGCCTGGCCTCTGCTATCAGCTTTATCAGTTTTACCGCATTAGAACTGTTTGTTACTTTTGTTGCTACGTATTATACTGTTGAATGAATGGACCCTTTATGTATATTTTTCCCTGCTTAGATTTTTTCCAGTGTGCTCTTGATTCCGTTAAGAAGATACCCTAATATTACTAATTTGTTGAGATTTTAATTTATTAATAGCTATTGGATTTAATTAGATTTTCTTCCTCTATCTGTTGAAAGGATTTTATAATTTTTCTCTATTTTCTTCATGAGGTGAACAATATTGGCCTTTTTTGTTTGAAAACCACTTGGCATATAGAACATACCTATTATGACAGCTTATCTGTTTTATAGGTTATTACACATAACTTGTTAAATTTGTTTAAACTGTGTAGTGGTCATAGGGATTTTCGTGTGCAGTTTCATTTCTGGTAATGGTTTTCTGACAGGGTGATGGCCTCAGAGAGTTAGGGAAATAGGATTCTTGGACTTTTCTATGGAGTTTGCATAGCTGAATATGACCGACTCTGTTGGGTCTGACTCGTTAGCTGAAAACTGTAGGACTCAAATACATAGATTTTTTAAAACTATTTTAATTTTTAAATTTATTTTAAGTTATTATGGTTTTTCGTTTTTTTGTTTCTGTTTTTGCCTTTTTATTTTAATAATTTTTCTGCATACACTTTCTATCAAATTTATCAGGTGAAAAGTTATGGAATTCTTAAAATTCTCTTTTTCATTTCTGTTCAGTTCATCATCAATTTTTTAAAAATGCAGATAGCCTAGTATAAAACAATTTTTAGGTCTTCCCCAAGACTAAGCTCTCCTCAGCTGAGTTCTATGATTTTTCTGCTTTCTAGGTGTTTGGTTTATTTTTACTAACATCTTGTTATTTCTAGTTCAAGTTCACTCTTGAGTGTTTAGTTTTTAAGGAGAGCCTGAGTTCAGTTAGTGAGATAGGGCTGTTTTCCCCCGATACCCTCATATCTAGTGCTGACATCTCTTCCCAAATACTGCTCGGAGGCAGCTCCACACTTCTTCCCACTGCTGCGCTTTTATTCATCAGAAGTTAATTTAGTGAGTGTGTTCAATTTTCCCAACATTCCCAAGATTTTCCAAGCATCTGGGTTCTCACTGATAGTGAAATAATATTACTTGAATGATTGTACTCTTTAATTTTTCCAATTCACTGTATTTGCTTCTTCAAAAATAATTGAGTATATTTGTAGCATATATGTTTCAACATATTTGTATATTGTGAAATTGCTAAATCAAGCTAATTATTAAACGTACTTCATTGCCAGGGTGCACACGTACATCTGTGGAGATGTGTATGTGCATCCACAGGAAGTGTAGCGTCTGCTGTGAGCTGGAGGACTTGATAAAGTCAGGTCAGGGTGTTCAGTGATACCCAGTGTACAGTTGATCATTTTCTGCCACCTTGTCTGTATTAAATAAGTACTGTTAAAATCTGACACCATAATTAAGCATTTGCTATGCTTCCTCTAACTTCTGTAAGTTTTTTTTTCATGTTTATTTTTTAAATCTAAAAATTAGATTGCTAGTTACATAAACATTTGGACTATCATTCTTATTATTTGGCTCATTTGTTGTTATAAATGACTACTCTTGTTTGGTGGTTGGTTTTTTTTGTTTTTTGTTTTTTCGAGACAGGGTTTCTCTGTGTAGCCCTGGCTGTCCTGGAACTCACTCTGTGGACCAGGCTGGCCTCAAACTCAGAAATCTGCCTGCCTCTGGTTCACAAGTGCTGGGATCAAAGGTGTGCGCCACCACTGCCCGGCATAAATGACTACTCTTTTTATGCTTGCTGATATTTTTTTTTTCCTAAAGTATACTCTATTTTTAAGACTCAGTATCTTTAGTTACTAGTTTAGTCATATAACTTTTCATCTTTTTGCTTTTTGTCTTTTTGGGGCTTTGTATTTAAGGTATGTTTTTTATATAGGCATCATGTAGTTATGTCTTTTTTTTTTTTTTTAACTAATGTGGCTTAATTTGGTTTGATTTTTAGAGGGTTTCTCTATATAGCCTGGCTGTTCTCAAACGTGCTATATAGAGCATGCTGGCCTTGCCTTTGCAGAGACTGGTCTACCTTTGCCTTCCCAGTGCAGGAAGGAAGGTGTGTGTGTGCCACATATCTGTCGTTGATTTGCTTTTTAATGATTTAGACTATTTCCATTTAAGGTTTTGTCAGCCGTGTTAGATTTGAGCCTCTCCTTTGCTGTATTTCTCATTGTCCCACGTTCTTTGTTCTTTTCTTTCTTTGGTTATCCTTTGATTAACCAAGCATCTTTGAGTCTATTTCCTGTTTCATAATTTTTATAAAATTGGGCATTATTTTGCATAGTGCTTCAAATATTTTTCTCTCCAGTGGTCACATTATATGTGTATCATATCATTCTGCTTAAAATTGCCTCACATGCCAGTGATGCCTTAAATCCTTAACATTCTATTTATTTGTTTCTTTACATATGTTTGTGTTAGTTTATTTTTGTGTGTTTGTCTGTGTGTGTGTGTGTGTGTGTGTGTGTGTGTATGTGTGTGTGTGTCCATGCCCACATTGCCATAGGGTGGATGTGGAAGTCAGGACAAATTCCTGGAGCTCTCGGGTCTTTAGTTTGGCTGGTCTAGCCTCTACACACTGAGCCCTCTGGCTTACTAGACCACTTTTTGATTTAGTTTCTATGGCAGTAATTTTGATCTAATTAGTCATTTTTCATTAGGGTCTTAATTTTCTTTGATCCCATCTTAATGGATTTTTAGCCTGGATATTTTTCTTTATTACTTTAACTTCTTTACACTTAGAGTCCAGTTGCTGCCCCCTACTGTCCCCCCTCCCACAGCTCCTCATCCCATTTCTCCTCCTCCCTGGCTCCAAAAAGATCCCCCTGCACGCCCCGCATCCCCCGCCCCCGCCCAGGCCTCCCACCTCCCTGGGGCCTCAAGTCTCTTGAGGGTTAGGTGCTTGTTCTCCCATTGAGGCCAGACCAGGCCGTGCTTCTTAACTCTCTTAACTCTAGCTTTCTTCGAATGTATGGGTCATCTTTGCTTGTTCTGCATTGGATTGAATTTTTTTTTTTTTTTTAAAAGATGGGCGTTCTTCATGTATCTTGGCTGTCTAGGGGGCATCTTGCTCTGTAGACAAGGCTGGCCCTGAAGTTACCAAAATCCACCCACTCCTCTCAACTCCTTCCAATGTTAGGATTAAAGACTTCTACCACCAAAACTCCTTGTTTTTTTTTTTTGTTGTTGTTGTTGTTTTTTTTAAAGTTTCTTAAGACAGGGTTTCTCTGTGTAGTCCTGGCTGTCCTGGAATTCACTCTGTAGACCAGGTCGACCTTGAATTTAAGAGATCTGCCTGCCTTTTGAGTACTGAGATTAAGGGGTTTTTAAGTATTCTTATTATCAACTATACTTTCCTGCCTCTACATTTTCATGCTTGATTGTCATGGAGAATGCTTAAATTTGTCAGATAGGATACTGGATAATGTCACTAAGTAACATGACAGTGTCCCAATATAATTGCCATTTTTTTTTTAAATTGGCTTATTACTCTAATTTCTTGTAGAAGCTAAAAAGATAGGGATTGTTATCTTGCCCACTGATTTTTTCATAAGTCGTTGCTACAGTGGTTGTTTCCTGGAAGAAGCTGGTAACTAAGGAATCGATGTGTATCCTCTTTCTGCTGCTAGAGTAAATATTTCAGTCATGAGGTACTGTGGATATAAGAACAAGATAAGTTCCTGGCTTCCAGGAGTGCTTACACCCATTGAAGGCAATGCAGACGACTGCAGTTCATGACCATGTTCTAATAGATTTATTTGCTTTTCAAGTAGAGTTTGAGTGTCTCCTGGCTCTTAGGCTTTTTTTAGTGTGATTTTTCATGTTTTCTTATGTTTATCTCAATATTTACAATGTATACTAAGCACCTGGTAAGTGTTGTTGACATGGGAAGTTTAACAGCTTTTCATATAAATTCACCTTTCAGTGTAATGAATTATTTCTCTCTCATTCTCGGGCTTAGAGGGTTCTTTTTTTCTTTCTTTCTTTCTTTCTTTCTTTCTTTCTTTCTTTCTTTCTTTCTTTCTTTCTTTCCTCTCTCTCTCTCTCTCCCTCCCTCCCTCCCTCCCTCCCTCCCTCCCTCCTTCCCCCTCTTTCTGTCTTTCTTTCTGTCTGTCTATCTGTCTGTCTTTCTATCTATCTAAAAAATTTGTATTACTATTTATTTATATGTACATGTGTGTGTGTGTCTGTATATGTGCATGTACCAAAGGTTAGGGGCATCCCCTTTGGCTGGAGTTATATGCAGTTAACAAGCTGCCTGTTGTGGGTGATGGGAATTGAACTTGGGGCCTCCACAGGAACAGTACAGATTCCCAACCGCTGAGCCATTTCTCTAGCTCCCACTTACTGATTTTTGGTGTTAGTAATGAAGATGTTTTAAAACAGATTTTCGTTTAAGTCTCCAGCTATAATTGCAGTCCAAGACAAGCCACTGTTGTATCTGACCTCACTTCGGTTCTGATGGGAACTAGTGATGATTTGAAGATGAAGTAACAGTACTTTATTTTTAAGAATATTCTACATTTATTTTTATTTTATATGTGTGAATTTTGGCCTGATTCTGTGTAGCTGCACCACGGGGGCTAGATGAGTGTTCTGGGTCCTTTGTGAGCCACCTTGTGGCTGCTGGGAACTGAACCTAGGGTCCTAAGCAAGAGCAGCAGGTGATTTTAAGCACAGAGCCATTGCTCCAACACCGCTCCTATGGTTTGGTTTTTAAGCTCGTAAGCTTCTTGATATGTTGTTGCCTTGATATACCTGCCTTCCATCACAGTGGGAGTGTTAATGCATTCTGAAACAGTAGATCCTTAATTCTTTCTGCCATCTGTATGCTTGTACACCCAGCACACATTAGTTATTTAATTCTCTCATAGAGATTTTTTTTTGGGGGGGGGGTTAATGATGTTTGACTGTTCAGTTATCCATTGCTTCCTAGTTTGTTACTCAGTATCTAAGTAAACATGTCTAGATGATAAATAAGTATATTACTGAAGTAAGGTTTCCCAAGACCATTACAGTGACTTAATACAGGGACTTACTTATGCAAGTATGCAGGGTGTCCAGAAACAGAAAGTTCCAAAAGTCCACACACACACACACACACACACACAAAGCCCTCCAGATTCGTATAAGTAACTATTTGTAGTAGTTATGCTTGCTTCAGCAAACATATACTGTATTTGAAATGATCATAGCTGCTGTGGACTCAAGACCACAGCTTTCATCTTAACAGGAGTAAGAGCTAGTTTCGGGGCCGTTGTCCAGGAACATGATTCTGGTTACCCCAAACGTTTTGTTCCAGTAGAGAAATAGTTTTATAGTTTTAGAGAACCAAGTAAGCCATAAGTCACGACAAGTGTAGAGTACACTGGTGCATCATCAGAGTGATGGTTCAGGCGAGACAGGGTGAATTTCTCTATAGCTCCAAGACATTGTCTGGTGACAGCCTCAGCATCCGTTTGGTGTGAGAAGCCAGTGGGTTGCTGAGTTAATAGATTCCTACATGTTAGTTCAGACAAAAAAATGGGCAAGGCATTTGTGGTCCAGAGGGCTAGAAGTGGGCAGGATGAGGCAACCAGCCTGTGGACTGGAACATTTCAGCTTCCTCACAGTTATGCTCTTCTAATGATGCAGTGAGTCTCTGCAAACACAGCTTTGAAAATATTAATTAGCTAATTAGTTAATTGAGAACAGATATTTTACGCAATATATTCTTATCACAGTAATTTCCAGTTTCCCAACTCCTCCTAGGTCCTCCCACCCACCCAAATCTATAGCCATTCTCTCTCTCTCATTAGAAAACAGTCAAAAAAAAAAAAAAATGGGCGTGGTGACGCACGCCTTTAATCCCAGCACTCGGGAGGCAGAGGCAGGCGGATTTCTGAGTTCGAGGCCAGCCTGGTCTACAAAGTGAGTGCCAGGACAGCCAGGGCTACACAGAGAAACCCTGTCTCGAAAAAACAAAAAAAAAAAAAAAAAAAAAGAAAACAGTCATTCATCCAAATAATAATAAATAGAGAATAAAATCAGATAACAATACAAACAAACAAACTAGAATAGACTTTTTTATACATGTGTTTGATCATAGTTCCAAATTTTCAGTCAAATACAAAGTTTGATTGGTAATATTTTTAAGCATTTCTAGACTTATAAAACTAGGTTTTTCTGTACTTAGTCTTATCAAGTAATTGAAATATATGTGTAATCAAATTAGAAGAGTAAGCAACAACTCAATGGCCCAGAGCCTAGCAATCCAGGGTCCATTGAGAAGACAGGAAGAATTTGTCTGGACATGCTAACTGGATATTTCAAGATGGTAACTACTCAGCAGATAGGGGCAAAGTTGGGAACTTTGTAATTCAGTGTTTCTGGACGTGGTACATATCATGCTTGGTGGGGCAGTGGAGTTGGTGAGTGGAAGATCAGTGGTCAGGTCAGTTACATCTGAGTCCAACAAGAAAATAATGATCTGCACTACAGTATTGCCTTCATGTTACCATACACACGTTCATAATAGGTTAATCAGCATAGATTTCCATGATCTCTTCTGAACTAGGAAATAGTAAGTGTGGATTTTTCATGACAAAAGGCATTAGAGAAGCAATTTAAAGTTTTTGTTTCACATTGCTATAACATTCACAGCAAGTTACTGTATTACTCCGGACATTTGTATGGGGGCCCTGAACGTGCAGTCTGACTAGTCAAGGGAGATGTTACATTGTCTCATTTGAGTTCTTTGAGACAGGGTCTCACATGGATGAGGCTGCTTCCAAGTTGCAGTAAAGTCAGGGATGGCCTCCAGCTACTGATCCTTACCTTCCTCCTCATGCTGGGATGACAGACAGACCTGTACTCCACTCTCAATACATTGGTTAGCTGGCACTTCAGTTAGATCTTAGGAAAAGAGAAAAGACCCCATTAATGATTTATCTTAAATACTCTGTGGACTCAAAGATGAGTAGATGCCATTTGTTCAAAGCATAGAAACACACAGACATAAAGGCGAGGTGAAAAGGGAAATGTGGCCTCAAGATGCCCGCACTAAATGCTAGGCCTGGTGCAGAAGATCTTCGTGGTAGGTACATGATGGGTGGTGATTCATCAATTCCTAATTTCTAAAGTTTTTCTATTTACCCTGTTTTGCTCTCTCCCTCCCCTCCTTCTCTTCTTTTCCCCACTCTCCCTCCCTTCCCCCTTCCTTTTTTCTCTCCTTTCCCTAGCATTATAATTGCCATTAACATTTGAAAGGGCTATTCAGTATTAAATAATTTTATCATTCCAGTGTTAAGCTGTAAAAAAACTACTTTACCTTCTAAGGCATTGCGTTTATTTTTCTATAGTTGTAGATGCTCTTTTTTTCTTTGTGAAAGTTTAGGTGCTCTTTGGGTGTATACACTGGAAGGCTATTGAGATTTAGACCGTAGAACCTTTGTCATTCAAAATGTTAATCTCTGTCCCATACATGTTATTTATCTCACAGTAGCAGAAGAGGAAAGATGGAGTTTAGAATCATCCTTGAATGAAGAAAGATCTATTTAAAAATAGAAAGCATAGATGTTATAATGTTGACAACCCATGCTTCTGCTATTTATTTATTTAGTTAGTTAGTTTTTCAAGACAGGGTTTCTCTGTGTAGCCCTGGTTGTCCTGGACTCACTTTGTAGACCAGGCTGGCCTCGAACTCAGAAATCCACCTGCCTCTGCCTCCCGAGTGCTGGGATTAAAGGCGTGCACCACCACGCCCGGCTATGATTTATTAAAGAATAAATCTGTAAGCACCTATTTCCACTTCCACTAAATGTGACTCCACAATTATAATACCATGAATGTCTTTTTTCTCTTCCTGTACGTAGTTGCGTGTGTTGAACATCAAGTCCAGGTTCGCATACTCAAGCAGCTCTGCCAGCCAGGCTCTTTCTCTCTTGAATATTCATGCATTGAGAAAGCACCACGGTTTAAATCTATTTATTTGATATAGCTGATAGTGACCAGTCACTACTGAACTTTCATTTATTTTTTATTTTATTTTTTCTGATCTTCTCATTCTAGTGTACCTACAGAGTTAGGGTGAAACCAAACAGAAATTAACACTGTTTTCTAGAGAATGTGAGAAAGGGACCCGTAGTGAAGGAAGGGGTGGCAGGATGGGAGTGGGTCAAGAACGTGTCATATACATGGGTGAGATTGTCTAAGAACACATTTCATACAGAAAGGTTTTGGAGCAGGGTGCTCAACACTTTTGGTGGCAATGCCTTTACTAGCTTTTTACATGAGAGGTAAGTCTCAGTCATCATAAGTGTAACACGATATGGTCATAACCATATAATAAATAAAACCCAAGTCTCTCATAATAAGAAAGCACCTGCTTCCTCTATAAGACTTCCATGGGTGAAATAGGCATGGAGCTAGTTCCATTCTCCTACTGTCCACAGACTTGTCTTAGTCCTGCTGGGCACCTCACACGTGTCCGAGTGACACGATGCTGCATTCCTGTGAAATCATGAAACAGTTGCTCCCTGCAGCTGTCCGGTCATAACAAAAGGCCCTCACTGTGTGCAAAGCAAATGTACTGTTCGGCAGGCAATGCCTCATCTGCTCAGGAACCCAGACCCATTGCTGCTCAGGGACAGAAGAGAGGAGAGGAATTAACTTGAAGATGCTTGTGCATGGCATATGGTAATTTTTTCACAGGAAGGAAGTGTCCAATGACGGCCACTAAATCTTAACATCGACCTCCCGTTGTAGAATGTGTATGCTCTAAGGTCCTCTGGCTTTTTCACATGATAATTTAAACTGCAGCATTTTCCTGGCCATACAGCTTCCCTGAGTCGGGGAAGGGATGGCTTTATCCACTGTATATGAATTACAAAGTTCATATTTGTTTTAGTGCATATATTTTTACACTGAATGAAGCTATATTAAAATTCTTCTAAGAATAGTTAAGTGGAATGCACTGTGTATGTTCTTTACAAGTTGTTATATTTGATAATGAGATTAAAAACGTAGGGGTAGAGAATCAAAATTCTATTGAGTATTCTTTTGAAATATTTTAAAATGGTTCACATATAATATTAAAGACTAAACTTAGAAAAATATTACGAAGATACATAGGCCTCCTAAAAGTTTTCTCTGTGATACATTTTAAAGACTGGATTATATTTCTGCTAATTCTTAATGTAGTTTTCATTGCGGTGTGGTTATGTTCTTTGTACAAGATCTGCTGTATTGTGGACTTAAGATATCAGAAAGATGGTGGCTTTCAGCAGAAGCCGAACTCCATTGAGCTCACTGTGCACAGAGACAGCCCATCCTGGCAGTGCTTTCTGATGAGCGCTCCTTTCCAGTTACAGCATCACTTTCGGTTGTGTGTTCACTATGGTTTGCTAACTGTGTTTTCACTCTTCACTAACCCTGAGCTTTTTTTCAGAATCTGCTGTACCTCAATCCTTTGCTCTTTCTTTCTCCTTGTTTCCTCTGCAAGCCGCTGCGCCTGTCGTTTCTGCTCGGTCTGACGCTGATCACTCTGGCTCTGATTCTGCCTCTCCTGCTTTACATACCTGTTTCTTAGTAAATGAAGGTATTCTCTCTCACTTTGGGACACGCCCTTTCCTCTCTGCTCTGGCCTGGTAGACTTACTCTTGATTTTTTATTTTCTAATCTGATTTATACCTCCATCTGCTTTATTTCGTATGAATCCCATTTTGAAGCCTTATTTGCTGAACTCAGTGCCAGGTGCCAGTTGTAAAAAATGTACTGTCCCTCCCGCCTAGGGTAGAACATGTCTGCTGTCATCTAGAGCGCTGTTACAGAAGTGCAGGGACGCTAGTCTTGGCTATGAGGTCTTTGTTAAAAGTTGAATTGTCACAGTGCTTTTTGCCACTTGATTTGTGGCATTAGCGATTATAAACGTATTTTACCTGCACTCTTAGTGTATGAGAGACAGTGTGCTGTCTTTATACTACCATATGCACTAGTAAAAGGTAAGTGAGTCTGTTAATTTTCACTCTCATTTGAAAAGTCTTCAGATTGGATATGCAAGCTGATAGGAATTCACCTTTTCTACTGTTCCTGCTTCAGGCAGAGGCATAAAAGTCTATAATTTAAGCCTTTGGATTCAGTTAGGCTAGCATATCCTTGTTGTGTAGTTACACAAATGGAAACTGTGCTGGGGATGTGGAACTGAGAATGGACTATTCAGATATTTGCTGCTCAGTCCTCTCTTGGCTCAGCCGCTGTCTCCATGTGATCTCAAAGTTTACCAGTCTGTGTAAAATAAAGAGAAGGAGCTTTCCAAAGTCTAGAATACAACTCTAAATGATTCAGACTCTTCACCAAAGCTAATACTGCAAGGTCACAAACAGAGGGAGTGTTAGGTTGCCAGAGAAGCACAGAGCCCCTGTTACAAGTACTAAGTACTCCCCGGGAAAGAAAATAGAGGAACTTAACATGATAATATATTGTTTGTTTTGTTTCCCTATTGGAGGTCTATGCTAAAGCTTGTATGTGAAGGCTGGGTTGGAATAACTAGAATAATATTTGTTGAGCTATTTAAAAATAGTTATTTGTCAGTTTACAATAAACTCTCAGGCTTTGGTAAGGATCATCATGTGTGAAAGCTTAGTTGACCAGTAGTTGAGTAAGTCTGTGTCTGTGAGGTATTGAAGCTAATCAAGATATTACTCATGTGAGTAATTTATGTATATATCCATATATGTATGGCATATGTATATATGGATATATCCATGTGTTGCAAATTTCAAAATGAAATGTATATCCATCACCTTTATTAATGCAATTACATATTTGTTATCTGTTGATGAGAATTTCCTACTGAATGGATGATTTTTTAAATAGGTGACTTGTCTCTTTTTAATAATTTAAGAGATCACTTTATAATTTATTATAGAGTTTCGTTATTAATTTAGAAGACTGCAGTTTTAATTCTTTTAAAACACAGAACTGATAAAATTCTGTGTTCATAGATAATCCATTATAAATGATAGCAAATGCTTTCTCATCCAGTCCTGATTATTTGTCTCTAGATGTTATCCTTGGGAGGAAATGGCACAATATACTGAACCAATAATGGCCTTATACATAATTTGAGATGAGGCATTCATTGAATTTATAATATATAAGATATATTATATATAATATACAGTTTTGTACACTTATAAAATAAAGGTGAAATAACTCATAAAACCTGTATACTAATATAGTGATAGTCTTTCTCTTATAATTAGATTTCATATCAAGAATCAGAAATTTGGAAAAAAACAAATTGATTTTCTTCCAGTTGGAATCAGTGATGGTTTTAAGACTGTGAAATTTGGATTACCGGGTTTTTAATTTTGTGGAATGTCTTCATTTACATTTCCTTAAATTGGCATTTTACTAGTTCAGCTTTGATTGTGACTAAGTTTCTGATTCATGTAGTAAGAGAGATGATTGTGTATGATCTTAACTAAAGCCTCTGACAAAAAGGGAAGACAGCCTGTGGCTGGTATGTTGGCATCACACAAGTGAGACCTGTGTGGATGTCTGTGTGAATGCCCCTTACGTGACAACAAGTTCACATGTGTAGCTCTCACGTCTGTTTATTCCATCCTTTGCCATCTTCTAATATCTTTATTTTAGAAAATCTTTTTAGAAATGTGTTTCCTATGGGAATTTGGCAAAACTGTGTGGACAATTGGTTTTCATTGGTTTTTAAAAACTTCACATCTTATAGGTCTACATATAAATGATTGAAAAATATATTTCATGTCATGTTGTATATAATAATATTAAACTAAAATTCTTTATAACATATGGATCTTCCCTTTTTGTTTTTGAAAAGTGTACATAAATAAAGACTTTCTATTTATTGTGGAGTACCAAGATGTCTAATACACTTGTACTGTGTCACCTTTTGATAGGCTGGAGCCAGTTAGCTGCCATGCACTGTGTTATGCTGCCTGACCTGCTGGGGCTGGAGAGATTTAGGCCTCCTCTCCTGGAGATGCTAGCTCGAAGATGGCAAGACCGATGCTTGGAGGTAAGGTTGAGTGATAAGGAAGATACAAATATTTCACAAATTCAGCGAAATGTGAATTTTAAGCAAAAGTAACTTTATCCCCTGTGCCTTTAGCAATCACTCCTCTCTTTACAGAAGGTACAGAGTCAGGGTTTCCCAGCCTTCCTCCTTTGTCTCTGAGGTAAACAGTAAATGTTCTTGTGCGTTTATTTATTTACTTCTTTAAAATTCATTGAGTATTTCATTAAGAGTTTCACATACTTTGAATAGATATTTCTTAAGTGTTGGTTTCTGTAGAGATCATGCACTCACATGCAAGGACATATAACCCCTTCCCCATGGTTGATTATTTGGTACAATCCCTACCATCAAATTTCCAAGGGAGCAGTCAGAGACCAGATGGAAGGAAGGTTCCTATGTTACATAAAACAAGAAAGTCTTCCAAATTAAAATAGAGCTGGGTTAAATGTCAGTGCCAACTATTATTAACTTGGTAACCCTGGATATTTGGCTTATTCTATTTGTAGATAACTTGTAACGTAGAGATAATAATGTAATTCTCACAAGAGCACACGTATGTTACTTCATGAACATCATGGTGTACGCAAGTGTACACTTGTTAATTGGCTATGATGTCACTGAGAAAGAATTTGATGGGACCTCTGTATGTCTGTCCTACTGTTGAATGAAACATCTTAATACTTTAAGATACCTGCCTGTTCTGGCCTCTGTTGACTCAGCTCTAAGCAGAACTGAAACATACTAAAATTTGCATAGATTTGAATTGAATAATTTTTAATTTACTTCTAAAGACAAGATACTTCTAAAGAATGCTTTACTCAGACTCTTTTTTAGATGAAGCTGAGTTATTCCTTCAGTTATAAATAGTTAGTAAATTAAATAAATTGATTTGTAGTTTGCTTAAAAAATAGACTACCTTCTTTGGGCTCATGCCATGGAATTTCTGCTAAACCTAACTAAATTTAAACTGCAAAATAAAAAGTTGCATGGCCAATTGGAAGAAAAATTGATATGATTTTGAAAAATGATTCCCTCTATAAAACTGAAAGAGGTTACGCAGGAATCTATTTGCCCATTTTGTTTGTGTCTAGGTATATGTGAATCATGTGGATTTATACCTATTTGATTATATAAAGGATCAATGCTTGAGGCAACGTTGATGTGATAAAGTAGATAACAAATATTAAAAAGGCTTGGTGAAATGTAAATTTCAAATCAAGAAATAATTTTTTGGAGCCTTCTGTCATCTCTCTGGCCTGTTGACTCAAACATTATTATTCAGTGAATGGCTTAAACATATTTATTTGCCTGCCCTGATCCCTTTCCCTTAGTTCCAAGCAGGACTGTAGTATATAAGGAATTCATTAAATTAGGTTACGTTTCTATTGGGTATAAGGAAAAACAATTTAATTCTCCCAACATTGATTTTTAACAATAATGGTTACATGTAAATTTAATAATTGAAAGTGCTGTATTATAAGAATGCCTGAGAAAATCAAGTTTTAAGCATAAAGCTAATTAAATGTCTGTCCGTTAGCTTAAAAATATTTTAAAATAAAGCATACTTAATGTCTGTCCATTGGCTTAAAAATGTTTTTGAATGAAAGCATCCTTAATGTTTGTCCATTGGCTTAAATGTATTTTTGAATGAAAGTATCTTTGATTGTGTGTAAGATGCCATCATTTAATTATTCCATAACTACTTACTTCATTATTGGATTAATAGTCTTTGTTATATAAAGAAGGAATTTCTGTGTTTTCAAATTTTATATCACTATGAGTTTCCTGGTTTGTGGACATCACTTTAGGAACGGATGTGTTTCTTTTCTCTCATTGTCGCTGTGGCCCTGTTAGGTGAGAGAGGCTGCACAGGCCCTGCTTCTAGCTGAGCTGAGAAGGATTGAGCAGGCAGGACGGAAGGAGACGATCGACACCTGGGCTCCTTACTTACCTCAGTATATGGACCATGTCATATCACGTGAGTTCTAGTGCTTTTCTGCAAACCTTGGGAGGGCTCTGTAGAGAGAGTACCAGACCGTCAAGCATTCATGCTTTTGTGAAGTGAACACAAGTGGTCCTTAAATCTGGTCTTCTCTATTTGAATCTTGGTAGTTTAGAATATGGCTATTAAAAAGAACAAGATAGAATATCAAAATATTCACTAATGATCTGACTATGAAATAAACTCCCAATAAGAAAAATTATCCCTACCCCAATTAACCCTAACTTTTTCCTTTTCTTGTTGTTTCTTTGGATTTATGGGTTCCACATGATCCACACTGATCTTGTGGTATGTGTAGAGACCTTTCGCAAGTTAAGATTACATAGCCGGGCAGTGGTGGCGCACGCCTTTAATCCCAGCACTCGGGAGGCAGAGGCAAGTGGATTTCTGAGTTCAAGGCCAGCCTGGTCTACAGAATGAGTTCCAAGACAACCAGGGCTATACAGAGAAAACCTGTCTTGAAAAAACAAACAAACAAACAAAAACAAAAAAAAGGAAAGAAATAAAGAAAAGAACAATCCAAACTGCTCCTGTGTGGAGTTAAGATTACATGAATACTTGAAAAACAAAGATCTAGTAAAGTTTCACCTGTGTGAAGAGAGGGAAGAGAGGAAACTGGCAGGAGTTGTGTCTGAGGAGTCTTTCAAATGACTATGATTTAAACAAATTGGGAAAATTATTGCATTTTTGGGAACTTTGTGAAAGTTACAATTTTTGTCCTCATGATGTTAGGTTAAGTGTGCTTTGGGAAAAGGCTGTGCTTGGCATCATCATTTTTTCCCTCTCTGATAAAATCGTTTCCTCAATTTATTTAAGTCTTTACTTTTTTTAAATAAAAAAGGTTAATAATTAAAATTTGATTTTGATTTACGTTAGTAAGATACTTTCAGGTTTTAGTTTGTTTATTTGTTTGTTTGTTTTGTTTTGTTTTGTTTTGAGACAGGGTTTCTCTGTCTCCTAAGTGCTGGGATTAAAGGTGTGGGCCAACACTGCCTGGCTACTTTCAGTTTTTAACATAGAGTTTTGATTAAACTTTAAAAAAAATAAATTTACCATTAAATGGGCTTGCATTTTACGTAATGAAACCCTGGATTTTAAGCAGACTTTGCCCACAGTCAGTTGTTCATGTAGAGAAGTGTTTACCCGCATCATATCCATCTTGTGTTGTGATGGCAGCGCATGTGCCATCGAAGAAGCAAGTAAGAGTAAGATTGGGAAAAGTGTGTGACTGTTAGAGTGGAGTTGAGTGGCAGGCCAGCTGTGCTCCCCTGAGATGTAATCAGACGTGTGACCTTGGGGACTTGACCAAGGTGTTATGAGCTTCCATCTTTTCAGTTAAAAATCAAGATGATAGGAGGCGCACAGAGTTGTAGTGGAATGAGTTGACCCTTGGTAGGTGTACAGATTGGTACCTAGCTCATGGTAAGCATTATTGATTTGCTCAGTAAATAAATACTTGAGATAAGTGTGGTCACATATTCACATGACATGATATATCATAATTAAAGCTTTTTTCGATTTGAGTACCAGATGTTTATTGAGTAAATTTCTAAAACCTTTAAGATAAAATTTTAAAAAACAATAATATTCTTGTCTATGGTTGTTGTGATCATAAAAAGAGAAAGATTATAAGAATATGTTCTATCTGGGTGTGAGGGAAGGGGGTGCCTCGGTGGGCCCATGCCGAGGCATCCCTTCCCCCTGAGAGACCAACCACAGGACTGTATAGTATAGAATAGAGTGTATTCAGGGCATGGGGAGGGGAGTTAAGAGAGTACTAGAGTTTCATGTGTTTTGCAGATTGTATCTTGGGTATTCTGAGCTTCTGGGCTAATATCCACCTATCAGTGAGTGCATATCATGTGTGTTCTTTTGTGACTAGATGCAGGGAAAAGCAGAGAGAGGGAGAGAGTAGAGAAGTAGAGGCCAGCATGACCATGTGGAGAGAGGGGAGAAGGGAATTGGGAGAGGGGGAAACAAGGAGGCAAGAGGCAAGAGAGAGGCAAGAGACTAAGAGAGAGACAAGAGAGGGAGGAGGGTCCAAGCAGCCCCTTTTATAGTGGGCCATGTCTACCTGGCTGCTGACAGGTAACTGTGGGGAGGCACATACCTGGCTGCTGAAAGGTAACTGTGAGGGTGGAGTACAGACAGAATACCAACGCCAACATTAATCATAACAGCAACAACAGTAATAGCAAACAACAACAAACCCCAAACCTAGGGACTTAGCAGAGTTTCAGAGTTTTTCTTTGTTTCCTCTCTGCCATGATGTGAATGGCTCAGCTGTAGCATGACCTCTCTGCCAGGACTGCTTGGCATCACTGAAGCCAGAATAAACTTTCCTTCCCCCAAGGAAAGTAACTTAGGACCTCTAACACGTGTTCACGTCATTTAATATATTAGCCTTAAAATTTTTTTACAATTTTTAAATAAAAATTTTATAGCTGGTGACTTTAATGGTAGAGTGCTTACTAGTTTTGATCCCCAGCACCACTAAATAAAATAAAATATATTAACAAATAAAATAAATAAAATGAAAGTAAGTTTTCAGAACATACAGTTAAGAAAGAAAGAAAGAAAGAAAGAAAGAAAGAAAGAAAGACAGACAGACAGAAAGGAAGGAAGAAAGAGCCGGGCGTGGTGGAGCACACCTTTAATCCCAGCACTCGGGAGGCAGAGGCAGGCGAATTTCTGAGTTCGAGGCCAGCCTGGTCTACAGAGTGAGTTCCAGGACAGCCAGGACTACACAGAGAAACCCTGTCTCTAAAAGCCAAAAAGAAAGAAAGAAAGAAAGAAAGAAAGAAAGAAAGAAAGAAAGAAAGAAAGAAAGAAAGAAAGAAAGAAAGAAAGAAAGAAAGAAAGAAAGAAAGAAAGAAAGAGAGAGAGAGAAAGGGTGGGGGGAGAGAGAGAGAGAGAGAGAGAGAGAGAGGAAGAAAAGGACAGAATGAAAACACATCTACCTTTTAAATATTTGAATAATGTGAAACATGCTCGCAATTTTTGGTATGAGCATTACCCTTAGAACGTAGATTCTGTGTTATAACACTCACTGCACAGAACATCCTCAAGGGTCTGCGGAGATGGTGCAGGTAGATCTCCTTGTCTTTGAGAAGCAGAGATGGGAGAATCCCTGTGTCCTAACCAATCAGTGAGCTCCTTGTTTACTTGGAAAGCATGATTGCCCTCAACATAGTGGCCCCCCCATATATGCATATGCAAACACACGCACACACAAATACACACACTCTCTCTCTTTCCATTCATATATATATAATATTATATGTATATATGTGTATATATAAATATTACATATAAATTATATATGAATAGTATATATAATATAAACAATATTATATTATATATTATATCTTACTATATATATATATAGCTTTATATATAATGTATAAAATATACAAAATATATAGCTATATAAATTTATTTATGTATATACAAATATTTATGTGTATGCATATAGTACTAAACTGAAGGCAGAGGACTATCCCACAAAGCAGCTGTAGACATGCCTGTGCTGTGAGCGTCTGTCAGTGGGCCCGGGGAGGGTAACTTACACCGAGGGTAGGGTGACAATCACTATTTGCAAACTTTCTCTGTATGAGACTTTTGCTAAGCACTTGAAAGGTCTGTGCTTTTTACTGTAACCGCCATTAAAACCAGGTAGTGTAGGTGCTGTTGTTCTCTGTAGCTTGTTTTCTTTCACCTGTGGTAATAGGCTAGAGGCACTGAAATATTGTCTGTGGGTCCTTCAGACACTTAAGTGACTGCTATATTCTGAAATTCATTTTTTCTTACTCTCTGTTTATTCTATCTGGCTCTCTCCAGCTTCTTTAGATCTTAACTGAGGGCAGATGTGAAGAATAAATAGACTAGACCCTGGGGTTGCCTGGAACTACTATAAAATGGAGTCTTTCCCAGTCATGTTATCTTTAACTGCAGCACAAAATGAAGCAGAAAAACAACTGTTAGGAAATTCATCTTTGCTATTTCTTACTGTTGATTTAAAAAGTAGTTTGCTCTGAAGGAAATTTAAATATTTCCCTTTTTGTAGTTAATTTTTCCCCTTGAGTATACTATTTTTGAGTACTTCAAAAGTTATGTGATTGTGTGATTACCTAAACTTTGCATCAAATGTCTGAGAAGCACTTAAACAAGAGTTCAAAGTCCTTAGTCAGCAGAGCAAGGTAAATCAAAACGACCCTGACATTCTACCTCACACCAAATCAGAATGGCTAAAACAGAAACTCAAGTGACAGCTCATGCTGGTGAGGATGTGGAGAAAGAGGAACACTCCTTAACTGCTGGTGGGATTGCAAACTGGTACAAACACTCTGGAAATCAATCTGGCGGTTCCTCAGAAAATTGGAAATAGATCTATATGAAGACCCAGCTATACCACTTTTGGGCATATACCCAAAAGGTGCCCCACCATACCACAAGGACACATGCTCCACCATGTTCATAGCAGCCTTATTCGTAATAGCCAGAAGCTGGAAACAACCTAGATCTCCCTTAACCGAAGAATGGATACTGAAAATGTGGTTCATTTATACAATGGAATACTACTAAAAGGAGGTCATCATGAATTTTACAGGCAAATGGATAGAACTAGAAAATATCATCCTGAGTGAGGTAACTCAGACCCAAAAGGACATGCATGGTATGTACTCACTGATGAGTGGATATTAGCCAAAAGTACAGAATACCCAGGATACAGCCTACAGACTGTAAGAAGTGAAACAGACAGAAAGGCTAAGTGAGGAGGCTTCACAATCCCGCTAGAAGTGGAAAGGAAATCATGGGGGGGGGGCAGAAGAAGGGAGGGATTTGGGTGGGAGACAGGAGATGGGAGAGAAAAGGGGATCAGGACCATATATGGGGGCAGGGGACAGGAGAGAAGCCTAGAGGGCCAAGAGAATGAATGGGAATAAGCAGCCTCCAGGAGTGGGAGGTGGAGGGAGGCCCCTCTAGAAAGTACTAGAAACCTGGGAGGTGAGACGCCACCAGGATTCATTCAGAGTGACCTTAACAAAAATGCCCAATGCTGGGAAAAGGGAACTTAAAGAGTCCACCTCCAGTAGATAGACAGGGCCTCATGTGGAGGGATAAGGGTTGCTACCCCACAGTCAAAATTCCTGACCCAGAACTGTTCCTGTCTAAAAGAACTGCAGGGACAGAAATGGAGAAGAGACTGAAGGAAAGGTGGTCCACCTTGATGGATCAACCTTGGGATCCATCTCATGGGGTTGGAGGCACCAAGGCCTGACACTGTTGTGCTATGATGCACTTACAAACGGGTACCTGGCATGGCTGTCCTCAGAGAGGCCCTACCAACAGCTGACTGTGACAGACACAGATAATTACACCCAACCATTGGATTGAAGTCAGGGACCCCTATGGTTGAATTAGGGGAAGGATTGAAGAAGCTGAAAGGGAGGGCCACCCCATACGAAGACCAGCAATCTCAACTAACCCATACCCCAGGGAGCTAACAGAGACTGAGCCACGAGCCAGGACCATACAACCATCCACGGGCGGGTTGGTTCAAGGCCCACCCCTGGCACATATGTAGCAGAGGTCTGCCTGGTCTGACCTCAGTGGGAGAAGATGCGCTTAAGGCCCCAGGGAAGGGGAAGGCCTGGTTGTCGGGAGAACACCTACTCAGGGGGAGGAATAATGGAATGAGGAACTGTGGAAGCGGGTATTGAAAGGCAACAACTGGAATGTAAGTAAATAGAATAATTTAAGAATCCCAAGATCATAAAAAATTTTGAATTGTATCTTTAACTATAATTTTGTGTGTTTGTGGAAGGAGAAAAATAGTCATATATTCTACTAAAACATCCCACATTATCAACTTTTGATGTAATATGTTAATCAGCTTTAGACTGTAGGGCTGACTGAGTGTAGACTCAGTTGTACTTTCTTTTATTGGAAGCTTCCTGTTTTAATAAAAGAGAGGCAAGCTGAAGGGGTGGGGATTCTGATGTCTTAGAAGAGAAGAAATCATTTAACAGACGAGGAGTGAGCACAGAGGGCTGGCGAACAGCTCTACTGTCCTAGGGGACCAGGAGGTCATGCAGCCAGCTGCTGGACTGCCCACACCTGCTGTCCACCTGCCTGCAGTGACGCCTCTCCCGCCGTGGCTGTCAGAGTTTGTGGAGCCAGCCATCACTGTGAGTTTTAAAGCACCATTTTTACAAACACCTATTTCTGGCATGAGACTCTTAGAAAGTACACCACTTATCATCAATAGTCTTAGAATAACCATCCTAAGAATGGAAAGATTTGCAGTGATCACATAAGTAATATTGGAAGTGCCTAAGTTATGTCCGTTTTTATAGAAGTTTTTTTTTAATTAATTAAAAAAATATCTCTGAGGAGTTCTTTGACTGCTAGAGATAACCCCTTTATCTTTGAGATCAGGACCAGAGCTTGTATAGGTAGCAGCTTCCTGTAACTGCACTGTCATGAAGGGGAACGACTGGGGTTAAAATGATGCCAACTTGCCACGTTGCTAATCCCTGTATTTTATATAGGTATGGTGGACAGTAGTCCCCCCCCATCCCCCCCAAAAAAGCTTTTTATGGGTTTGTGTGAAAGAATGGAAAGCATAGGCCAAGGCCAGCTGCCTTTCTTGGGGGTTTTGAGAGCATTTGTGAAACCCTTTTGCAAAGCACCCCATGTAGTGAGGCCCCAGTACAAGCAGCGAGCACAGGCTGCTTAGCCTTTCCTTTCTGTACTTGTTTTGATGGCTTAGCTTTTCTTATCCTACTGCCTTGGCTTTAGACAAGCAGTCACTAGGGAGGAAGAAGCAACAGCAGTCAGCCTTACCTGATAGCCACGAGGTTCCATAAGCCGTGAGTATTGAATGCCTTGTGACTTAGGCTTCCGGTAGTGCATTTTTGTCTTGAGCCAGTCAGCATTCATGGTTTCATCCTTTGTAAATATTTTTAAAAATGTGAAATTTAAGGGTAGCTGTATTGTGATCCCTATTCTAATGCTAAATACTGCATTAAATAATGCAGCATGGGCCATACTGTGCATCTTTCGTGAGTCATCATTTGTGTGTGTGTACTACCACTTTTATGTTCTAAAGATTTTTATAGAGTTCTAGTCATTTTACTAAATAGGGATTAATGTTATTTTTCAAAACCATTGAATTACAACGTAGATGAAGATAAATGTTGCCTGGGATTTATTTTGAACTGAAGATGTTTTCCAGAGCCTCCTTTTGGATATTTCTTACGTGTGACATTGTAACTGTAGCATTTTGATAATTGACTTTTTTATGAGGTCAAGCACCCGCTGGTTTATGAACTATGCCTGCCTTTGCCCTTCCTTCCCATCAGTGACTTCCCTGAACTCAAGGCTGATGATCCTGATTTCCTTCGGCCTCCAATACAGATTGACCCTGTGGGGCCTTAGGTCACGGGTGTAATTGTTTCTCATACATTGTGTTCTGCTGGCTCACAGTGCTCATATTTTCAGCTTCAGAAACACTGGCCACATAAACCTCACTCTCATTACATAAGTTACAAATCTCCTCGAGTATGTGCTCTATACAGTGCTGGCCAATGCAGTATTAATCTGTAAGTTGATCGTCTCAGATAGTGATAGAAAGTGTGTAACACGTGTGTTCAGTACATCCCGATGTCATCAGGCAGCTTGAGCCTTTGTTCCTTTTGAGTCCCCTCCTTTTCGGCTTCCTTTCATGTCGGGTTGACAGGGTCAGGCTCCTCTTTTACGTAGCCCTGGAAACAATAGAATTTCTTTGTTCAGTAAATGTTTTGGGTTTGACTTCTGATAGACCATACCATAATACCTGTTTCTAACCTGGATTTGGAATCTCATTTCTGATGCTTATAAAGTAGTGGTGACTCTGAGCACAAATATGGGTGGATCAACAACAGACATGAAGATAAGATGGTGATGTGTGTTTCAGATACATAGAAAGTGTAGCTGGTGAACTATCCCAGATGTTCGTATGTGCTCCACAAGGCAGCTAGTGCCAGGATTCACTGTGGAAAGGAGGTGAGAGAGACTAGAAAGGGGTTGACACATGAATTAATTGAATGTGGCCCCTGCTCTGAGGCCAGAAACTAGGCAGCCTTCCTCCCCATCCTTTCTACTTTCTCTTATATATTTACATTTGTTTTGCAAAATTGGGGCTTTCTGAGATAACCGAGTTAGGAGAATGACTTTTCTGGATACTAAGATTTTCTTTTTTTTAATTACAAAATAGGTGCTCAGAATAGTCTTATAATTCTATTTTTGGTTGAAATAGTTTTATAAAACTCTCGAGTTTTTAAGACATTTACTCTGCGTAGAGGCTTCCATTTCAGGCCATGCTGTGGAGTGACTACTGCTCGCTTCCTGACTGTCAACCCCTCAACCGAGAGCATCTTAGATGCTAATGCCTTTTGCATTTCAAGTTATGTTTCTTATACTTTTTCCTTCTCTGTCTTTTTATCGTCTATCAGTTGTGATGGATTTTTATTGCTATTGAGCTGTTTCATTTCTCTCCTGATGGCTTCTTTCTAATTTCTGATTTCGCTGCTGTGGGGGTAGGGCAGCCGGGTAATGAAGCTCACCGTGGTTACTGTTCCATAAGGCAGAACTGGCCAAGGAAGATGCTGTAAGAGGAAAGATACCTGACAGAGCCTCAGAGCAAGCACTGTGTGCCGCCCGCCCGCCCTCCCTCTCTCCCTCCCTCCCTCCCTCTCTCTGTGTCTGCCCAGGTCACCTCTTTGGGGGTTTGTAGCATCCTAGGTATCTTTTTTTAAAAGTGAGAATATGCTAATTCAAAGGTGAAATAAAGTGAAAATTATTTGATTAAATACTTTTGTTTTTAAAGATTTATTTATTTATTTATTTATTTATTTTATGCATGTGAGCACACTGTCACTGTCTTCAGACACACCAGAAGAGGCCATCAGATCTCATTACAGATGGTTGTAAGCCACCATGTGGTTGCTGGGAATTGAACTCAGGACCTCTGGAAGAGCAGTCAGTGCTCTTAATCGCTGCACCATCTCTCCAGCCTGATTAAATACTCCTTACAGAATTCCTGCCTTATAGGTCAGTTGGGATTAAAAGGTGTGTGACTCTTTCAGAACTATCTGAAGAAATTTTAGTCATCTTTCACTGAGTATTATATGTTTGAACCCCTTCTGTGTGCTGGGAGGCAGAAAGGTTTTATCTCCAGATGAACTATATTTATTTACAGTACAGTATATATTATATCTGCTTAGAGTGTCCAGTGGGAATTAGATATTTGTTCCCCCTTTTTCATCTAGAGTGTCAGGGGACTTGAGCTTAATTTTAAACACCCTAGACTGATAATCTATTTAACAACAATAAATGATTCTGCTTATCTGTATTTGGCCACAAACCTAATGGAATTTCTACTTAAATATATAGCTATTTAAAAGGAAATCCCATCTATTTGACATCTTCTGAAGCATTATTCAATAATTCTGTAACTTTCCTTTTATGTATTCAATCGTCTTGGGAGGTAGTAAAATGGCCAGTTAAAAACGAAAGCATTTTTTGTGTCGGTTGGTTGTTCAGACTTGGTTTAAAAAGGAACCCAGTGGAATCGGGATCCCGTGGGCTGGGAGCTCTCGGTGTTAGCTGAGTGAGTGCATGGGATCCTTCTGAGCATCAGCACTTCCATGCCAGCATCAGAGGACAGGCTGCTACTGATCCCTGAAGGAGCCCTCATCGGTTTACCACAGCTAGGAACAAAAGACAGCATGAAAGATGAAGAGATCAGACCACTTGTTCCCTGTAGCACAGTTAGGACGTGTGGTACCTCCTTAGTCTAGGCCTCCTTACCTGCCATTCTCTATCTCATTCCTTTTGGGCCTCTTCTGCAGAGCTACTTGTAAGACCTGAGGCCTTACAATGATTTTGGTAATTTCTTCATTTTTAGCTTTCGAAAGTCTGTCCCTATCCCCTTTCAGTGCAGTGGAGCAAGGCTTCTCCTCGATCTGCAGTTTATGCTCAAACAACTAGGAGGCGTACCTGGCTTGCTTTGAGATATTTGTGTACTTTCACTGGTGTCTGTAAGCTTGGAAGCACTTAAGCCTGTGGAGACTATTTTAAATGTGATGTTTAAATGGAAATGCCTGGTAATATCATTAGCTGAGGTTCTAGTGGCCTTCATGATAATAAATGACCTAGGATCACTCACTATGAAGAAGATAGTATTGATTTGTGTCATCATTCTCTTGCTGATTTGCTGAAGACAAAATTTATAATGCTAATGGAAATAAAGTACTTTATAAAACATTCCTGTGAACACTAGAACATGTTTTTCTAATAAAGCAAGTATTCCAGTGAGGTTTTAATTAAAAATTTTGTAGTGGTTTGAATGAGAATGGCCCCCGAGGGCTCATATGTGTGAATGCTTGGTCTCCAGTTGAGGGGACTATTTTGGAAGGGTTAGGAGGTAGGGCCTTGGGAGGCAGGGTGCTGTGTCCCTGGTGTTTTGGAAGGGTTAAGAGGTAGGGCCTTGGGAGGTAGGGTGCTGTGTCCCTGGGAGTGGGCTGTGAGCTTTCGAAAACTAACACCATTCCTACTTATTTGTCTTTGTCTGCCTCCTACTTGTGGATAAGGCTGTCAGCTTGTTCTCCAGCACCATGCCTGCTGCCATGATTTTTTGCTGTAATTGTAATAGCTAATGGTAGTTTTTGTTCTAGTATTATTAACACATTGTGGGATTAAAGTTCTCCAACTACCTTAATACCTTTTTTTCCTCCCCTCCCTCTTCCTCTGCTTTTTTTACATATATTATTTGTTCTTTGCTATTCTCTAGTGATGTTGTTCTGCGGATTTAGCTGCTCTTAGTATGTTTATTAAGCATATTTTAATATGAATATATGTTTTAAAGGATCCATTGTACATGGCATTTGCAGACTTTGTTATGATTTTTAGCACCTCTAGCACACAAGCATGAAGACAAAAGTTTTCTTTCTGGTTGAACAGCCTAGTTGACCCCACCATGATTGAGGTTGGTCTGGTCTCTTCCCGCTGTTCAATGCCAGTCCAGTCATCTGTAACGGTACTTAGTATTTTGTAATGTTCCTGTACATGTTTTCTGTTTATTCCATAAAACTTCCCATCACTTACAAAGATTTTCTTTGCTTGATTTAGGGATGAAAGCAACCACTGTTACCTATTTTTATTGCTTGCTTTAAAAACTTGCCCCAAAGTCAGTGCCAAGTCTAGAGTCATGGTTTTCTTACAGTCTTGTGGAAGGACTTTATACTTACTTGGAAAGGGTGATGGCACTTGCATTTGAGATGTTCCTAGACTAAAGAACATTCAGCTTAAGGCAGGGATGTGGAAGAGGACGATGATGGTTCTTAATTGGTAAACATTTCTAACGGTTTGAAGCATGATTGCACTCCATGTTTGGGGCTGGGGAGAAAGATACGAAGGTGAGAGAACAGCTTTCAGGAGGAGCTTCTTCTGGTGTGTTAGTTCAAGTCCTCAGGCATGGCAGCAAGCATCTTCACATCTGAGCTGTCTCCTAGACCCAGAAATGCTGCATTTCTTGTGCAACAAAATCTACGTGCTCTTTTTACCTCTTGTAGCCTTTGTAGAACCATTCCAAACTCTTGATGTTCTCTTCTCTAATACCATCTTGCTCTAACACACGATTTTCTATATCATACACATGCCACGTCCATGTATGTGTTTATACTCAAAGTGTAGAGGAAAGAGAGCTAGTCTAGAATCAGTACAAACTTTATCATCCATAGACAACTATTCACTAAAGTTTATTTCTATGCAGATTAACTTTGGTTTCTTTGTGACTCTTACTGCTGTGCATCATCTTTTGAGTGACACCTTCTTACTGCTTCCACAGCAAATGCAGTACGCCTCACAGAGATACAGGGTAGTTTTTACCTAGTAGCATTACTTGCCATGATGGACCTGCCATATCGTCTGAAAAGCTGTTTCCTGGAAACACAGAACACTTCGACAATCCTATATATTTTGTTGTATGTTTCATTATTTTGACTTAAAGTGTGCACATCTGTTAGGTATAGATTAGGCACTTCTGGCTTTGGAGCGTCCCTTCATTATACATAATACTATTATTTTATAGTTTGACTATTGTCATCTTATAATAGCCATAATCAGTTGTAATAATTACTTTCTGACTTAGTTGATTGGATGATGTTAATTTGTGTAGCTTTCTTTTTCTCTAAGATACTGTGAAGTTTTCTGTGTGAAGTTGGTTTGTGTGCCTTTCTAAGAAGTACACTGCTTAGACTTTGGTTATTTATATTTTTTCCTAGTAAGTATTTAAAGTAAGTACAATAGGTTTTGTTTTGGATTAAGTTTGTGGTTAAGGAATTCTTTTTTTATACTTTAAACCTTAATTGTGGGTGTGGGGGTGTGTGTGGGGGGGGGATTGTGTGCCTCAAGAGTTCAGAAAAGGGCATTGGAAACCTTGGCCCTGGAATTTCATACAGTTGCCAGGCACCAGATGTGAGTGCTGAGGACGGAATTCAGGTCCTCTGGAAGGGCAGCATGAACTCTAAGCAGCTGAGTACCATTAGCGTCCGTTGTCAGTGCTTTTCAACCAGAAAGACGTTTGTTGTCATTTCATGACCAAATCATGAATGCAGGTAACTACAGCCATCTGATATTTGACAAAAATGCCAAACACACATAGGAGACAGCAAATGGTGAAGAATGAATTAGGACCCTGTATTTCACCCTACCTTATAATTAGGTTCAAATGGATCAAAGACTTTGGTGTGAAGCCTGAAATGCTAAAGCTAGTAGAAGAAAACATAGATGTAGGAAAGTTCTTTCTAAGGAATATGACATTTGCCCAGCAATTATGGCCAACAGTTGACAAATGGGACATGATAAAAATAAAACTAAGAGCCTGCTCTGCAGCACAGGGAAGCACTGAAGGAAGAGGAAACCCCCACAGAGGGAGGGAATCCACGGGCTGGATCTACAGATGACGAAGGCTTCCTTTTCAGGATATAGACAAAGTCAACAAACAGAGTCAAGGGGACAAACGACCCAATCCCAACCTGGACTTGGATCTGAACAGGGAGTTCTCAAGAGAAGTTAAAATGGCGTCATCCTAATTCTGGAGTGGCTTGTTTCATTCAGCAAAGTGCCATTCAGCGTCCCTTGTGTTGTAGACTTGTTCAGAATTTTGGATGAGTATGAATATAATTTTTATGCATGTAATCTTTGAATAATTATTTTCCCATTCATTAATTAATCAATATTTACTTTGTTTCCACTAAATAGAAGTGTATATACTTACTACTATATGTATTACTGCTATGAACTTAGGTGTCTACTCTTTCATTACAATCTTGCTTTTAATTATTTTGAAACTATATTGGAAAGAAGAATCTATTGGATTATAGGGTAGATCTGTTTTTGTTTTTTAAAGAAACCTTATATTTTCTGTAACAGTTATACTTTACATTCTCACCAGTAGTGGACAGTGCATGAATGTCTTCATTTTCCTTGACTCCTCCCCCTTCAAATACCAGTTATCTTAAAAGGCACGAAGTGCTATTGGGGCTTTGTTTCCACTTTGCTAGTTACTGGTCACGTTTAGCATCTTTTCCTGTGTTTGTTTACCATTTATATGTATATCTTCTATGGAAGTATATTTTTTGTGCCCATGATCTACTTTAGGATCATGTTGGCATTTATTGTTGTTGAATTCTAACCCTGATTTTCTGAAACGTTTGTAGCTGTGGCTGCCCTGAACCCACTGTGTACATTTGGGTGGCCTAGAAGTTGCACTAGTGACTAGTGTTCTTACCTCTGCTGCCAAAGAGAAGATGTGCACCACAATCCCTAACCCAGGCTTGTGTAGATTGGCTGTAGAGTGATATGCTATCAGATGGTGTGAACATCGTCTGTCTCTTTTCCTAGGTGCCTTTCCTGCTCACGACTATGCAGGGTACTGGTGATTTACTGATTTGTAGTTCTGTTATTCCCCAGAAAACATTGTTAGATATGATACCATGAAGCTTGTCTCTTGTTTTCTTCTAGGAACTTTATAGTTTTAGGGGTTTAGGTCTTAACATTTAGATATTTGAATCATTTGATTTAATTTTTATATATGATATAAACTCAGAATCCAATTTAAATTCTTGCTAGTAGATACTATCTAGTTTTCCAAGCTTATTTTTTGAAGTGGCTATTCTATCTTCTATACCTGTTTTAATTTAACACAGTTATATGTGTGTGTGTGTGTGTGTCTGTGTCTGTGTCTGTGTGTATGTGTATAAGTAGCCCAATCATTTAGCTTTTGTCATTAAACATAAGTTGGATATTGAGATTTTTTTCTTATTCTTTTTGATCTTCTTAAAAATATTATAACATCTTTTTATTATGCTTATCTTTTTAAATTAGCATTTGGGTTTATGGGCATTCTGGTTTTGTCTAGTCTTTGGTATTGTGTGAGGGTGGTAGTGAAAAAAACTCGTCATGTCTTCATTTTTTGATAGTCTATCTTAGTATATGTCTAGAAGTGAAACTTCTGTATATCTTGCCAATATTTTCCCTTCCACACAGATTAGATTGCTTTGCACTTTCAACAGTAGTCTCTGTGAGGTTTTTGTCCTTCAGCAGCCTTTACAGCTGAACATATTCCAAGAAACCGCATATCTGTGATGGATGAGAAATATCACCATCATTTCATTTTTACTTTTTGCTAGGAACTTGCTCAATATTTTTTCATAAGAGCCTTATGAATTTGTTTTCAAGTACCAGTTCATATTGGTAACTCTTATAGTTTTGAGTAACTGTATTTATAAGTTTAAAGTATTATGTAGCATATCACATTTTTTAAATTTTGCTTATGAGCCTATTAAGCTTTAGAAGTTTTAGAGGGAGAGAGGCTGCCAGCCCCGGGAAAAGGCACATCGGGTAAGTCTCCTGCTGCACAGGCGGCATGACTGGAATCTGATCCCAGGAACACGTGCAATTGAGGAAGCATAACCAACTTTACAGAGTTGTCTCCGATCCCCACAGTGTGCTATGCCAGACATGGCCACGTAGACACCCCCCCCACACACACACACACACAATTAACACAACTTATTATTTTAAAAGTGGCTGCCTAATTTAAAGATACTTTGTTTTTATTTGTAGAGTGGGCTTGAAAAATAAAGTTTATGTCCTCCTCTCTGTTTTTATATTTTGGTGATAATAGTGCTTGTTTGCTTAGTTATTCTTTTTATAACTTTGTTCTGCAGGTGAATTATTTAAAAGCTCTGCCTGAGGCAATGATGAGTGTAGCCATAGTTAATTCAACTTTTCACTTTCCTCTAAATCATGAGTTAGATATGAATAGCTTTCCAAATGAATTGTGAGATTTAATTAGTGAAGTGCAGTAGAATAGCAGCACGCTCCTAGAGACACATGATGCTCATTACGGAGCATGCGCTTGATGTCTGCTGTCGTTTGATTCCGCTCTGTCATGCTTCTACATGGAGTTAACTGTGTTTCACAGACCTGCTCATTTCGTTTTCTCTGAGGCTTACCTCTTTACTAGTTTCTTTATGTTCCATCTAAGAAGATATTTTTATATTTTATGACCTAATCTATTTCATTGTGATCTGAGGCTATGCAGTCTTCATACAAATAAATCCATAGAAGTATTTCACTGATAATATCTCCTTGAGAGCAAGATAAAAACTTTTAATTTTTAGATTGCTTGTTTAGCATATAGTAATTGTTTTAAAGAGGTGATGTTATATTCTGAATGTATTTTTCTTCCTTGCTAGACCGTTGATAACTTCTTGGCTGGCCTTGTTATTCTGCCTGTTGTTTTATTATTCTAGTGTTTGCCCAGAGGTTCTCTTTTCATTTGGTACTGGTGTCCATTTGATGTGGCCTCGATGATTAAGCTAGCATTTGACTGTTTTCTGGCACGTGCTCTGTATCTCTCTTGTGTCTTCCCTACCTTCCTCCTGGGACCATCATGTATGTAAGGAGCCAGTAGAGCCTTTAGTAGAGCTATGAGAGACAACAGTCCGGGGACTGGGTGTACGTCCTGCTCCTGGGTTCATGCTGTAGGTCTTCTCAGTGGACAGAACTGAGAAGGGACTCACTCTCATTCTTTGTGCGCCTGCCCCTCTGTTCTCTGCTCTCCTTTCTGGGTCTCTCTCTTCTGCCTCCCTTTCTCCTGCTTCCTGGCTATCATCACCCTACTTAAAAGAACCCCGAGTTCATGTGAATGTTACCCACTTTTATTACACAAAGATTCATTCTAGCCCTCCCCTTTTGCTTATTTGGAATTTCTTCCTCTGAGTAAAATTAATCTGTTCTCATTATCCACAGTAGATTTGCTTGTTTTCCCCAACCCTCGTAGACTTCATGTAATTTAGAATTTCTAACACATGCCTTGTAAAAACCAGTTAACACTAGGGTGCAGTGTTCGCGTACAGTTCTTATTTATTTAGATCGGTAGCTTTACATTGTCCAGTCCTTTGGCCTATTTCTGCTGCTCTTAGTTCAGTGTCTTTTATGTTTCCACCTTTCTCGTCTTATGCAGTAAGACTTGTAATAGGCTCATTTGCAGGAGTGTGCACCTCATCCGGATTTCCCTAGCATTCTGGTTAATTCATTATTTCAAACAATTGCATTTAATAAAGTTAACTCTGTCATATTTGGATCTTTAGGGTGTGACACGTTACTAGATTTTTTTTGTATCTCTTAACTGCAGTTTTACAGAGAGCCTTTCTCACCTTTGAACATTTTCCTGGTGTCACTCTTTGTAATCAACCCAGCTGCAGTCCTGTGCTGAACTCCCCCACCATCATATTTGGATGCAGTACAGTAAATGGCATCTTACTGTCTTTTATCTTGTTTCCATTTGGTTAAACACAAAGACAAAAAGCAGTCTCACCAGGTTGCTAAAAAAAAACGTTTTTTAAAAAATTGGTTGTTTCTCAGAGAGTGTAGATTTAGGTAAAACCCCCAGGCCCCAGTTTTCCCATAGTGCCTATGGCTGGCTACCCAGACTGCCTTCCTGAAACTATCCTGATAACCAAAAAGAGAACAGTAGGACTCTGCTGTTTCACCTCTGATGGTAAGTTCTCAGTGCATAGTTAACAGCTCTAGCACCTTTTTAATGACGTGTATTACATCTTCTGCTCTTTCTACCACATGGTGCCAGGCGCATGTCTTAAAGGGGTCATGCTTATGAGCTGGTAGGGTGGCAAAGGCCTTTGGTCTCTGGGAACCGGAGTCAGGTGGGTCTCTATAAACTCAAAACTAGCTTGATCTACATGGTGAGTTCTAGGTTCACAAAGGCTACATAAGGTAAAAAGAATTTATTCTTTTTCTATCTGTGTTAGGGTTCACTAGAGGAACAGACCTAATATAATGAACCCATATATATCAAAATGGGGTTTATCATAGTAGTTTCCAGGCTATGGTCTGGCTACTACAAGAATGGTTGTCTTCTGACAGAAAGGCCTAGAATCTGATAATTGCTCAGTCCGTGAGGCCGGATGTCTCAGTTGGCCTTCAGTAAGGTTGGAAGTTTGAAGAAGAAGGTCCTAAGTCAGTGAAGGAGTGGCTCAGTGGCAGATGAATGGTCTTGCCAGTGACAGTAAGGGAAAGCAGGGGAAACAGCCTTCCTTCTTCCCTGTCCTTTTCTGTGGACTGAAACACAGAGTGTGGCCCAGATTTAGTGTGGGTCTTCTGACCTCCAGTGATGCAGGTCTAGAGTGGTTTCTTTCCACCTCAGATAATTCAATCCAGAAAAGTTCCTCATAGATGTGCCCAGCTGCTTGGGTTTTAGTCAACTCCAGATGTAGTCCTGTTGACAACCAGGATCAGCCATCATAGCCTTTCCTTCTTCTGTCAGTGGCTTATTTCTTACTGTGTGTTGGGCTCCAGCCTCTGCTGTCTCCTTAGCTTCATTCCCCACATGCTGTCACACCTACCTTCCCCCATCCATGGTCTTTTAGAATGCTGCTCTTTTGTCTTGGAACTGTCTTTACTGAGGGTCATCCCATTATAAATGTTATAGACCCGCTAGACCCAACTCAGAGGGTTCCACCTCAACTGCTTGTGCGTACACACTTAGGAGTCTGCTTTAGTGGCATGCCTGTCTGTTTCTCTAGTGAAAGGTCTTATATTCCCCCTATAGTTTTGTTCCCTTTGCTTAGAAAGCCACTCACACACACCCCAAATTCTTTTAAATGAATGGGTAAATTTTCTCCCTATTTGTATTGCCTGTATTTGGAAAAATAATCTAGAAAAGTGATTTTTCAAACTTTTTTTTTTTGAAAAAAGTGTTTAGTCTTCAAATGAAAACTTCTGTAAAACATATGCATGCTGCTTCACGTAACTACTGAATGAGGTGAAAAATGGGTCTCTGTGTGAAAATTACTGGCTAATCACTGCATCCATTCACACATCTTTCTTTGTTTTCATACAGAAAACAATCTTTTCTCTGCACAGGTGAGGGTATTTCTCAGGTCCATGTTCCTGTAGCTTCTCCCTCAAGCCTGCTCACAGCAGCAGCCTCTGAAGCTGAGGCTCTCTTTGCACCCCGTGTCTTGACTTGAGAAGTAGCCGGAGTGCTCTCAGTCACTATGGAGATGTGAGCTCTTGGCAGTTACCTGTCTCTCCATATGAGCAGTGCTGTGCCTTCTGATTCATTTAGATGTGGCCCATCCTTTAGATGTGGCCCACATTCAGTGTCTTTGCTGCTAAAGCCTTATTGTTTGCTGCCTCCATCAGCGTCACTTCCATTGACTTTAAAGCACCTGCCTGTTAATGTGTGCTTAGCTTATATCCATTGTGTCCTGACTGTTAATATGTGCTTAGCATGTATCCATTGTGTCCTGACTGTTAATATGTGCTTAGCATGCATCCATTGTGTCCTGACTGTTGATATGTGCTTAGCATGCATCCATTGTGTCCTGACTGTTGATATGTGCTTAGCATGCATCCATTGTGTCCTGGCTGTTGATATGTGCTTAGCATGTATCCATTGTGTACTGTTTGTGCTGCTTGGCTTTCTGTCTGCACAACCATTGCTAGTGTACAAAGAGAGGAAGGAGAGAGGCAGCAAGGAAGGGAGATAGAAGGGAAAAGAAAGGATATGGATTTTTGAAGGCGTCCAGTGACAAATTCTCAAGCAGTTCTAAGATGCATAATTGTGCTTGCAATTGAGGGCTCAAATCAGGCTATTTCAATGTTAGCATGTGTCAGGACAGTTTTGAGGGTTCAAATCAGGCTATTTCAATGTTAGCATGTGTCAGGACAGTTTTGAGGGTTCAAATCAGGCTATTTCAATGTTAGCATGTGTCAGGACAGTTTTGAGGGTTCAAATCAGGCTATTTCAATGTTAGCATGTGTCAGGACAGTTTTGAGGGTTCAAATCAGGCTATTTCAATGTTAGCATGTGTCAGGACAGTTTTGCCTTTGTTTTGCAATACCTGGAAGGTCACAGCGTATGAGTCGTTCTTTCATTTATGTTTTCTGAAACAAATAATGGATTTTAGTCCACTTACAACCTGCAAATTAAACACATATTTTAAAAGGTACTTATGGTGAATTTCAAGTTTTAGGTATTATTTTTACTACAGATAGTTTTCAGTTCTGTTTGGAAAAGAAGAGAATAAAGCTCTATGTTCTCACACTAATATTCTGTTGAGCTGAAGCACTACCTGTGGTGTCCACTACTTGTGCATTTTCCTGCTTGTTTGGCTATTTTCAGAATGGCTTATAATTATATTTTTTTATAAGAGCAGTTTCATGAATAGTTCATAATATCAGGTAGGAAAATGTATTTCCGTAATTATACATCAATTCTCATGTTACCAAGTAATCATATCCTAATTTAATCTTAAACTATTTTAATAATTTTTTATTTCTCTAATTGCATTGTGTCTGTAATAAGCCTATTTCTTTCTGACAAATTTAAATGATCTTTATTCAGAATAAGGGATAACTACCTTCAAATTATTTTGTGTGAAATCTTTTCATAAGAGAACTATAACACTATCTATAGTGTTATAATTTTTGTTTTTGATGCTTAGAGAAGGAAAAGTAGATACTGTGTCTTTAATGGAAAGCAAAAGGTTATCTTCTATGGCCTTTGTGTGTATGTGCTGATGTGAATGTAGGCAGCCAGACAGGCAGTGTGTGCAGAGAGACTAGGGAACGGCTGCGGATCGATATGTGTGGTGTGAAGTGAATTAATGTGAGGCAGGCCGTCTGTCTGTCATGAGATTGTGGGGAACGTGGAGCAGTGTTGGTCAGCACTGCACAGATCTGCCTCTAATACTTTCCTGCCTTCTGCCTGAAATGCAATGGAGAGATTCACACATTCCCTTATTGCTGGCTTTCACTTCATTCAAAGTAAATGTTCATATCAAATCATTGCCTCAAGTGTGCTTTAATTAGATCACGGGAACACCACAGTTGCAAGAAACTGATGAAATCAAAATGCCTGCTATTGTTCTGGATATAGTTTTCAATCTCACTGGAAATCTATATTTTATGAGAATGAGAAATATAATTTTTATTAACATTTGTATGTTTTTGTTCTTCACTCTTAACAATTTTATCCTTTTAAATCCTCTGTAAAATTATAAAGTTACAGTGAACTGAACTCATTTTATATTACACTATTAGTTAACATGCTGAATTAAAAACACTTACAAGGTTAAAGTCTCTTTGCTTGTGGTGTTAATCACATGACATGACAGAATTTTCCTGAGTTCATTTCACTTGTCATTACTCAGATGTTGTAAACCAGTTGAAAAAAATGCTTATAATATATAGGATATGAGATGTACATTTTGGCTGTAATGTATACTTTACTGTTGAAATTAAAAAGCATATTTATGTGTCCAGGTGTTTTGCCTGCACATACCTCTGTTTCCTATGTACTTGCCTGGCACTCTGCGGTCAGAAGGGGATTAGGTCCTCCTTAACTGGACTCACAAATGTAATGGACCACTGTGGGTGCTGGCAGCTGAACCTGGTTCCTCTGGAAATTCAGGTCATGCTGAGCCATCTCTCCAGCTCCTATTGGTAGAATTTTGCATATAGTTTTAGTCTATTGTATTAAAGACCATATTTTTATATTGACATTAAAATATTTTCTACTAGTTAAAAACAACATCTGTTATGTTACTATATAACTGGGAATGCTTGATTTTTATCCTAGGTCTTTGACAATAGTGAGTGACCTTGGCTATGGAAACAACAGGTCTCATAAAAGTCTTCTGTTGTCTGTCCCCCTCGTCTCCTGCTCCGTCCGCGCAGGCGCAGTGCTCCCCACTCCGTGCTGTCGGAGGGAGACTTCCTTCTACTATTTTCCTGCCTCATTCCGGGTTCCACAAATTTCTATTTTCTTCCTGGATTCTCATTATAGATCTGTATGGCAAGACCTGTGATGGTAAAACGCACATTGTTGCATTTTGTAAGACCTGCATTTGTAAACTTACTCTTCCATACATTTACTGTATATCTTTCCTTAGGTCTCTTGCTGCCCTTATATGTTTATTTTCAATGTGTTCTTTCCCCTTAATACCTTTAATGTTATTTCCTAGCGTAATTAATTAATATAATTTGTATTATTGGATTGAAGTTATTCTCATTGTATTCTGTTCAATCCAATTTATTGAAATTTATGTCCAATATTTTAAGTATATTTGTCAAAAAATATACTTAAGTTTATTTTAAATGTAATTTGACATGTAAAATGAGTTTATAAGATAAAATCAAAGAATCTTCATATAATTAATGGCTTAAACCTTTGTTCTTGAATAAGCAAGTTTATGTGTATAGAGCTTATAAAAATTCTTTTTTAAATTTTTCCAGGAATATTTAATACTTTTGGATAATGAATCATGAGGAAGTAATTTTATGCCTTGGAAAGCTTATGCTTTTATATCAATAATTTTCTCTTATCTTTGTATTTCATTGGAAATAATATTCCAGGAGCTGAGGTGATTTAGTAGTTAAAGTGCTTACTGCACAAACATGGGCCCCTGAGGGCTGGAGTCAGAGCTTAGCAGTGAGGAGCCCATGCTGTCCATGCAGGGGACCAGGCTTCAGATCCCAGCACCCCACCAGGCCACTCAAAGATGCATGTAACTCTAATTTCAGGGGATCCAATGCTCTTTTGACCTCCATGGGCTCTAGAAACACATGTGGTACATATAGATTCACACAGGCCTTATGCTAGATCAGATAGAAATAAATCTTTAAAGAGCATAAGAGCCTAAAACTAGCCATGTACAAGGCATGGCCATGGAAGCCTGTGATCCTAGGGTTGCTGGAAGCAGGGACTTGTGCATCTCATAGGCTTGCTGGCCTATCCCAGCCAATCAGTGGGCTCCAAGTTCTCAATAAGCCCGTGTCAAAGATAAGATTCTCTGCGTGGGTGAACAGAGAGAGATCAAGGAGGAAACCCCATGTGGAACTCATGCCTCCACACATACATATCTTTACAGGCACACCTATATACATCTTCACATATGCACACACTGCATGCACCCAGAAAGAAAATAATATTTCCTCACAATTTTCCGTTCTGTTTTGTGACTATGGTATCTTTTCGAAATAGTTGTCTACTTATAATTTACATGTAGTAACATGTATCGTTTTGGTTCATGGTTATGAACAATACGTTTGGTCGCATTCAACTCCCACAAGGAGAATAGAGTTGAGCTTTGTCGTTAAAGGTTGATTTATCAAATCCTTTGTTGTGCCCTTCACCCCTGCCAGCCAGGGATCCTGTGATGTCTGTGTGCCTTAAGAGAGTAAACAGCAAGCAGGTAAATACTGTGGAGTCCAGAAGCCGCAGAGTACGCATTGGGGTTTCCAACAGTGCTGTGATACCTTCTCTGGCAGATAGACTATAAAGTGCTTAGCATTATTTTAAAATGCTATTGATCTTTCTGTGGCCTGATATTTTAAAGTTATTTCCTGAAAAGTCGGCAAGAATGCCTTTAACGGAGAGTTTGAGAGTGTTGTGATTTGGCTGGCTGTTTTCAGCACCTAGCCACCACTGCCTTCCAGAACATTTAAGGAGGCGCAGGGAGTTGGCTGCCATCACTGCTCAGTGTTATGGGGGTTATGACATTGAGCTTATATTGGAAAAAATGTCTTCCCTTCTTTCCCTTATCAGTAACTAAGTAGTGCTGAAGGTTGTGAGGACTCACTTATAATTGCACGTCCAGGCAGTCAGGGACGTAGTTTAAATATTTTCATAAAGCATAAAGCCTTCTTGGGGTGGTGATGTTGTTTAGTCGGTAGAGTGCTTATCTCCTTCATCGGTTCTGGCACTGAGGTAATAATGGCAGGAATATCATAAGTTCAAGGTCATTCTCAGCCACGTAGCAAATGCCTGGCTATGTAAGACACTGGGTCAAAGCAAAAACAAAACCAAGTGAGAGAAAGTCATGTATTCCTGATTGAGGAAAATTCTCGTGGGGTCTCAGGTTGCGACTGTATGAATGCTCTACTAGTCTTTCTTCTTCCGTTTTTGGGGAGTACCCATAGCACACACACAGTGTCATGGGGGGCTTGGCTGATACAGAATGTTAGGAAGCCAGATGACTTTATGGAAGTATAAGGCATTTACTAACCTTTCTGAACCATACACAATTTGGAGAGTTTTTTTCTGTTCATACAACTGTGCAGCCACCATCACAGTTGTTGAAAGTGTTCACCTGAAAGTGATCCTCACCACTCAGCAGCATCCTTCCTGAGCATCCTCCCCACTACTGCTCATCTGTAGGTCAGTGCGCAGCTCTGCATCTCCTTCCTTCCTTCCTTCCTTCCTTCCTTCCTTCCTTCCTTCCTTCCTTCCTTCCTTCCTTCCTTCCTTTTTAAAGATTTGTTTTATGTATGTGAGTACACTGTCGCTATCTTCAGACACACCAGAAGAGGGCATCGGGTCCCATTACAGATGGTTGTCATGCACCATGTGGTTGCTGGGAATTGAACTCAGGACCTCTAGATGAGTAGTCAGTGCTCTTAACTGCTGAGCCATATCTTCAGCCCACGTCTCCACTTTCTATGTCAGTCAATTTCACTGACTTAGCTGTTTGGGAATCATATCAAATGAGGTGATTCCTTTAAGTTTCTAGTGGGTCTATTGCAGCAGCTATCAGAGCTCCATCTTCTTGTATTGCTGAGAAGCAAGCATTCCACTATATGACTATATTATAATTTTGTGTCACTTTGAGCACTTTTTGGCTTTTATCCATAATGTTGCTATGTATATTTATGGGTTACTTTTCATGAGGACATGGTTTCATTCCCTGGCAGTAATTGCTGGATCATATGCAAACTTTGTTCAGTATTTGGAGTAATTGGAGTGCTGCCCCCTGGTGAGATTTGTAAGCTTCATATTCGGTCTCGGCACTGGTCCTGTTAAATATGTGATTTTTTAAAAATTCTCATTTTTTTTCTCGTCTGTGTCTTGCCCTTTTCTCCTCTTAATAGGGTTTTTGCAGAGCAAAATTTGTTTTAATCCTGATGAGACCCAGCTAGTCAATATTTCTTCATGTGGATTATGCTTTTATTATCAAGTCTAACCTTAGGGATCAATGATTTTTTTTAATTAAAAAAATCTAATTGTTTTTTTTTTTTAATTTTTGTTGTTGTTGTTGTTGTTTTTCAAGACAGGGTTTCTCTGTATATCCCTGGCTGTCCTGGAACTAACTCTGTAGACCAGGCTGGCCTTGAACTCAGAAATCTGCCTGCCTCTGCCTCCCAAGTGCTGGGATTAAAGGCATGTGCCACCACGCCTGACAATTGTTTTATATTTTAAATTTAAGTCCATAATTGATGTGAGTTAATTTTGTATAAGAGATATGGTTTAGTTGGGATATACTTTCCTCCTAATGACTCATGCATAAGAGCTTTATCTCCAGTGTGGCAGCATTGAGAGATGGAGGAGCCTTTCAAAGGTGAGGGCAGCAGGAGGTTGGTCAGTTATTGCTGATGTCTTCTGGGAGTGATTGAGGTAGTGCTTATGGGACCCCATGCTTGTTCTGTCTTCTAGTATCATCATTTAATCCTTCTTTCCATACTCTTACTGTTATGATTTTATATACCACTTACCACGAGGTCCTCACCAGAGCCTCAACTCATAGTGCATGTCAGCACCAGGTCTTTGTTACTCCAGAGTAACCCAATGGAATTTTATTAAACTGGAAATAAGATGAAATTCTCCAACAAATGGATGGACCTAGAAATTACATTAAGTGATAATAAATTTAATAAATTTAAGTAGACTCAGAAAGACAAATATTACATATTCTCTGCCATATGGGCAATGTAGCTTATATGTGTATACTTACACACACATACACATACATACACAGAGACACACGAGATACACGAGAGAGGGGGGTGGCAGGAAGGCAGAGGTGGGGAGGGGGATGGGAGGGGGAGTTCTTGTGAGAATAGGCCATGAAAGTAGAATGTGTCAGAGGGAGGAGGCTGGGGTAGAGTTTGTAGAATCTTTTTAGAAAGAGGCTTTAAGATACGTTTAAGGTCCGTTGGTAGTAACAATAATCCAGGTCTTATCTTTTATTCTGTAACACTAATTGTTGTAGTTGTCTTTTGGAATTCTCTGTATTTTTTTTAACATGGGCAATTATTTTATCCTTGAATAGTATGCATAGTCAGTGTGCTTTGGAGAGACAGAACCAGGATCAATAAGTGGCTGATGGATGGATGGATGAATAGGTAGGTAGGTGGATGAGAGGTGATTAACTAAGAGGAATTGGTTCATGTAATCAGATAGGTGAAGTCTCACAATAGATGATGTGCAGGGAGAAGCTCTGGAAACGTGTTAATGTTAGGGCTTAGTCTAAGTCTGAAAGCCCAGGTGGCTTAAGACCTATCTATACATGAACTCGGTCAACTGAGTACCTAAGGAAATCCCACACAGGAGCAGTTGGGATTGTTCTTTTCTTTTCTTTCTTTTTGCCTTGCCTTGCCTTGCCTTGCCTTGCCTTGCCTTGCCTTACCTTACCTTGCCTTGCCCTTTTTTCCTTCCTTCCTTCCTTCCTTCCTTCCTTCCTTCCTTCCTTCCTTCCTTCCTCCCTCCCTCCATCCCCCCTCCCTCGCTCCCTCCCTCCCTCTCTCCCTCTCTCTCTCCCTCTCTCTCTCTCTCTCTTTCTTTCTTTCTTTCTTTCTTTCTTTCTTTCTTTCTTTCTTTCTTTCTTTCTGTTTTTGGTTTTTTTGTTCTACACAGGGTTTCTCTGTGTAGCCCTGGCTGTCCTGCAACTCACTCTGGAGACCAGGCTATCCTCAAACTCAGAAATCCACCTGCCTCTGCCTCCCAAGTGCTGGGATTAAAGGCGTGTGCCACCACTGCCTGGCCTGCATTGTTCTTTTCAAAGTGCATGCATTTTATCTTGTTTTGATACTTCATAGAGTTTTCTTATATTTTTACATTGATAAATATGGCCAGAGTATAATCTTCCCGTATTCCCGATTGTAGAGTGATGGGGATTGAATTTTCTCTGTTAAATATAAATGTTAGCTGCAGGTTTTCCTAGACATCTTACAAGTTGAACAAATTCCCCCCAATTTCTGATTTTCCTATAGTTTTAAAAAAATTCATCTTTATAGAAGTGTCAACTTTTTTCAAATAATTCCTATGATCGCTTGATTTTGTTTAGCTCACTCTTTGGATTGTACTGTTTGGCTTTTAACCTCAGCCAGATTTGTATCCCTGAGGTAATTCTTCTTGGCCACATTTTATAAACCTTTCTATATATTGCAGACTTACTTGTTTAATTTATCAACTAATTTCCCTTTCTTCCTCTCCCTTCCCCCTTTTTAGACAGGGTTTCTTACTATGTAGCTTGGCGGGTCTTGAACTTTCTGTGTACTTCAACCTATGTAGATCAACATAGCCTCCAAGTCACAGACATCTATCTGTTTCGTGAGAACTGTGATTAAAGGCATTCACCATTATGCTTAACCCACATTTGTTTATATTTCATTAAGGATATTTCACATTATATTCATGAAATATCTTAGTTCATAGTGTTTGGTTTTTATTCCAAGTTTTATAACCTCTTTTTCTGAAACACATCTATCAAAGAGCCAATGTAAGGTTTTAGTCTTTTGACCTCAGTTCCATTGAGATGGATGTGTTTGCTCTGTAAATTCTGCGTACAATCCTGAATGTCTTCAGTGGAATGAATGCCTTGTATAGCTCTGGACTCCATGGAAGGCTTGACAGCATTCACACTGTGTTGTATGAGTGTGAGTCTTCATGGCTGTGCTGTGCTGTTCTGTAATACTCCCCTCCTTGTCCCAAGAACTTGCTTCCTAGCAAACCTTGTGATGAAATGATGTGGGGTGTCAGGCCAGAGGGTAGAGAACTTAGCAGCGTCATTACGTTGAGCACTTTGCCTCGCTGGTTAAGTAGGATGAGTGTAAATGGCTTCCTTCTCATCCACTACCTTAACTGTCACTGAATCTCCTCATTTCGTAGGAAAGGAAAGTGCTAGCGAGCATCGCTATCCAGACTGCTCTTTTTGACATCTTCATTCCAGCCTCTCTGATGGTTTTCACAATTACTGGCTGTTAGCAAAACATGAGAATGAGACTTCAAAGGTTATATTTTAATTCAGTTATATGAAAAAATGATTTTTGATTTTTTTTTGGAATCATTTGAACAATGTGTCCTTTTAGGAATGTGGTTTTTTTTTTTTTCCTTTTTATTCCCCTCTCTTTGAGTTTATTTCTCAGGTGGATAGTGTTGATTAAGTAATTAATAGTTTTCTAATAAATCCTTCCTTCATGCTAAAATTGATCTTTTGAATTCATCAAGAAATATACTTTATAGAGTGGTAACACCATCATTTTCTGTTCCCTGGGGACCGTTTTTTGGTATTATTGCTGCCTTTTTCTTTCCTTTAGTTATTCATCTCCTTTGCCTCTTCCCTTCTTTGCCACACTGCAAAGCAGCTCTGATTAACTGATGCTACCACAATGGTATTCTGCTTTCCATAGCCAATCTTTAGGTTTGTGGTCACCTAGTTATGGGTTCAGCTTGACATCACTCATAGTGGTGAATAAGTTAAGGATCTTTCTCTCTGGGTGCTTTTGGTAAGCCTGGGAAATTGTATAAGGCCATGCACCCCAGAACAGAAAAGAAATCCCTCGGTATCTATAGCATTCAGTTTGAAAACATTTAGATGGCTGCTATTTAAGCAAATATTAACATACTTCTTCTAAAAACTTGATGAGAAATTTCCACTTCTATAGTAACCATGATGGATTGATGATAATCATATAAAAACACTATAAAGTCTACTTTCCATTGCTCCCTTAGAAATAATATGATAAATGTATATTAACACCAAAATATATCTTTAGAGAGATAAGGTCATGGAGGAAAAAGACATCCGTGTGAACTAGCAGAATGGACAGTGTTCAGTATGATAATTATGTCCCCATCCCTGATTCTTTCATAGCAGGAAATGTTTTTCTTTGGAGGCAATGCATGTCTGCAAGCACACTCCTCCTCCGTCTTCTCCTGCTTGCCGTCCCCAAGTATGGACATAATAACATAGAAGAGAGTAACCTTTCAGTTAGTCCTTACTTTACATTGTTTGTCTGGTTGCTGCATTAGTCTGTCTAAATCAGGAAATGTAAGTGTCGCAAAAGTGTTGGTGAAAGAAACCAAATCAAAATGTTAATTTATAACAGCATTTTGTATCTGATTTTCTTGGGTGTTGATTAAAACTAAACACAGGATCTACCTATGCACACCCACCCATATTAATAAGCAGCAGAAATGAATGCTTTATTCCTTTATCTATTTATTATTATGCACATGTCGGATGCCACCTTTTGAGTAAGTGAAAGCTTTACAGGTCGCCCTCATCTCTTTCATTTTGTAAAGTGACATCTTGTCACTCTTATCTTTTTAGCTGGTGTCACGGCGGAAGCCATGCAGACTATGGCAGCTGCTCCAGATGCCTCGGGCCCAGAAGCCAAAGTCCAGGAAGAAGAGCATGACCTGGTGGATGATGACATCACTGCAGGTAAGCCTGGGCAGAGAAGGAGCATGCTGGAGCTCACAGCAGCGGTTTGTTTTCTAAGTTGTTTATTGGTTGGGGTTGTGTCTTGTGAGGAAAGGAAGGTAGGAATATTTATTTATTTATTTATTTATTTATTTATTTATTTATTTATTTATTTATTTATTTATTTTAAACTCCTAATTTTATTCCCCTCCCAGTCCACCCTCCAACTGTTCCACATCCCATACCTCTTCCTAGCTCCCCTGTCTCCACGAGGATGTTCCCACACCCCACCAGATTTCTAAACTCCCGGAGCCTCCAGTCTCTTGAGGGTTAGGTGCATCTTCTCTGACTAAACCCAGACCCAGCAGTCCTCTGCTGTATATGTGTTGGGGGCCTCATATCAGATGGTGTATGCTGCCTGGTTGGTGTTCTAGTATCTGAGAGATCCCCAGGGTCCAGGTTAATTGAGACTGCTGGTCCTCCTACAGGGTCACTCTCCTCTTCCCCCTAATTCAACCACAGGGATCAGCAGCTTATGTCCACTGTTTGGGTGCAAATATCTGCATCTGACTCTTTCAGATGCTTGTTGGGTCTTTCAGAAGGCAGTCATGGTAGGTCCCTTTTTGTAAGTGCTCCATAGCCTCAGTAATAGTGTCAGGCCTTGGGGCCTCCCCTTGAGCTGGATTCCACTTTGGGCCTGTCACTGGACCTTCTTGTCCTCGGGCTTCTCTCCATTTCCATCTCTGCAGTTCTTTCAGAACAATTATGGGTCAATGTTTTGAATGTGGGATGGCAACCACATCACTCATTTGATGCTCTGTCATTCTGCTCTATAAGTTCCCTCTCCCCAATGTAGGGCATCTCATCTAAGGTCCCTCCCTTTGAGTCCTGAGAGTCTCACCTCCAGGTCTCTGGTACATTCTGGAGTGTTCCCCAACCTCCTTCCTCCTGAGGTTGCATGTTTCCATTCTTTCTACTGGCCCTCAAGAATTTTAGTCCTTTTCCCCCACCCAGCACCCAATCATGTTCCCCTCTCTTCCCCACCCCCATCCCTTTTCCTTCCCATGTCCCTTCCTCCCCCTTGTGGTTGCTTTCTTCTCCCTCCCAAGTAGTACTGAGGCATCCTTACTTGGGCCCTTCATTTTGACTAATTTTAATTGCTGACTCTCCACACTCATTGTGCTCAATTTCTTTGATTACATTGAAGATAAAAACAGACTGGATAATTCTATTGAAATTAAAGTGTGATTTTTTTTTTTGGTGGTCTTTTTTTGTTTTGGTTGTTTGTTTGCAAATGCATAAAAGTAGTTGAAAATATGACTAAAATCTCTAATTATTATTAAAGTGAGTAATAACCAAAAATTTAAAAAAATGTGACCAGAAAATATCAGTAAATTCTTTGATAAAATAAATTGAATGTAGGATGTTACTTCTGTCATAGCAATATGTAGCAGGTCTGTTACTCTTGCCACCTGAATGCCGTTCACTGGGAAGAAGTTGAGAGAACTCAGTGTTTTCCTCCGGTAGCTGAAGAGCTTATGTTTTAGAGCTGTACCCTTGGGCAGTGGTTTTGAATACATTTTGCCTAAATAGGAGAGCAACAGATTTTCCCATGATATGAAATGATGGTGTTTCCTTGTTACTTTTTAATACAGATTTTTTATTCTTTGAAATTATAATTGTAACATTTCCCCCTTTTGTTTTCTTCCCTCCAATGTCTCCTACTTGCTCTCTTTCAAATTCATGGCTGCTTCTTCTCTGATACATATAAACATGGATACAAACATACATGCATATATGTGGGGATATATGTATATATATATTTCTAAATATATAATTAGAGCCTGCTTAGTCTATAATGTTACCAATGTGTGTATAATCGTCTGGATCATACACACTTGGAATTGGATTAATTGTTTTTAACATGTAAGTCTTCTGGTAAAAATATCATCTGATTTAAATATAAATGCTGTTAGGAACCTCCAAATTTTCAGAAACCATTTAGCATTAAAGAATACAGTTCCTTTCAATAGCAGCTAAAGAGAACCATTCATTTGCAGATGCTTTTTAAGTAGGGAGATACTTTTTAGCTCCTTTTTATTGATTTTTAAAAACAGTGCTCTGGATATGTTCTATCTTAAATACCTAGAAAGCTAAAGACCTCCCTTGTAAATCGTAGTTGTTTCATTTCTTGCAAAGGAGAACTTTTCAGTCGTAGAAGAGATCCGTGAATATTCTTCAATAAAGATCATTGTGCGCCCTCAAATAAGAAATTAATTAACAATTTAGAGCACACAATTACAAACTCATGAGGTTGTATCAAAGCTTTTGACTATATTCTTACAAGTTTAATTCAGCTTTAATGTAAGTCTCATTTGGAGAATTAATTTGTGCTGCCTACCATGTATTTTAATCTGTTTAATTTGGCTAAACATGTGTGACGAATGGCATTTGTCAGTTGATTTATTTGCTTCACACCATGGGTACTAGAAGCAAGATTGTTCAATATCCAGAGACTTTAAATAACCAAAAAAGCCTTCGTTAACATGTTGTCAGAGCAGCGAGCATGCTACCGTCTGGTGATTGTTCAGGCTGCCTTTAGACTGCGTGACTTGATTAAGCTGTGGTATAGATTTTTGTGACAGTTTAGAAGAAAACCATATTTCTTTTTATTGACTGGAATCCTATATAAATTGCATTATGAAAAATATGGTAGATGCATCGAGAAAAACCCGTTTTGAGCACAGTCTCATTTTGGGATGAGCAGCATTGTTGAGTCACAGCACTGCAAAAACAAAGGCTGTCCAATACCTGTGAAATAAAGCTCAATGAATATTTTTGCTTATTTTAAAGGAATTGCTAATAATATGTTCTCATGAACTCCCTAGAAATTATGTAATGATATAATTTGATGTATTTAGGTTAATGTGGGTAGCTATTTAATTTTATTTTTGTTGTATGTATCTGAGAGTTATTCTTAGGAGTAATTTGACCATTTATCAGTTGAAATGCAAAATATAATTTCCTATTTTGCTAAAAGCAGGACAGTTGTCTCTGAAATGATAATTTTGGCTGAGAATGGATGAGGTACGAATGTTGTTTTAGGACATTTAAAGCTGAACCTAGTGGCTTTTGTTAGTGTTTGCCTCACAGAGGTGAGGAAGCACGGGAAAGCCGCCTAAGTGTGGGGTGTGATCAATGGAACTAATTAAGTGTATTTGAAATGAAGAGTACTTAATTGGAAGAGAACAGCTGGAAAAACTGGGAGAAAAAAAAATTGAGTCTTGGTGGAGACGATTTAAACCTTCGCCATGTCATTTAAACAATATGCCGCTGCTATTTCTGTCTTTCTTTTTAAAGCCAATACCCATTGATCAGCACTGCAGAGCAATGCCTGTGTGCTTGTGAACATTCTCAGATTCACTTACTATTCCGTCTTAGCGGTCATCACAGTCTTAACTATGTGGCTTAAATTACATATCACGTTTATTTGGGTGTACCGACATTTTTATGTACAAAATATTAAAGCTTATATTTACATTAATTTTATATCATATAGTATACATGGGAAATATGCTTTCTTGATGAACTTACCTCAAGGCTACCAATATTCTATATATTGAAGATCTTTTGTTTTAACCAATAATATTATTAAGGTTATTGTCCTATATACTTTCGTTAGCATTGCAACCTATATAGGTATACTATGTAGTCTGTATTGTAAATAATGTTTTGTTTTTGGCATTGTGGTTTTATTAATTTATTATTCATGTAAGCCTTCCTCCTGTTGATTGAGAGAGCCTTCTTTTCTTGATGTCCTCCACCCCCGCTGGCTCATGCACTCTTTCCATCTTCTCCTCCATGAGGTTTCCTGAGCTCTGACAACTGCTACATCACTGCTCTGAGAATGCTGGTGACCTTTGACTCCTTTCCCTATGAGATGTTCAGTTTGTCCTTATTATATTAAGTAGGAGACAAGGCATTAGAGACAAATACAGTGATTTTCTTAGAGAGACAAATGTGGTTATGAGTAAAGCCCTTCTAAAATTCCTTTTAGTTTGAAAATTTTGAAAACTGTATGAAAGGTAGTAACACTTGGAAGATCCAACCTCAGATCTGCAGAGCAATGCCTGTGTGCTCCAACCTCAATTAGGATGCTATGTGTGTGTATATATATTGTATCATGAAGATACCTATATAAAGGAAAAGTTAGTCACACCGAATGCCCACTTAAGAATCAATCCTGCTTCATTTAAAAAAAATTTTTAGAGGTCAGTTTTTAATGAGCTTGCCCCTATTAGTACAATTATGTCATATAAAACCATAATAATACTGGTCTTAAAAAAAAGAAAAAATGTAGTATTCCAATGATTCCCTAATGATAGCCTGCTATACTCATAGATCAGGGTCGTGTTCAGCCACCTATCATGAGAGAAGCTCCCTCCTGCAGCAGATGACCCACAGCCAAACATTATGCAGCGTGAGAGACCTTGGAATACTCAGCAATAAATGGAATGTCTCCATCAAATCCCTCCCCGTCAGAGTCTCTTAGTTTGATTCCATGGAAACATTTAGTCATGAGCAAAAGTAGTATTTCTATATATTTTACTTTGAATAGTATATAGAAGTCTAACTAAGTTAGTGTGTGTGTGTGTGTTGTGTATATAGTATTGTTCTTTAGAACAAGTCACTGAAAAACTAGACAGCAATACATTTCTTCATGGGACTTAGTAGGGGACAACAGACAATAAAAATAATAATTAAACATACAGTGTATAAGATGAGGCATGCTACAGAAAAGGGGTATAGAACAGTAGGATAAATTAAAATGCTAAAACTCTTTATGGATCAAGAATTGTGTGCCTGAATCTTACAAAATCATTTTGTAATAGATACTAGTATTGTCCTTATACATAAATGGGGAAATAAGCTTGCAGAGCATTTTTGAGTCTTGTACTTGACAGCTAATAGTCCTAGAACCTAACATGAGCCCCACATGATTGAGAATTATTAACCTGTACTGTCTCACATTCTCAGTGAATGATTGATTTAGGAAGCTCTCCCTCCTCCCTCCCCCTCCCTCCCTCCATCCCTTCCATGTGAAATGATACCACAGACTAGGTGTATGCTTATGGGCCCCAATGAGCAGTATGGTGTGTATCCTGTCTCATTGTGAAGTGAATGGAGAGCAACAGAGGCTGGTTATGTAGCCCAGCATGCTTAAAGCTTCAGGTCTAGCCTCCAGCACCATAAGAAAATTAAAGGTAGGCCAAAATACTGTCTCCTTTGGGAAAAGAAAAAAAAAAAAACCCACTTATTTCTTCTTTAAAATTTCCAACATTATTTAGAACTACTCTTATAAGATTGCAAATAGAAACATTTTTTGTTGCCACTGCCTTTTTTTATTACTTATGTGTTAAACAGAAAGCTCATTGTTCTGCCTGGTTTTCTGAAGTCATCACTATAAAACTGACACCTTAACAAATATTCATGTATTAAAGTCTCAACATGTCTGTTAAGATAAAGCTGAAAAGAATGTCTGGTCCGAGACTAAATATTGATTTGCTCATTTTACTGCTTACTAAAGGGTCTATTCATAACATATTCTTACATTTTTTTTTTTTCTGATTAAAAGATGGGAAATTTGCCATGTTAAAGTCCAGATAAGCTGCATTGGGGGGAAAAAAGAGGAACATTAGTTATTCAGTGATCAACATTACTTTCCTAACACCAAAAGAGAGTCTCTGTAAGTAGCAAGAGTTATTCCTGTGTCCTTTGCCTTTCTCATTTTTAAACTTATAATTGACAGTGGAAAAGGAGTGTCAGGAGTACTAGATCTATATAACTCTTTTAAAACACTGTCTGCTCTTTTATTTCTTAAATTAATTTTGCTTCGTGATTTTTCCTGTTCCTTTAGAGATTATCATATAATTGCATCATCTCCTTCTCTTGCCTCCCGCTCTACACTCCCTCTCCTATGCTCTCTTTGTTCTCTCTTTCAAATTGATGGCTTCCTTTCATTACTATTTATTAGGGGTATATATGTGCATGTCTACACATATGTATCCCTAAGTATAGCCCGCTCATCTGTATAAGGTTACTTGGATGTGTGTTTTCAAGGCTGATGGTGAGGTATTGGATAGTCAGTGCCCTGGAGAGGACTATTCCTCCCACTTTGAGCATTCCTTAGTTGTCCGTCATACTTTGTGCAGTGTTGAAGACTCGTGGCCTGCCTGCCCTACCCCATCCACTTTGGCATGTGTTATCTGTTGGTGTTCCCCTTGTTCATCTCATGTTTCAGCAGTCCTGTTGGTGAGACTTTCTAGGTGTAGCCTCTACCATTACTAGGAAACCCAATCTCAGAACAAGCTCCCTATTCCTGTCAGTCTTTCCGCCATGTTTCCTAAGCCTTAGGTCAGGGAGTGTTTTGTAGATGTATCTGTTGAGACTGGGTTCCCCAGCTCTGCATTTTGGTTGGCTGTGGATTTCTGGAATGTTCACTTTGTGACAAAGACAACTTTCTTCGATGAGAAGTGAGTCATAAATCACTAAATCGCAGTAAGCTGCCACTACCCATTCTTTTAGCTTAGACCTTTCCTGTGAAGTCTCCCATGTTCTGGCTCCTGTGCTCACCATGCAGTTTCTGAGAACAGATATTAACAGAAGCTGGGACGCCGTAGTTCTCATTTTCCTTTCCTTACTTTACTCTTCATCTGAGTAAGAGAATACAAATTAGAATATTTATATTTTAATGTTCGATCGCCTTCAGCTGTGCATTAGTGGATAAACACAGTATTTCTAAATATGGTATTTGACAGTTTCTGAGAAGACTCACAGCATGTTGTATGCTGTTATGTGAAGTCAACATTACCTTTCCCACATATCCCTGTTTTGAAGTTTATTTAATTTTTTGTTTTAGCTATCAGCTGCATCACGTCTGCATCTGCAGCCTCTGGGATGCCTCAGCTGAACTCTTCTCGCCTGCATGTCCCATAGATGCTTAATCCAAGCCTACTACCTAAAGCCTCGTCCAAAACAAGCTGCTTGCTATTCCTTCCTAAAGCTTATTGTCCTTTACATTTTTACTATGCTGAGGGCATCATTACTGGCATAATTAGTTATGTCCAACAGTGTCCACCTCTAGTTTGTACTAATTTTTATAAACTGTTTGCCTAATTATCTCATTTCCTAGAAATATCCTAGGCCTAGATGCTTTTTTTAAAAAAATATTATTTGTATTGTTCTGTTCTATAGCTTTCTCCCCTGCTCCTTACCTTGCCCACATCCACCTCAGGTCTGTCTTACTTGGAGAGTTTCAGCGCCTGTGCATTCCTTGTCACTTTTGTTAATTACTGGTAAGGGCTGCCCACCAGGGCTAACAGATATTCCGAAGACTTTTCTGAGATATGGAGAGCCCTTCAAGGAGTTGACTTATCCCCATACCCATAGCTACTACAGTACTTAGCTGAGTTCCCCGAGAGTAACCAGCGTTCACTCTGCATGAGTCTCTCTGCCTCAGCCGTCTCATATAGGTAGGGGTGATGTTCCAAGATGCCTTACAAATCCTTCCTGCCACATGGCCATCTTTGTGAGTCCTTCTGGGTCGGCTACATAGGCTTTCCCACTGTTTTCTGTACTCTCGCAGAATAGTATCATGGACTTTTATATTTAAGCATTTCACTTGCCTTTGAGAGACATTCAGCGCTATGTGATTTTTAAGCTTTTTGCATTTCGAGCATGAGTCAATGCCTAGATATGTGACACCTCCTTGATAAATTGTTTAATAACTAAATGATTGAATTAATGAACCTGGAATTTTTCTTTATTTGAAGTAGCACTCATTACATACTATATGATTTGTAAATGTATAGACTCATATACATTTACTCTAGCTTTACTTTTCTTATGTGATATATGCATCTTTTCTCTACCCCCAACCCCTTCATCTTAATTGTTCTTTAGTGACCCAAAAAGTTTTTGTAACAAACTGGTGGGGGATTTTGGGCTATTTCTTGACAACTTTTCTGTATTGTAAAGAAAGAGACTGGAGGCAGATATTAGAAGATAGCTAGCTGCATGAAACTAATCACAGTTGATTTGATTTTTATTAAAAGTATATCTTCTCTTGGAAAAGATGTTTGCAACATTAGGATTAGCATGAGATGTGCAGGATTTTATTGGGGGAAAAGGGACAGGAAAGGATAGCTGAAGACTGGGGGGATTGTAGCTGAAATCCTGACATGTGCGGAAGGTTGAGCAGCTGTTGTGGGTTCTGAGGTGCAAAGAAGTCTGTTTCCAAGCGCCCTCCTGCAAACGTGGACTGCAGGGACTTTCCAGGTTTATTGTTGGTAGAGATGACAGTTCTGCTTTCATGACAAGCTGTGAGTCTGTGTTTGGTTGCTGCCTCTTCTCCTCCACTCTGTGCATTCCCAGACTTTGCCATGGTAACTGTTTCATGTTAACCATTGGATGTGGCCCTGTCAAGGGAATGAAGTCTCTTGTTAATTTCTTGGAGTCAGAGGTTAGCAGGATAGCCATGTGTAATGTGAGGATTGGAAGCCTACTGCAGAGGAAGCAAGGTGGTTTGTGTAGAGGGAAGAGGTGTGGAAATGGGCTGCCCCAGGAAGTATTGCAGCTCTTACAGAAAGTCCGATAAATATATGGCCCTCAGGAGGAGATACCAAGGTACATCTGTGAGTATGTAACTTATGGACACTAAGAAAACTTGCTTTCTTCTGTCTGCTGAAGGATGCAGTCAACACATGCAGATGCTTCAGTTTATTTGACTAAAAGACTAGCCTGAGAGTGTTTCCTTGAGGAAAGTAGAATATATGAAGGTGGGCCAGGATAAATGATGTCATTAAATGACATTTCAATGTTTAATTTCTCAGTGAACAAATTTTAGGCTACTATAATGAGTAATCTACTTAATGTTGATATATTTTCCCAAGAATGTGTTTGTACATTCAAGTGAATTAAATATTACAAAGCATCAGAGGTGCTGTAGCATGAATTATTTTAAACAACAGTTGCCTTGGCATCATATTTTTCTTAATATTTTCTAAACAGACCCAACCTCATTCTGATAGGCACTGTTATTTTTTTTTAAGATTTATTTATTTATTTATTTATTTATTTATTTATTGTATGTAAGTACACAGTAGCTGTCTTCAGACACTCCAGAAGAGGGCACCAGATCTCATTATGGATGGTTGTGAGCCATCATGTGGTTGCTGGGATTTGAACTCAGGACCTTTGGAAGAGCAGTCAGTGCTCTTAACCGCTGAGCCATCTCTCCAGCCTGGCACTGTTATTTTTTAAGTATACACATATAGGATATTTGTATGTAATTCTTATATATAATTAGTGCAATTGTAGGAAACTCACATACACTGACACATTTAACAATGGGAACTTAATAACACCACAGTCGACTGGATTCTCTTAAGACCTAACATGCATCAGACTATGGTCTAGGCTTTTTAAAAACCTTATAACAACCCATGTGACACATCTTCATTACCACTTTATTTGACAGAAGTAGGAAGTGAATAGCGGCTCACTGATAGGCAATGGTGAAATGAAGATTTGAATATAGGATGCATGCCTCTAGATTGTAGACTTTTGATTGGAAGGAATTTGCCTGAAACTAGATCATTAACTTTACAACAGAAAAAGGAAACATATATTTATTTATCATATATTTTCTTTTTATATGATACAGCAGCTTTAATTTTTCATTTTAATCTTAGTTTACCTTTTTTATATAGCATGGGAAATATTTTAATTTTTTTAAAAAAAAGTCTTCCTATTTTATAAACACAGATTCAATACAGGAGATATTTTTATGTAAATATGAAACTATACAAATATGCACACCAAAACATAAACATGATTAACTTGCATGTTTAATTGCTTATTCAACTTCTGTTTAGCTTTGGGTAACCACAGAAATTGTTAATTGGGTAAGATTGTAGGAGAACTATTTCAAGGGATAAAGGCTCTTTCCCTGTGAGTGAATAATCTTCAAGATGAACTTAAGTTTCGTCCTCTGTGAGCTGTGAAATGCCTCAGAGAAGGAACTGCACTGTGTCAGGTGCGCTTGCTATTGTATTGTATTGTATTGTATTGTATTGTATTGTATTGTATTGTATTGAGTGTTAGGTGACGCACCCTTGTAATTGATATCAAGCCCATATGACCAAGAGTCGTAATTCATGAAAGGAATGACAACAGTGTCTATAACTCACAGGCTTCATGTCACACCATGAGTAATACTTCTCCTGGGCAAGCCATAGTAAAGGGGAGAAAGAGGTTTTCAAGTGAACCTTGGTTTTGAAGAGCCTTCCTTGGCACCTCTTAGTGACTCTGAACACACGAGAAGGTCATGAAATTTGCCAGTCGTGTTGAATCATGATTTTATTTTTCAATGAAAGCCAGTTATCAGGCATAAAATTTTTCCCCTTAATTTAGATTTGTAATCACAAACAAATGGTAACAATTATTCAAACCCCTGTCCAGGCCTGTAACAGAGAGAGTGGCTTTGGCGAAGCTGCCATATTGAGGGGTCATGAGGAATGAGACTTCATTCTCACTCAGGTCATCATGGTCATTTGCAAGAAGCTGATTTTATTTACTCTATTAATTATTACTTTAAAGTAGAGTTTACTGTTAAGGTCAACAGAGTAAAACTCTTGATGATAAGCCTGGTTTAGTTAATTCCCTGTATATGGTTTTTCATTTTATTTAACAGATAATTTTGATTATCCACAAGTTTTGAACCTCCAGAGGTGAGATTCTCATCTAGTTCTTCTTTTGTCCTTCAGTGGTAGTCTAGATGACCAGTTTCCAGACCTCTTCCTCTGCTGTTTGAAACTACTCCAACTTGTCAGTGATACTCTTTAGAACATAGTCCAGAACCAGCCAGGCTACCACTTGATGATCAGTCAAGTATTAAAGAGCTATTGCTTATTTTTTTCTGGCTACTATAATTCTGATATTAAATCACGTAACTAAAGAAGCTTATCTATAGCAATTGCCTAACTGCAAGTTGTTACATGACTTGTCTTCTTGAATTAGAAAAAGGATTTGGTACACATCCTTTATGGTTTGTATCTTTTTTTTGTTGAATACTTGGGTTGGAAATCTTTTTTTCCTGTTCATTATATGAGCTATTCCTTCTACCATTATATGTTCTGAGAATATGATCACCAAACCTATGTTGTGTCCAGTTAATAAAAACCTGGCCCTCATAGGTAGGAAGCTATTCTACTTCATCATCGGCCTTCAAATCTCTCAGTTGTGGCCTTTCATACCATATAAAGCCACTCGTTTGTAATGCTAATCAATTCAAAGATCGATTTTTTTCATAACAATATTCCCATAAAATGTTCCAAATACTTAGTGATTTCAGAATATGTTGTTTCTTTATGAACAATATAGGTGGAAGTTAGTGGATTTTACACTCGTGCTCTTGTGCCTAAGCTACATGCATATGAAAAGTTTAAAAATTATTATTGATATACTTTGGGTTCTGGTAGAGATGATTTCATTTTAATTAGCAACCAACAGCAATAATCAATCATCTTGTGGGTTTCTAAAGTTATCTCAGTTGATGTCAGGATCTGCGTATGAGGTGCAGGGTCTATCAGGAAATTATCCATATCTGAACTGTATATGAAACTAATACTGATGACTATCTTTGCTTTGATTATCTTTGTGAATACTTATTGATTGTCTACTCATAAGGAAACAAACAGACTTGAAATTAAAACTTGAGTTTTTCTGATTTTGAAGGTTATACTACTAAGGCCATGTGAAACCAGGTCATCTTAGGGTTCTGTACAGGGTCAGTTTTAAATATCAGTTTAAGAAAATTTGGCTTGAGATAGAAAACTAAGGAATCATTTTATAATGATATTATTACTTCAGTTCTATTAGATTTTCAGATATTTGCATTTGACTCTATTTATACTAATTCATTAAGGCAGTAAAGAAACATTCACATTTATAAATATGCTTTATACTTTTCAAGACTACTTTAAATCAAATATGAGCTTAATTTTAAAGAAAATTAAGGAGTAGGATATGGGAAAACTAGTTGGAAAGCATTGATAATCATAAACAAAGTGACCTCAGCCTATTAGAACATTTTATTCAGTGGCACAGCCAACTTAACAGATATTTCTTTTCCTCTTCACATTCTTTCTGAACTAGAGTTGATGCTTTTTGAAGTAGAAGTGGCAGGTGCAGAAATCTCCTCTGTGGGTAGAAGTCACCTACATTTAAGTGAAGATACACAACAAATGAAGCCATCTGCCACTCCCAGCCAATAGCCTTGCTCACTGTTGGGAAGGGCTGGCCCCATGAGTCAGCGGCTGGCCAGGGCTCCCGCTGAGGCTCGTTTCAGAGGGTGAAGGCAAACCCTGTCAGGACACATTTTAAGATGTGACTCTCTCACCAGCCAGTCATATGGAGATCAAAGACCTTTTAATTTGCATTTAATTACCCCTTGAAAAAATGTCCACCATATCCAGCAGGAGCTATTGTATAAAAACAACCACATATGTATGTGGTCTTTTGAAATCTGAAGCCCCTTCAAATGCTAAGATAAAAATATTCTTTCTTTAACTCTTGTCATGCTTTCCCCATAAAATCATGAGTGAAGAAGATAATATGAGCAGCAAAGGCGCATTGTATTTTAAGCAATTGATGCTTTGTAACAATTTCCATTTTTTGAAAGGAGCCTTTCATCTAACACTTCTAGAGAATTGGTTTAGCACATTTGCCAGTGTGAATTCTTTTATTGGCATATAATTTCCAATTAAAATCATAGTATGTTTATTGGAAACAATTTTGCTGGAATTTTAACACTATTGTAATCTTTACTATTATGTTGGTTTTTTGGTTTTGTTTTGTTTTTATAAATTATTGCAATTTAACCACAGCAATCACAAACTCTAAGAATTTTATATCTAAAGGTAATGTTGTGGTCCAGTGACCAATTGACAGCTGTCATAAAGCAACTTGTCTTAGAGTTGATATTATGTGAGTGAACATTGTGCTATGGTTGAATAATAGATGTTAGTGGTGTTAAGAAGCAAGTTAATTTGAGTTCTTTTAATTAGATATTTTCTTTATTTATATTTCAAACGTTATCCCCATTCCAGATTTCCCCTCGGAAAACCCCCCTCCCCTCCCCACTTCCTTCCCCTGCTCACCAACCCACCCACTCCCACTTCCCTGTCCTGGCATTTCCCTACACTGGGAATCCAAAGACCACAGTTAATCATTTGCTTTTGAAATACAAATGGAGCTATTGCCACTAGTAAGGTTACCTTATCCTTGGGGGAGGAGTGTGAAGACACAGAGATAGTCACTGTGTGGATCAAGCTTTCTGTGGATATGACCTATGAAGAGATCTAAAAATCAGTCATTGTGACCATGTTGTGAGCCATTTGATCAGTGAGAACAGAAGTCTATTGATTAGCAATAACTGACATTTAAAAATAATCGTGTAGAAAATGTTATTGGATTTATTAATGTTTCTCATCAGCTGTAATCACCAACAGATTCAAGTAAAAATGTCACAAGCGGAATCTGTTTAACAGTTGGCTGTTATAACACGTGAAACAAGTTATATAACCTCTAATTTTGATGAGTATATTAAAATGCCATGTTATCAAATCATTCTGAGTGGACTTAAGAGAAAGAAGGTGAAAAAAAAAAATAACCAGAGAACTGCTTTACAAATTGAGATGAAATTCAAACAAAAAGGTAACAACTTTGAAGTAAACAGTTTGGCTTGTTTTTAAAATTCAGAGGACATTAAAAGTTGACATGTGAGCAGCCTAGGAGTAAGATAGCTTTATACCCATGTAGGAACAAAGGTAGTTTCTATTCAGAGAATATGCTGAGGTCGCTGGGTGTTTTCACCTCATGACACAGCATCATGCACAGAGGTGAAGGCATTGTTAGCAGTGTTATGAGGGTTACACACAAGAAAACTCTGAGTCTGTTTGAATCCATTTTAAAGGAATCAAAAGGAAATCAACATAGGAAGATGTCGTTCAATCTGTATTTAACTTGTATTTATTCTTGAAAGATTTGCTTAGCTTTCCATTCAGAAGTTTTGGCCTGTTTTAAACAAAAGCAGGTTATATCACCCAGGGACTTATAAGTCACTGTACTGTGTGAACTGACTGGAATAGATGTATGGAAATACATTACAATCACTGCTTGCGGAAAAACCAAACAGGATAAAGATGGCCATAGTTTTCCTAGCATTTTTTTTGCATGTCTGCTGATAACATATGTATATAATACGTTTAGTAGCAAGTCTTTTAACCTACTTTAGATATGTGTTTATTATATTTATTTTTGTTTCAGTCTTGAGGATCGCAGCAATATGAATACCAAAAGAGTACCTATATGTAAGAATCCTTTTATTTTGCTGCATATACTCAAAAAGTAGAGAATCTTTCTATCAAGATATCTCAGTGGGCAAAGACCAACCTGAGTTCAGTTCCTGGGATTCTAGTGGTGGAAGGGGAGAGCCAGATTCCCACAGCATGAGGTCCTCTGACCCCCATACTTGTATAATGTGTGCGCACACACATATTAAATTAATAACTGTAATAAAATATTAACTATCAAAGGCTTAGACACAGACTGTATTTTAAGTGAGGATAAACAGGTTCTCATAAATTGGAACCAGAAGGAAAACCATCTGTATTCTGTATATTAATCTAATACAAGTAGTTCGTATAAGTAGAATCAAATAAGTGTTGTCTTACTTCGTTAAGTATCATGCCTTTCAGACTCATCCGTCTTGTATGATCCCCTTTCTGTTTAAGGCAGAACAGTACTCCAGTGTGTGGCTCTACCATTATTGGTAATAGATACTTAGCTCCTTTTGACTATTTTGAATAATGTTGCTGTGTATACTAGTATGTACATATCTGGCTAAATCTTTCCATTTAGAACTTTTAGGTCCTTTTCTCTTCTTTTAGTTTTACACTTAGGTTAGAGTTATTGGAGCATGCTGTCATTGTTGTATTTTTAATTTCTTAAGACCTGTCATATTGTTTTCTACTGTAACTGTTCTGTTTTACACATCTATCAGTGTCTGATGGTCTTGGTCTCAAATTGTTGTGTCTCATTGGAGTTCTGCCTTTCATTTCCCCAGTGATTTTTAATCATATGGCAAAAAGACATAATTATTTATTACTTTACCTTTGTAAAAAATGGCTACACCATTCCTAATCTTTGTGTTCAGTATTAAAAGAACTTTCCCCTTACTGCTTGACTTTTTTCCTCGTCATCTAGGAATGGCTATTTTAATTTTTTGAAGTGAGCACACACAGCATTAAGTTTTGTTATGGTACTTAAAGAAAAGTTGCTCATGCGGTTCTCCTCCCTCCCCATTTCCCTGGCCCATCCTTGTTCCTGCTTGGCTCCCCTCTTCTGCGCTCTCATTGTCATACCTCCCATTGCTCCTCCTCTGCTTCCTTAGCACCCTACCCTTCCTGTGCCCTCCTTCCTAGTTAGTAATTGTCCATTTTAACGATCTGTGAGGTTTACTAGTTTACAGCCTAACAAAATAGTCTCTAAAACAATTAAAATACAAACTGAAATGAAATTTATTTTCTTTTGACATGCAGAATAGAGATATAATTTTAGGTCTTTAAACTTGGAATATTTGCTTCATCTTATGAGTGAAAGGAGGTACAGCTCCATAAGTAGGATCCCATGGTCGGTGTGACAAGGCTAGCTAAGCACTGTCCCAAGGGAATGCAGCGCTGACTTTTCCTGTGCATTTTCTCTGTTTCTGGATAGGATTTGGAAGTGGATGAAGTGAGCAGGTGCGTCTTAGTTGTGCAATTACTCTAGGTTCTTTGGAGAAGAGATTTCTGCCAACTGAAAGATTTCCTTTTTTGATACTACTTTGCTCAGTTACCTGTAAACAGTTACAGAGTTCTCTAGTTTCTTGCCATAGGTCTGTCTTTTTAGCATTTTGAACATCTTTTCTTTTATCAACAGTACAGTTTAGAAGGAGGAGACAAGACTTTTTACAGAATTTCGTTGCTATTCTGTGACTGTTGTGTCTAATAGATTTACTGAAATCATGAATCAAATTCATAGTTGAAATTTCTGATTTATCATAAAAATTCATTTTTATAAAGAGGACCTAACCATTCATGTACTATAGGTTCCACTAAAACTCATTTCTATTTAGAATTATTTTTACTTATGCATATTAATGATATTAGTAAATATAAATACTTAACACAAGATTGTTTAACAGTTTTGTTCAATCATATGTTCATTTTTAGTTTACATTGTTTTCAATAAAATACAAAACACCTTAAAAACATTTTATGCTGTGAAAATGCTGTCATGAAAGGAAGAATTTAAAATTTGCACAAAATTGTAGTACACAGCCTAATTTGGTCGTTGGAGATTTCTCTTTCCTGGTTTTAAGTTATACTTTCTTTAAAAGAGACCTTTGAATCATCCTGTGTTTAAGAAACTTCATTTAGTATTGAAGAGGGTGAACAGGAAATGTCTTCTGTGTACTGATTTACATACTGGTGCCCTTTTAGTTAGCTGGTAAGTATTTTAGTAAATGCTTGGATCCTGAGGACTCTGGTTATAGATTTATAATTTGATGCTGTTACTGGGAAGTGTTAAAAAGTTGGAAATGAGAGCTACTTGGAGGTAGTAGTCACTGGTCTGTATCTTGTTCTCTACCTCCTACTCGTTCTGTCTCTTTCTGCTTTTGTCCCACCACTGTGAGCAGCGCTGTTAACAGCTTCTGCTCTTAAGGTATTTATTCCTTCTTCTCTCAGATGTACATCAATGGATCCAGCCAACCATGAGGCAAAAATAAAACCTTCGTCCCTTGAGTTATGTCAGGTATCCTGTAATAGTGTAAAAAAAAAAAAAAAGACAAACAAACCTATTAACGCATTAATGAGGAAAATATTTCCTTCCTATTGCATGCAGATACTTGTTTTGAAGGAATAATTGTTAAATAGTATCTAAATACAATGACCAACGTAAATGGCTTCAAGTTTGTACCGATAAGAACTTTCTTTGTCATCTTCCTGGCTTAGTTCTCATAGATTTACCCAAGCAGACTGTGTAATAGCTCTTGCTAGTAAATGGTGCTGTTAGGTGTTTACTGTTCTTTTTCTGCAGTCTTTATTGGAGTCTAATTTGTCCCGGTGCTGTCTGAAAAGGTGAGGATAGTGTAGTGCACACATAGATCTGAAATGTTTCATGTTGACCTGCAAAATAGTTTGTGTGCAGTAACTTTCCTAAAGATGCTATCTTCCTGCTCCCTGTTGTTTGCTAGATAATTAAATATCTTCTCTTCCGTGTTTCTGAGTTTCAGTCTCATATCTGTTTTTCAACTTTTAAAATGGCAATGTCTTCTTTAAGCCTAATGTACCCTTTTAAAAACTGTTTTTTGTTTTTGTTTTTGTTTTTGCCGACCAAGCATTTACTTCCTTATTGGCTATTCATTCCTTCTAACGCTCTGTTACCTGCCCTGCCCAATATTCCAGTATACGATCATTGGTGACACTGTGTTTAGTATTATTCAACTTAGAGGAGAGATAAGGGCTCCTCACTCTGGGCCCTGCTGCCTGTTTTCTCAGGAAAGTTTCCTTTAACTTGCAGGATGTGGTTATTCTGCGTTTCTTGTTCTTCTCTGGTCCCTTCATGGCCTCTTTTGTGCTGTTTCTCATTTTCGATGGGTCTTTGTGTGTGAGGGTAGATGTGCACATGTACACTTGAGCATGCTTGTCCCCAGAGGCTAACATAGGCATCCAGTCCCCTGGAGCTGAACTTACAGGTAATTGTGGATCACCTGGAAGAACAGAATGAGCTTTAAATCACTGTGCATCTTTCCAGCCCCAGGTTCTTATTTCGTAGAAGTCAGCATGCTGGGGGTTGGGCCCACTGTCATCTTTAAACTTCCTTATATTCAGCCACTTACCCATATTCAGAATATTCAGCATCGCTCTGGGTTATCCACTCCTAATTGTTTCCCCTGCCTTCAAAACAATTGCCTATGTCCACTTTCCCACTTCTCTTTGAACCCATGGTTACCATCCTAGCCGACACCACTGTCCTTTCTAGTGATTTCATTTTGCTGGTGTTACCTCTGCCTGTCTCCCAGCAAAGTATCTTCTACACGGAGTGATCTTTTTAAATGCCTATTGAATCTTGCCACTCTTGTTTAAATCCCAAAGATGATCCCGTTGGAAACTTGGATTTGAATTCCTTCCTTGGCTCACAGGTCGGCTCAGGACCTGTTCCCTGCTCACCCTTCACTGCCCACCCTCTGCCTCCAGCTGCACGGTGTTTGTTTTGTTGATTAACAAGTCTGGCTGACACCTTAGTGATGATGCTTCTTCCTCCCAATTGGAAGGGAGCCCTCCACTGCTGTCACTGCCTGACCCACACTTTGAGTTTGTTTACAAAACCTATAATGATCTAGTTCTTTATTTCCTTCCTATTAACTCTGATACACAAGTCACAGGAACTGGATCATGGTTACTTGTTAGCCATGGAAGTGGATCCTTTTACACACCTGAGAAAATGGAAGACGTTCGATAAATATTTGAGCAGTAGTTCAATTAACATCTCATTTGCTTATTGGTCACATATAAACAGATTATCTTAATATACAACATTTTCAAAATGGAGCTAACTTTTCTAACACCAAACAGCTTTCTTGATGCTGTGTTGTTCATCTACTGTACTTCCTTCCATTCACCATTTGTTCACGTTGGAGTCCTACACATGGTCTGTGGCCATTACTGCTTCCTCACTGCTCCCAAATCTAGCTGAGATTTTAGTCGGTCTCCTCTCTTATGTCTTTCTATCCTGTCGTGCAGCCCATCCACTTTGACAGCTTTGGTACTCATGTCTATGATGAACTCTGACCTTCCAGTCCTCTCTGCTGCTAGGGTCATCTTTACACGTTATACAAGTCATGTTCCCTGCTAAGCCCGTCAGTGAGTCTTTGGTGCCTTTGACATCAATGGTTCCTTGAGTTGTCTCAGTGACCATCATTATATATCTTCCCTGCTACTTGGCTTCAATTCTTAACCTCTTTCTTTCCAGCTAGTTATCTACATATGTTAGTTTTTCAATTCTTTTCACCTGTTTACATAGTTTCCTCGTTGAAATCTTCCTATTCAACCTATCCTATCTCCTGGCATCCAACTGTCTTCTACTCAGATCTTAATACTCAGATCTTAAATGTTTTCTGTGAAGAATTTCCAGTCTGACCCAAAGTACCCTCTCAGGCAGGCCTCACTACCATTAGATTGCCTCTAGCCTAATAGCAGATACATGGGTGGATAGATATCCCTAATTATCTATTTATTTGTTCAACTTCCATTTTGAATTTTGACCTCTATTTTCCTTTTTAAACATTTATTAGTTTTAATTATATGTTTGTGTATATTTGCATATTGGCATGCGCACATGAGTATTCATGCCTGTGGAGGCAAGAGGTGTCAGATCCAGATGTGTCAGATTTCCTGGAGCTGGAGTATGGGCGGTTATGATCTGTCTGATATGAGTGCTTAGAGTCAAACCCAGGTCCTCTGGAAGGGCCCAATGTGCTTAACCAGAGTTCCTGGCCCATCAATTTTAAACATGTATCTGATAAAGGATTTAATATTTAATTAATTAAAGAGTTCTGAACTTTAGACTTAAATATACCTGAACTCCTGGTGATGGTATGCAAAAATGTCAGATGACTGGTCAGTCCTCTGGAGGGGGAATCCTTAATGATGGTTCTTTGGAGTCATTCTCCAACAACTTTAATAGTCACCAATTATGGTTCCTTGACACGGCATTGACGTTTAACATAGTTTAAGCTATAACATAATACCACATAGGTTTCTTTTTCTCCTTGTCAATTATTCATGCAAATAACTCCAGGTAGATAATGCCTTTTCTTCTTGTTTAGGGAGTGTTTCACTTTTCTCTCCTCTAGCCCCTCTGCCCTTTGTAGTACAGTGGATCTAGAAATATCACCTATATTTGTCTTGAATGCCTGTGCCTATGTGATCCCTCAGTCTCAGTTTCATGGGATGACACACAACCTGGCTTATTTGAGAAAATTTGAACAAGTAGACTCATTTTCATAGACACTGAAGTCTATCTAGGCTACAGTTTTGGTTGATGTTTTGACAGTCATTTTCACAGAAAAACATCTATTTTAATCAGATCATAGCTGCCTTTTCTGTCTCTAGTCCTCATACATAAGTATGCTTAAACAATGCATCATGTAGTCTTGTTTTAATTTTTTTTTTCTTTTTCTTTTTTTTTTTTTTTTTCCAAGACAGGGTTTCTCTGTGTAGCCCTGGCTGTCTTAGAACTCACTCTGTAGACCAGGCTGGTCTTGAACTTAGAAATCTGCCTGCCTCTGCCTCCCAAGTGCTGGGATTAAAGTTGTGTGCCACCACTGCCTGTCTTGTTTTAATTTAAAAAAAAAAAAACTCACTTTTTTGTTATTGTTGGTTTGTTTATTTGCCCTGACTGTCCTGGAACTCTCTCTGTAAACGGAGCTCGCTTTCAGTTCAGAGATCTGCCTGTCTTTGCCTCCCCCCCCCACCCCCCAAGTTCTAGAATTAAAGGCATATGAACCACTCGCTGTTTTCATTTGTAAAGGTGTTATAGCATATATAATCTATTAGAACTTAATTTTATACTTAAGTAGTACCAAGATTTCTATATGTTATTGTGTCTAGCAGTTGGCTACTCACAGTTCATCCATTATTTTGGTAATCAGCTTTTGGGTTGCTAGGGTTTTTTTGTTTGTTTGTTTGTTTGTTTGTTTTGTTTATCACCATTAAAAGTCTTGGTGTTATGAGCATGTTATCCATGTCATTTATATACCTAACTATAATTTTTATTTTGATTGTATACCAGGACTGAAGTTACTTGGCATATGCAGATGTTATCTGAGATTATGTGGTTTCACAACTGCTCCAACACATACTGTACTATTTTTCAATTTTACCAATTGAAGTAGACTTAGTGGAGTATAACATAGTTCCGTTGTTTGGGAGGTGGAGGCAGAAATTTTTTATGAGCCAGTGAACAACATAGCCACATTCTATCTCAAGACAGTAACAACAAAAATACACTCTTTTTAGATAGAAGAGATTTGATTAATTCACAGGAAGGGGCGATAGATACCCTATTGTGCTTTTAGCTGCATCAGAGTTTGAACATGTGTCTTTCCTGTTTTTTGAAAGGCATGCTCAGAATTTTTCTTTTTTAGTGTGTGTGTGTTCGGAAAAATTTGGGTTTGGTTTTGTTTTGTTTTGTTTGTAGTTGCTTTGGTTTTGGTTTTTACGGTTTTTCTATTAGGTTGTTCGTATTGCAGAAGTTCTCTGTATGTCTGGAACACTAGTGTTTTATCAGTCAATAGTAGCTTCTTTCACACTATGCCTTGCATTTTAATTTTCTTTCATGAACTTTTCTGTGAAAAGTTCTTAGTTTTTATGTTGTGATCTCATCTGGGTCCCCTTGTATCCTTAGTGCTCTTTTGATCTTAAGGAAGTCTTCATACCATCATTTATACTTTATTTCACATGTTGATATTTTACCACAGTCATAGTAGCTACTAGTTTGCTAATAGTTTTGTTTGTAATGGGAGAGAAGAGTTTAATTTTCTTTTACTCACAGGGCAAACAGACACAACAAAATCTATGTTTTCAGAGTGTGTGCGTGGCCATTGTGCTTGGCCACTGTTTTCAGTGTGTGCATGGCCTCTGGTTTTATTGCTGTTGCTTGTTTTCTCCTTATTTTATGTCTGTTGCAGGAGCTTGCTGCTCTTATTACTGGAGCGTTCTAATCAGTGTTTATACTCTGTAGAGCATGCTTTCTTTTCTTTGTTGTTGTTTTCCTCTTCAGAGATGTCTTACTTGTTCTTGGAGCTTTGTTCTTCCAATAATACATTGTATAGTCAAATTAATAATTCATCACAGGCTTTGCTGGAGACCACCCTTCCCCTGTGCCCCTGCTCCTGGACAGGACTGGCTTTGGGAACAGTGCTGTTCTTTGCAAGTAAATGCGTCCTGAGCAGGCATGGAGGGCGGGGAGTTGGGAGAAGAGCTTGTGACAAATCTCTTGTCCTGTCCTTCCTTGTTTATCAAAAGGGGGGCACTGAGGGCAGGGCGAACCAGGAAGCCAGGAACTCAGGAAAATCCCTTCTGAGGAAAGTAGGGGTGGGAGATCAGGCCTCATTAATCTTCAGTTTTTAATTATTCCAGTTCTTAGGTTTTTCAAGACCGACTCTGGGCCGTCTGCATGCCCAGCATTCTGAGCTCTGACTCCCAGGTTGCCTTGTCATCTGTGGCAGAAGTCTGCGTCTGTAACTCTAAAGAGCCTGTAACTCCTACCGTCATTATAGATTCTAATAAGAATGAGACATCTTTGAAGTAAAAGACCTGTTATAGTGTAAATGTCTTCATTACTTCCCTGGAATTATTTAGACTTCTGTCGATAGCTGTCCTGATATAGAAAGGAAACTCTCGAGCAGCTTTCAGAACTTCACAAAGCATTCTTGAGGGAAACAAGACTCTGCTACAGGGGCTGCTGCCGTCTTCATCCCTTGTCTCCCATCTCCATCTTGATAGGAAGTAGGGCTTACTATCTGAGAGCACAGCTAGTCTCACATCTGCTTCCCAATGTGTGACTGAGTTCACAGCCAAGGAGGCAGAGGGTGTGTTGTGACATGTTGGTGACCTCTAGTTTCATTTCTCTTTGTATAAGGTAGCACTAAGGGGCCTATGAGAATGTACCCCAAGGAATGAGATGTAAATTCTCTGGATAATATGGCCCATAATGCTAAGTTCTCTATTGGCACTATGTAAATCATTCCAAGTAATTATTTTCCTGTGTGGCAGGACATAAGGTTCCTTTTTTGTTGTTATTGTTGTTTTATACTACAGAGGGACAGATGTACTAACTAGTGGTTTTTGATTTAGTATTTCTTCCTTAGAGCATAGAACATATTGGCAGCATTAAACTCCATGCAACACATTCAGACACACACACATGTGCATCTGTATGCATGTACTATATACATTTAACCATTGTGAAGTCTTACATATATGCATACCTGTATATGCGTGTGTATTATGTCCACACTTACTTTGTAGTACTCTGGCTTCTGTTTTAAGATTCTGTTACTGAGGGAAAGACACACAGTAGTAAATCCCCAAAATGATTTTTCACTACTTCTAGAGGACTTCACATTAAGCAATGTGGGAACAAGGTTGGCTAGAAAACAAACTTGAGATTTCCCTCCCCCCCTCCCCCCATTCCCCCCCCCCCTGTGTGTGTGTGTGTACATGTTCATTTATGTTCATGTAGATGGGTGTACATGCGTGCCAGCATGAATATAGATCAACCTCAGATGTTGTTCCTTGGGCATCTGTTGGTTTTTGAGTCAGGCTTTCTTCCTGGAACATGAGGCTTGGGAATTAGACTAGACTGGCTGACTTCTTTTCCCCAGCACTGGGATTCTAAGATGTACCACCATGTCTGGCTATTACGTGGGTTCTAGGCATCAAACTCAGACCTTCATGCTTGGCAAGCTAGCACTTTATCAACTGAGTTGTCTCCCCACTCCAGTCTGCCATCTGAACTGTGACCTGTGTCAGGGTTTGCCAGCTGAAAGAAGTAACATGGAGGTGTTCCGTTCCTCCACTTTGTTTCTTATGCTTGGTATGCAAGTAGCCTTTCCCAGTCTCTCTCTCCAGTCGTCTTCCCTCTCTTCCATGCAACTGTCTATTCATCCTGTCTTGTGGTGTGACCTTTTACCCACCCAGGAGTAATCTCTTGCCTCCTCTCATTGCTCCAAAGTCTTATTTTCAGCTGTTTTTCCCAGTCAGTCTCCTTTGCTTCTATGTCTCCAGGGTGTTTAAACTCAGCTGTATTTAAACCGATCTTCCTTTTCTCAGTGATCCATTTTCCTGTCTCTGAACCCTAACAGTGTGTTTGGCTGTTTTTCCTGGTGTCTTTTGCTTTAAACACAGATGTAGTGACTGGGGAGATGGACCAGAGAGTGGGAACACTTCTTTGCAAACAGGGAGGCCCAAGTTCCATTCCCCAGCACCGACACCAAAACAAACAAAAACTAACAATCATGACCAGGTGGATCTCTAAGCCTAACCTTGGTCGAGTAGAAACAAGCCGGTCCCGGGAGCTAGCTGGTTGACCTCCCTAGCTAGAACATCAAATTTGAGATTCAGTGAGAGACTCTGTTTCAAATGTAAGGTGGTTTAGTTTAAAAAACATAGAGGATAGTACCTGGTATCTTCCTCTGGCTGCCACTGGGTACCTGACTGCGCACACACACACATATATATATATACCAATCAATCAATAAATAAAAATAAAGCAATAAACTCAACAGAGAGATTTTGATGACATCTCTTGTCTCCATTTTTGCCGCTTTCCCCCTAGCTTCAAAGCTATTGAATTTTATATTTCAGTTCTCTTCAATGGATAGTTGTTGGGATTATCTTTCTAATATTCACTGTAAAGTTTTGGAACTCTTCTCTTGTTTTTCATTGCTTTTATAGATCAGTTTCCTCAGTCTGATAATTACGAAACTTCACTTCCCACTTCTTGATCTCTGTTTTTGGTCAGTGTAAGCTAGAGTTCTTCTGCTTCTGTCCTCTATTTATTCATTCAACACAAAGTCCTCAAGTGTCCACACGCAGGCATTGTACTAGGCCCTTGGGCAACATCTATAAACACAGTGATGGAAATTTCCATCATTTTCATATCACTGCATTCTACCAGGTAGGAGAAGTGATTGTGGGAAGGTAATGAGCATATGAGATGAATGTATTAACATTTTCTTCATTGATTTATTTAGTGCTGTACATGTATATGCAGGCTGCATTGGGGCAGTTGGCTTTCTTCTTCCATCGTGTAGGTTCTGAGTATTGAACTCAGGTCATGAGGCTTAGTGGCAAGTGTCTTTTTACATAGTGAGCCGTCTCACCAGCCCGTGAGTGCATTTTAATGTGTAGCTGAGATGGGAAACAAATAGAGCAAGGTAAAGAGGAATACAAGGAAAGAAGCTGTGTGGAGGTGCAGGAGAGGATGGATGTCAGACTTCTGCTTCTGTTTTCTAGTTTTTATGCACACCCCTTTCTTCCTGTCTAATCCAAGTGCCTCTCTAGAAGGCCACCTCTTTCAAGCCTCTCTTGCCTGTTGGCACCACATCTCTAAATATCCATGAGATTTTCATTTTTGTACTTGAATCAGAAAACGTATTGCTTCCCTCCTTGGATTTAATGTATTTGCTCATCCGTTCTTGCTTTTGCTGATAGTTACTCTTGTCAAGTTCGGTCGGCACGCAGGAGATTAGTAGGACCGCATTTATGGGTGTATCTCTAAAGGTCTTTTCAGAAATTATCGCTATGGGGATGGACCGTAACTGAAGAAGACCTGCTTAAATACAGAGGGCACTTTCTAAATCTGAGTGTCTGCAGGAAACAGAATGGGAGGAGGAGGGGACCCTGCAGGGCAGGCTCAGTCTTTCTCACTGCAGGAAGGTAGAGGCTGATGTATGCCTTATTTCCTCCTATGTCAGTTGTGTTTACATGAGTAGAATGTGGGTTTTGGTAATACTTTGTGTCTTCTATAAATATATAAATGCACAAATGCAGGATGAGATGTGCAGGGAATGTTTATGACCACTGAATATGGAGGAGTCATTATTAACGTTCCTCTGTGATGGAAAGAGCACCTCTGCTCTGCAGTCTCTGCCTGACCCTGACCACTCCCACCCACTCTGACTTTCAATTTGTTTCCTTCTGTGTTTCCCTTGGGAATCAGATAAGCACAGTCTACTTTAAAGTCCTTGTATTTATGGTTTTAGTAGCTTGGCTTTTTGCGTGAAGTAACTTGTAAATGATTATGTTTTGTGAGCATAAATGCAAGCAAAACGTTTTATAATGGCTGGAAGAAGGGAGCATGAGAAAGGGTTTACATCCTGGTGAGCTGCAGCCCCTAAGTGTGTGGTCGTTCCTGGAATGGGAGAGGACTCCTTCCCAAGCCCTTCACTCTGCTGACCAGAAACACAGGCCAGGCATGTGCTGCCAAGAATATACACTTTTTTTTTTTTTGATAAAACCATATAATGAACCTGCTATCTGTTCAATTTCTTAAAATAATTAGTACTTTGTTGATATTAATCTCCATGTGATTTCCCTATGTAACCATAAGTACACAGTTGAATGGGTTCAATTGTTGAGATATTAACCTGTAAAATTCATCTAAAATATACAAAAGCCATAGTTCATTTCTACCAACATAAATTGCCCAGTTTCATCCTCCCTAAATGTGATCTATGTTTACAGCAGTTTAAAAAAGCCAACAATCCCCCTCCCCCCCACCGACCTAATGCTTCAATGCTTTCCTCAAATAAAAAAAAAAAAAATCAATATACGTACCAAACACTCATGAGCAACCCTGTAGTAATAAAGCAGTGTATATGAAATTGAATAACTAATTCCAGGAAAAACTGAGTACCTTTGTAACCAACTACAGCCTTAAAAACAGATGATGTGCAGTATTATAATTATAAAAATTGCTTTAATTTAATTTTCTGAAGAGATCTTTAATCTCCATCTAAAGGTATTGAAACGATGCATCTGCTGTTGCTTGCTTCCTCACAAGCATGTATTTCATGGAAGAAATTCTAAACTGGGATATTTCGAAATCTTCAACCTAATTCAGTTTTATAATTTCTTTTCTTACCCTTTTAATTCCACCCACATCTTTAACTGAACATTTATAAGGGAACATATGCATTCTAAATCATTATATTTTATATCAAATATTAAAATATCCTATGGTGCAAAATATCCTTGAAAAGTGTGTATTAATTTTCTTAGAGACGTATTTCCTCCATTCTTTGTTACCAGCTTTTGTTTTGTTGGCTTCTCATTTTTCAAAAATTTACACTAAAAATTAAATGTACTCTCTATACTATTGGAAATGTATCAGATTCTTATGCAGAATAGTAAAAGATCAAGGTATATCATTCACTGTTTTACTAATCTTTGATAGTTGTACTTTGATAAATAAATAGATCATCTAAGATTCAATAGGCCAATTGCAGCATGTAATAGCTATTCAGAGGCAATTAAACTGCCTTTTTTCATGCCAGCATGTGAGCCGCCCTTTTACAACCTTCAACTTGATTCGTGGTGATTCAAAATTAACTTAAAAGTCTTGTTTGCTGACAGCTTAAAGCTTAATTGACTGAAAGCCAAATAGAGTGTGTTCTGTATTCAGCACTAAGGCTATTGATAAAGCCATGTGTAAATTGTGCATGGTGAAAGACAGTGATTGGGCCTCCTGTTCATGTATTAGTCCACAACTTAGCATTGCTGCACAGTCAGAATTGCTTTGTCGAGTCTTTTATCACACCAGGTTAACTCTCTCTGGAGCTGCCCCAGCAACAGAGCAGTCAAGTATTGAGCTTCTGTGATAACGGGGGCCTGCCGTAGTTCTGTTTCTTATTTGTGGCTTCATGTAAAAACTGTATAAAACCGGCCTCTCATTGCCGAATGAGACCTCGTAGCATTTTTCAGGAACCTTGTGGGTTTTTGTATTGGCCACTTTAGAAAATAGCCAAGTCTTTGGGTTGAGAGTTTTGAAAATATTTTAAGGAAAATGAGTATTATGACATTGATATCTCTTACAAAAATTAAATTTAGCCATTTTGAACGTTTAGTTGAGATAATAATGGATGCTTAGTAACCTCAAGTGTAATGTAACTATTACATTCTAATAATTAGACTGTAGTATACTTTAAGTAATTTCTACACAAAACATGTTTCACTGATTATTGAATTTTTTATATGTGTACTTGTTTTATTAATTGTTTAGATACTGATATAATAGTTTAAAAATTAAAATTTTCATGCAACATATGTTGAAGCTTATATGTTTTATAAGTAACGTTTGTAGTACAAGTTTTGATGTGGTTTTTTTTGGCACATTGTGCATATTATTTAAACATGCTTGTGGTAAACTCTTCTCTCTTTCAGAGGTTAGCTTAATTTTACAAAATCAGCTTTTAACATCAACAAAGATTCACTATATCTTTGAATTCTCATTTACATATGTTGTCTATACTAAATAAATATTTGAATTGCAGTTAATCTAACATATCTTTAAAGGCATAAGATCTTTCAAAAACATTTTTATTTCTTTTTTTATAATGTAGTTTAGCATATAAAAACAGTTGTTAGAGAGCAAATGAAATTCTGTCCTTTAGTTTTAGCAATTATTTAAAGAGGAGGCCAAAATTTAAATATAGCGCTCAAAATGATTATCACTTAAAATAATTTAAAATGGCAGGGCGTGGTGGCGCACGCCTTTGATCCCGGCCCTTGGGAGGCAGAGGCAGGCAGATTTCTGAGTTTGAGGCCAGCCTGGTCTACAAAGTGAGTTCCAGGACAGCCAAGGCTACACAGAGAAACCCTGTCTTGAAAAACAAACAAACAAAAAAAAAAAAACAAAAAAAAAAAACTGATTTTCCCAATAAAACATTTTTTTTTAAAAATGTAGGACAGGTAGCCTAAGTTTTGAGTCCATGATAAGAGATTTTCTGTACTGAATTTGAGAGGGATTCATATGATATGGCCAGGCCTTGCAGGCATTGCCAGCACTGCTAGTCATCATAAAAGTCCAAGCGTACTGGAAGACCTCAAGTCAGCTATAGCAGCACACATGCTTTATAATGTATTTTGATTTTGATTTTGATTTTTTTGAGGTAAGATCTTATATTGTTGGCCAGCCTGGTTTGGAGCGCACTGTGTTGCAGTCTTGATATTATACTCCTGGCTACTGATAGCCGCACCAATTTTATAAATTGTGATTGTTTAAGAAGTTCACTTTTTGTAAGCCATTATAATTGTAAACTTTTATATATTATATTTGCTGCAAAGGAATTGTTTTTAAACTTTTGAGGATTTTTGAGTTGGGAAGGTGGGAGTTCACGCTCACAACATTCATGCCGAGTCTGGATGGATCTCCGCTCACCACACACTGCTCTCTTACAGTGGGCGTCAGTTCTGGCATGGCAGTGTTTCCTCAGCTGTTCCAAAGAAGTCTCTCCCTTTCCTAATGACTAGTCCAGTGCCCATCCTTGGTTCATTCCTTGTTCAGTTCGGTACATCTGCTAAGGAAAAGTGTGGCCATTTTATATTCCAGAGTATGTTGACAGAATTCCAGAAACTTCAGTGCTACCACATGCCACTCTGAAAGGACCATTAAAAATGACCTGGGGTGACAATGGGTTTTCTTCTTTAATTTGTTAAATCATGAAATCTTTTACTAATTACAATGTGGTAATTGCCAAACTATCTAAATATTTCTGCACATATTTCTTAACAACTGAAGCTTATTATTATTATTATATTAAGAGCAAAATGAAAATAATAGACCAAAACCTAATAATTAGTATACTAGGACATTTTTAAATACTAGCATTTTATATATCTGTAGTATATAATTGGAATATTAAAGCATTTAGCAAGTGAATGAACTTTTTCTTTAGAATTTAGGGCCAAAAATAAACCTGGGAAAACATAACAACTTATTCACTTAAATATTCAAGTAATGTTATGACTCTCATTTGCATTAAAATCTATATTAAATAAGTTTTAAATGGTAACTTATGAAACTATAGATAGGATTATAAGTATCTGGTCATATACTTTTATTTCTGCTTTATAAGTAAAGGACAAATTAATGTATCAGTGAAACAATATTTTCTTTAATATCAACTTGAAAGTGAGTTTGGTGCTATGCCAAGAAAAAAATTACTTTAACCATCAAATGATCTAATAACTAAATTAAGACCATTCTGTGTTATATATTTAGTTTTCTAGGTAGTAGACAGTAAGAATATCTTGATTTTTCTCCCTCAGTTTCATAATATTTAAAATAATAATGGGTCTTGTAAAGTAGTTATTAGGGAATTGAAATGAACAGCTATTGAAATAGAGATAATAATTATATTGATATAGGAAGCTTTGTTTAAAATACACTCAAGATCAAAGCAAAGATTCCCTACTAATGGATTCCCTATCGATAGCAGTCTAATTCTGCTTGATTTCTTTGTGGAGCTAAATAACATCTGATGCTGAAAGGTAGGAAAGACACTGAGTTTTATATGTATAGAACAGTCTGGAATGACTTGATTATAGCTCTGTGAGGAGGTTGTGTCTTGTTTCTAACCTAGACTGATCATTACATTGAAGTCCTCTTTCCTAATCACTTGCCACCTTTGCGTGCTAATCCATAGCAAGTGTGGTAATATTTGGGAGTATTCTGATGAGAGGATGCAGTGTGAGGGAGGGACCGAGGGGTCTACACGCTGGCGAGCACTTACTTGCTCATCTATACTGATGCTTTAGAGGATGCCGAACAAGTTTAGATGTTAAGCTTTTTAGGAAGAGTGAATGATGGCTAATGATTATTTAATGACAGATCTCTGGACTGAGAGGCATTTAGCACTCAAAGTATACTGCAAAGCCTATTTCTCAAACCTTCAGACAGGTTTATTTGGTCTCACCTTGAATAGAACAGTGCCATATTGATTTCATTGGTGTGGATTTAAACACACTATCGGCTTAGAATAGCGCTGCTATGCAGTACCGAATGATTGGCCTAACCCTTATGGTGACTCACAGCAGTTCTTTCATGTTACTATGTGAGCTTCAGACATGATTATGAATTATTTCCAATAGTTAGAGTTTACTGAATGACTTTGGAAATTATGTGTACATGTATTCTAACAACATGCAGACATTAATTGACAGAACAATTTATGTAGAAGTACCTAAGACTTAAATTTATATTTTAAGTTAGTAGCTTTTACTGCCTATTATAATTGAAGACACTTGTTCTGTGACTACAATTAATGATTTTGTGTGTGCCCCACTGAGTTTTCCCTTTCTGTGACAGCACTTAAGTGTTCAGTTGGTGGATGGTAATGATGTTAATGATAAGTACTTTATTTTTAGTGTGTTTTAATATTCCCTTTGAATCTCCATGTTAGACTTATTATAGTTACTTCAGATGTCTAATAGAATATCTTTCCCAAAATTGTATATTAACATTATTGCATGCAATGTATGAAAATTTATCTTAAGTTTTTTCTAATCAATTTTGTTTACTTATTATTTAAGGAACATTTAAAATGGTTCAGTGTTGAAAGTCCCCAGTAGCAATTCACATTGGATCAGATATTAAATATTAACATGTTTCTATGCACAGACACTGACGTCTAAACCAGTGAAGATTCTAGACATCAGTTTGGATTATGCCCACTCACTCTTTGTACCTTTCTTCTTGTCACTCAAACACAGCAGCTCCTGTGCCTCCACCCCCTCCACCTCCTCCCCTCCCACCCCCTCTGCCTCCTTGACCCCCTCCTATTCCTTTCTCCCCACTCTCCCTGCCTCCTCTACCCCTCATACCCCTCCAATCCCTCCATCCCCTCCACTCCCCTCCCTCCCGCCCCTCCACCCTCCCACCCCCAACTATGTCCTGGACCTGTGAGGTGGTTTACATCTTGATCTGGACTTGCTCTCTCTTCCTTGACAAATTTTAATATTATCTGTTTTTTAATTGAAAAATATGGAAAGTAACTGTGAAATGCTTATAATTGCATCATCACAACAAATACATAGCTCTAGTGGATGTTTGATGATCTATAAATACACAAGTGGAATTTGTTTAGCTCCATTAAAAAATTAAAAATGGATTTGAACTTTTTGATAATGTTTTAAATGGGAAATTTATTTCTTTAACATTAGTTTGATGGAATTTTCATGTATAAGAAAAATGTGGTTTATTATTTATTTTACAGAAATAAAAAACATTGGGTGAAGTATTAGAGAAATGACCTTTTCTCTTGCTGATTGAAAACACAAGTTATGTCTATGAGTAGTCTTAATCACAGATTTACTTCTGGCTGTCAGTCGTTTCTGTGTTGAGTCCTTACATGGGAACTTATGACACTAACACAGGTGGTCTTGTAGGATGGTGGAAAGAATTCTCACTGTTATATCTTCTCTTGACTTGATATTCATTGTTTTTGTTTTCAAACAGTTTCGTAGTTCAATGAAATGATAGTCAGACATCTTTGGTATGTGTGTTTACCAACATTAATATATACATATTTTATGACTCTTTTACAAATGGGTATATGTCTTACAAAGAATTAAGACAAGAGTCTATCAGGGAGCCTCTTTTTAACTCCTAAGTAGCCTAATGAGTTGCACTAGTCAAGAAGAATTTTGAATAAATGATTGTTTTAGCCTATAACAGAAATAAATTGCTATTAATCTAGCATCATATCTAGCAAGCTCAGTGTTTCACTATATACATATGTAGCCTGAGACATTAAACTTTTCTGTTAGTGTTCATTTTAGAAATGACAGATTTCCCAATCTATTGTCATAATATTTTAAGGATTATAAGCTGTTCTTGTGTCTCTCAGTGCTGTGTTAAGATGAACTCAGATTGACTGAGAAGCGTTTTGAAACCCAGAGGCTGCTATTTTCTGACATGTGCAAGATTGGTGACTAATATGCACATTTTAAATGGAGTTAACAGTAGAGAAATAGAGTTAATAGAGAAATCATGTACAACTGCTGAATGGAAGAGAATCAGTTTTTTATCTGTCCATGCTTCCAGTTAATAGTATAGCTTTTTAATAAAGGAAATATTTGTGGACAGAAAGTCTATGGAGAAAAAGTGCCAAATAACAACTGAAATTAATTTGATAGTCTAATTAACAATGTGTTAAAATGAGGATGTGCAAAACAATTTAATAAGTTAAATTAAAGCCATATGTAATGATTTTATAAGCACACAATTCTCCTCCTACATGCAGTTAAAAAACTACAAAAATCCCACACATATGAAAAGATTAGAAATGAAAAATTTGTATATTTGTATATTATAACTGTCTATTAGATTCAAACTTTCCAGTTGTTCATACTTCCTGAAGGGCCTTAGACATTTGTGGTAAAATGAGAGTTGGCCTCTTATCAGCTTCCCTTTGGCTTGGTTGGAATACTTGTGTGATAATGAGGAACAGTCAGTAAGTTGTCATTGGCTCTTTAGGCTTTGAGCATGGTCCCTTAGGTTTGCCTTTTCCTGTAAACTCAAGTGTTTATATTCCTGTTTGTTTATTAACATGGCTTTTTAAAAGATTACCAAGTTGCCTATGACAGTTCCAATTTTTTACAGTTATTTTTTTCTATATTTAACCTCACCTAAGTTTATTTTTTCATTTTTTACTTTTTACATTTCTTTTTCAGTTCTCAGGGACTATGTATGTTAAAGTTTATCATATTTTAATAACTTCCTGGATGCTGAGTTCTTTTCTGTCTCTGTCTCTGCTGTTTGTGCACTGGGTAGAATCTTCACTAGAAAAGTTGGCCCTGGGCTGAGCCATCACAAGTTGACCCAGATCTGTGGCCATTAACACCAAGGTATTGTGTTCTCCTAACTTCTGTTTCCTTCCCTCCTACTTAGCAGGAGGCAGCAGAAGGGAAACTGCAGCCTGTGATGAGTGTTCAAAAGCAGAGGCAGCAAGAAACCCCAGCAACTCCAGTTCCCTCCACAAAAGCCTTTTACAGTAGAGACTTCCAGTGGAGGATCATTGTTTCATTATCAGGAATGAAAGTCCAGTAATTAAAACGTAACACTGCTGCAAGTGCTGCCTCTGTATATAAGCACATGTCCTTGTTAACACCTCATGTGGGTTAAAGCAGTCCTCTCTTTTGGTCTAAGTTTTATACCACGGATGTAATTTTTATGTGAATTGGATAAGTGCTTTGTCATTTTATGCATCCAGGTGTAACAGTTTATTTTACTGAGTTGTAATGAGCAGGTACAAACATCTCTGTAGATGTCCTCTGACTGTCCAGGAAATTCATGTTTTAAAATGTCCTCAGTTACAGCTTTCTATGTAAGTCTCAGCCTAGGAGATGGGGTTTTTAGAGCAACAAACAAGTAGGAGAAGAAGAGATTTTTTTTTCAAGAAAAAATGTTTGTATAGCTATAGTTAAGATGTTTTTAAATTCCTATGGCTTGTTGCTTTTCAGATTTTTTGTTTGTTTTTCTTTTTCTTCTTCTTTTTTTTTTTTAACATAGTGAGAGTGCAGTAAAGGTAAAGACAAGAAAAGTAATTTGCTTTCTAATGTTTCCTGAAAAAAAGGAAAGTAGAGTAATGTAGATCACAGAGAGCCATGTAATAGCACTGTGTGGAGAAAAATCTGTTTGCATGATTACTGGAAAGCCGCACGTTCCTGTCAGGGGTTAAGCTTTCTTTGGCATTGCCTGCTGGTATGCCCCACCATAGCAAGCTGCAGGGGTTTAAGGCTTTTAATTATCAGAATAATTAGCACGGGATGCCGATATCACTAATTGTTTTACAGAGTAATCTTAACGTGGTCAGAGATTTTGCGTTGATCTGATTTGACATGAAATGCCTCCATGCAGTTTAAAATGTACATACATAATACACACTTTTGCAGAGACATTACTTCAGAATAGCTTAATGAGTGAGTGGCCTGAGACACAGGCATTGCAGGACCCAGTGTGTTCCAGCAGGGGGCCATCGTGCATGCATACAAATTAATAGCACGTTTGTTTACTCGGGTGTTTGGAGTGGGGAGAGGCGCATCACCTGCAACAAAAGCGGAAGGCACATTAAGGTGTGGGGCCACGCCCCCTCCACCCCTCCAGTGTGCAGGGAACCTGCTGGCAGATAAGCCTCAGAACAAAGCAACAGCTATTCTTGGTTTTTAACACAATGGGAAGAGCTGCTAGGCTGCTCACACTGCACATACCTACTTTAAAACACTGTGGAAGTTTGGAAATAGATGCGGGTGCTCTGTGACAGTCATTTAAATTAATTGCTCTTTCTTTTTTTCTTAGGAGAAAATGTAGAACATGTCTAGAGTACTTAGATGTCGTGCTACAATGTCACTCTAAGTTATACTAGCAAATGAAAATACCATGTGATGCTCCCTCTTACCGACTCACACAGTTCAGACAAGGAACTGCAGTGCAGCAGCTATAATGCAAGGTGCCTCAGATCCCCTCCAAGGGCCTGTGAGGCCAGAGTCAGCACTAGGAACCTGCAGTCCAAGTCTTTTTCTCACCCTGGATTGTCACAGATCTAACATTTAATTAATTCATTCTCCATTTAATATCTTTCAATTTTGAAATATTCAAGAAGAAAGTGGTAAACTAGATAGCTGAAACTTAATCAGCAGCCTATGATTATTCATTCCTTTAAAACTAGATTATTTTAAAAGTGAGTTATTATTATTAAAAGACTTTTGCTCCTTTTAAGTATTTTAAAATATGATTTTAGAAAGCTCTTTTAAGGCCTATTGGGAAGATTTCGATTTCATATCTGGTGAAGTTTGACTTTTTTTTTTTTTTTAATGACATTGTACTTTGTCTGTCTTACAGAATCCTAAGAATAACAGACACATACAAAAATATTTAGTTAATCTTAGATAGAAACATTTAGTTGTTGAGTACTCCTCAGTTTCAGTGTTTTGAAATGTAATTCTAAGGTGTGGTCAACATACTTTAAAAATCTCCGTAGTATATGTGTACCTCACTCAGGTATCATGCCTTGAAAGCCTCACTAAGAATGTGATCCACTTATATGTGGGGCTATAATCACATACATTGAATGCCTACATATACAGAGTTAATTAGCAGCCTATACTGATGAGGAAACAGCATACCTTAACAATGAATTGTTAATATTCCATTAGGCACTGGTCCATCAGTTAAAATAGGAGTCAGTCAAAAGGAAGGTGGTCTTGATTACTGTGCATCTCAGGGACCATTTGAACCAACTCTTTGAAATCTGGTTTGAAAGCTGCTTGATAGCAGATTTCACTGCTGTATACCATTTCCAGGTCAACTTCACCTGGCATACCATTTTATACCATTTTAAGGTCAATATTTGCTAATATTGTCACATGACATCTTAAATGTCTTCAGGCTTGAGAAGCTAGAAATAGATAAGTTGAAAATTTTAGAAGAATATTTTTCTAGTCAAGAAATCTGTTGCAGCTCTGGGAAGTCATAGTCATAGAGTCTTGAGTACTGTGTCAGGACAGGCTGTTTTAATGCCACGCAGACAATGTAAAAAAAATTATGAGTTTTCTATAACTGTTAAAGCCTAGTATTAGCAACAACAACAACAAAAGAAAGTTATTTCAAAAAAACAGCCTGTAGAAACTGGAATCTAAAATATTTCCTAGCTTAATCTGAATTACTTAAAATAATTTCGTCAGCTGGCATGGATATATCTGTAACTCATTTTATCTTTTTATAAAAACATCTTTTGTTTTGATAAACTATATAATGATATATCTTGCTAAGTGCAAGTTATTTTCCCTTTGTTAAGCATTACATCTTATTCTATATATATGTTTCTAAGACATTTTTAAACTAAAGAAAAACATTTAATATCTGTTTCTACTATTTCTATCTACCAAAAACAGATATTTCTGAATTTCCCAAACAAATTTTTAGTACATTTTAATTCATATCAGATTTATAAAACATTCATATTATTATGAGTGTCACTTGGACTCTATTGCACACCACAAATTTCTGACAAAAATTACTGTTCTATGACCAGTGTTAAAATAATGTGCTAGCTTTAAAAATTCTAGTGGTATGTTTGTAATGTCCGACATGTTTTACATATTGTTACAATGTGAAGGGAAGCTCAATTGGATTCAACCACATTGCTCATTAATTTTAACTAGAATTTCCTAAGATAAAAGTCAACTAAGAAAGCATTATGATATTCAGTCCTAAACAAAGAATCGATTTTTTAAAAAACAGTTTTCCTATATCAAACCACAGAATTCCTAAAGTATTTTATCAGAGCAGTAAATTGGTGGTATCTCCTTATCTCCGGTTTTAATACGCTAATACAATAACAACCTTCTATCAATATACGGCTAATTGCAGACATAAAGTATCCACTGGTAGTTCATCTCTCATAAAACCGCCTTTAGCTTTAAGTCAAGTCCATTGATTCCGATTCCAGTTAAAGCTGAAGAACTTAATATGTCTTTTAATCCTTTTATTGTAAGCTAGGATAAAATTAATTTTACCCCAGAACTGCACAAAGCCAATTAACATGATCTTTAGAGTTATTTAGTAAAGTGATTCAAATTGTTACATTTATCTTGACCTCTCAGTTGCACCCTCCGACTGCTTTTTAAATGAAGTAATCAATATCTCACAGTCCCTTTAATAGCTTAAACTTCTCAAATATTTTACCTGTGCTCCAGTTAAGCTGTAAGCAAAGTGTTTATTCTTGTTCCTGTAAATCTGAAGTCAATTATGCTAAATCTAAAGACAGTTGTGTCCTTTTGAGAAACCGTGTGAATTAAATGGTTGTTTTAATGAAATGACACCCCGTGTTGTGTTGAGAGTGCCCCAGTCATCGGAAAGCACCATGCTCACACAGAGTGAATTTTCTGTTTGCATCTTCAACAGAAGACATTTATGTCCCTCACCATCCGGTTCCTTCTATTTTCTGCACAGGCTAGTTGAAGGTATTAATTTTCTTACTGTGATAGGGTGATCAACCGTCCTGTCAAGAAAATGGATCTCTATGTCACCCTTTAGCATGATTAAATGGAGCCATGTCTCTGTGGGAAAAAAAAAAAACAAATAAAACCAAAAAAAAAATCTCAGATTTTCATGAAACTGTGGGAAGACTCACATTTAAAGAATTATTTTATTTTTAACATCTCCAGATCTCCCTTTTGATCGGCAGTTTCATTTATAGGAAAACATTGCAGCTAATCAACACATTATTTCTTTTTAAGAGAAACTGTAGGCCAGACCAATAAAGGAGAGACGGTTCCAAATCTGGGAAACTAAGGGCAGGTTTGCCGTTATTTTTGGCACAGCACCAGCGATGCATCTGGCCTCACGCACTCAGCACTCGGTGGCTCTCTCAGTGGGTCTTCTCTTTCTATTTCCGTGTTCACAAAGAGCTATCTTTTTACATTTGAGTGATTATAAAAATTAAAAACGGAGTGGTAGCGCCACCAGAGTTAAGAACTGTTTCGACAGTGCTATTATGAGCCCAAGCACACGCCGAACTTTAAATTACCCCAAGTGATGTAATTAGGATTTCATATCTTGCCACTTAGCAGAGGGCACCTGTTACAATCCTTACTATTAGTTTAGGGATAAAAATGTATAAATGGCTGACAGAAAGTACCAAATTAAACTAGTGTAAAGTCTTCATTCTTTCCTCGGGAGTGGGCGTTAAGACAAGATTGAGGTAATTAAAACAGAAGGAACATGGAGAAGGTGGGGGCCAGGGCGAGAGTGGAACTCTCCAAATGGCCCTTGTTTAATTTCCTCCTGGAAGCTGACCATGTGTACTGCTGTGCCCCTCCCCCTGCAGCCTGGCGTTGCCGAGGCTGAGCGGCTGGGGTCAATGCCTTGCCTATTGATCAGTATCCCTGCAGTCCCTTGCTCTAGCAGCTGCTTCATCGGCTTCTTTCAGGGCCTGCTTCAGTACATTAGAATAGAAATCCATAACCAGAGCTGTGCTCATCCAAGCAGGGGAAGAAACTAAATTAAATGGTATAAAACAATCTTGGATCAGGAGTTTGTGCCAATTCATCTTGATCTAAGATGTCACACCGGGCTCTCTGTCTGGGCACCTGGGCTAGAGGCAGCCATAGTGAAAATAGATGGAGCTGCGATCATTCATTTGTCAGCTAAGGAGCAAGGCAGCAGTTAGCAATTCCCTTCTGCAGAGGTCAGCTGACAGAACAATCAGTGCGACTGCAGAATAGAGCTTTCCTTTGAACTATTGTTGTGGAGCGCGCTCCTGCTGAGAGGTGGGGGAGGGGAGCGGGTTGCTTCCTATTTCCAGAACACTGTGTAAAGAGTAAAAGCAGACAGTGCCCCAGAAGATGACTCTAGTGGCAGTTGCTGTGTGCTCTAACTCTCTGTGCCTGCTAAGTACTTAAATAAGGCTGGGTTTCAGTGACTGCACAGAGATTGAGGCTATCACACTGTCAAATATGACTTCGTCTAGAATTAATTAAGGTCCCTTTGAACAGAGCAAGTGACTCCTGATCTTTCTTTCCTCCTACTTTAATACTTGTTAATATTTTTAATAAATATTTCTTTTGTCTTTGCAAACAAAATTTTCTGTGAAGTGGGAATATGTAATGTTATAATATTTATTGAAAAAATTTCCTACTATAAAATATTTTTAAACATCTAGGACTACAGTTTATAGGAGATGTAAGAAATGAGATGTGATTTTTTTTTTTTATGGCCTTAGAAGTTACAAAGTCATTTTGTAACACTAGAGGGGCTTCATGGTCAAAACAGCTGACATGTGATCTGAAATGAACACATAAGATTGTGCATGGTATTAAAAGGGGAAAAACTAAAGTTTATAAGGAGTTAGTATAAAGAATAAACCTGTAAAGATTTGTAGCTTTCTGTACTTGACTTGAGAGCTATTAGCAAGGTGTTCCATCTGTGTGAATCAGTGACATATTCTTGTCCCACGCTGGTGTCCCAGGGCCATTTCTGAAAATAACTATTCATTCTGAACTGCATAGTCTAGAATGTTCTTCTAAACACATACACTTTTTATAATGGCATTTTCTCAACTTGAATTCCTATATTTTGATGTTTAGGTTGCTTGTCAAGTGTCCCACAGATGAAAAAAATCTCCACGTCTTACGAAGAAAGAAGGAAGCAGGCCACCGCTATTGTTCTCCTGGGAGTGATAGGGGCAGAGTTTGGAGCTGAAATTGAACCTCCGAAGCTGCTGACCAGACCTAGAAGCTCCAGTCAAATCCCTGAAGGCTTTGGCTTGACAAGCGGAGGTTCCAACTACTCCCTGGCCAGACACACGTGTAAGTCCTCAGATCACCTTGATGGTTAAGATGTTGACTGTATCCTGAGACTTTAGCATATCTGTAGTGGTAAGTGAAGTTAGGAAACTTTAGTTATAGTTGCCCAAGTTTCATTTCAGAGTTAAAACTTTCTGTTTTCAGTTCTTCTCTAAAGAACTCAGTCCTCAAATTTGTGTTCTTGAATTTTTGATCAAGGTTCTTCTCCAAAATGTTTGAAAGTACTTGCGCGTGCGCGCGCGCGCGCGCGCGCGCACACACACACACACACACACAAACAGCAGCAGTCACTTCAAAAGGAGTAGTTGAGATAGAGATTTTTTTGTAGCCAAATTTGAGTGACCATGGCCCAGAGAACACAGAGCTAGGTTACCCCCCTCGGGGTCCCGTGTTCTCTTGTGCAAGTCGTTTCATGAAGTTTTCTAGTAACAGAAAGAAGAAAGTCATAAAGTAATTTAAGAATACATTGCTAGGCACATTAGTAAAGCAGTTGCAGCCTCAGAAGCTGTCTGATGGTGTGCTTAGCTTTTGAGTTGATGGAAGCTAGCGAGCAGCCTGCTAACTTAATAGACGCCAAAAGGTTTTTAATCTCTTCTTCGCAGGTGTTAGTTCTGACATGGAGGTGGGCAAGGAATGGCTGTTTAGAGAGCTACAGCTCTCCCAGATTAAGATAATGAAGCCTCTGGCTCTGCATGATATAGTATGGCTTCTAGGCTGTGGTCCTGCTAGTCCACGCACCTCTAGATGCCAGTGCAGTTCTAATCAGCCAGTCGGGGTTCAGACACAGCGGTTTGGCCAGGCACCCTCACTCACAAAGTTTCACTTAAGAACTTGTAAAATAATTCCTGGAAAACCATGTCACTGGCATTGGATAGGATTTGCAAAGTTGGACCAGTGATGGAACATAGAAAATATAACTAGCATGAATGGCCTCTGTAATTTAAAAAAAAAAAATCCCAAAACAATTTTAAAATGATACAGCTATTGCAATTACTTTGACGGGTCCTGCTGTTCTGTGAGTGCTGTGCATGGGAACAGTGGGGGGGGGAGGGGGGCGGAGTTGTTTTATAAGGAGGCCTGTAGGCCTCAAAACTCCTTCAGGTAAGGCCAGCGTCTCCTCACCATGTCACAGAAGCATCTCTAATGAGTTGGGACATCTTTTTATTTATTTTATTTTTTGAAACATGGTCTTACCTAACCCTGGCTGGCCTGGACCTCACAAAGATCTGCCTGCTTCCTCCTTTGGAGTACTGTCACGAAAAGTGTTCATCTACAGCCCTGGCTAAACTGTGACATCATTAAAGGCAAGGTATAATCCTGCTGATATCAGGAGATGTTCTTTAAAAAGATGTATTTTTTTAGATGTCAGTTTTTAAATTTAAATTATATGTACTTAAATATACATGGGTAGGGCTAGTTGTTCTGGGGATTAATCTATATTTTTGTTATTCGGGATTAGAGGTAGAGTGCTTCTAATATTTTTAACCCATGGTTTGTCTATACAAAAGTCTTGGATTCATGAATGTACTTCCATAGGTCTTATCTTAAGTAATGAATTGATTTGCAAACTAGAAAACTATAATTAAAAGGTTAAGGGAAAAGGAAAAGTTGTGGCAGAATAGAAATGGAGATTTCGTTTTCCAAAGAAGTTTTGGGGATTTAATAAAGAATTTTAATGTTTACATTAAGGCTCTTTAGAAGAAAAGCAAAGAAAGAAAGAAAGAAAGAAAGAAAGAAAGAAAGAAAGAAAGAAAGAAAAGAAAAGAAAAGAAAGAGAGAAAGAGAAAGAGAAAGGAAAGAAGGAAGAATATATAATATACATTAAAATGTATCCCAAAGAGACCTGTATTAGAGTGGTGTCTAGGCTGTGGTCCTGCTAGTCCAGCACTGGCCTTTCTTCCACTGGTGCCTTTTAAGGCTGCTCAGAGGGCTGCAGGGCTGCAGTTTCCACTCACACCTGTAAACCAGGCTCTAGTCTTCTCATGCAGCTGAGCTCTGTGGATGCTGGGGAGAAGAGTCTCTTCCAGGGCGTACTTAGAAACCTTTGGACTGCTTGTCTGGAGCCGTTCATGTGTATCACTGACTTCATTCTTTTCCTTTGTCACTGTATCCTGTGATGCTAGACATTTTTTTGTTGTTGGTGGTGGTGGTTTTTTTTTTTTTTTTTTTTTTTTTTGTGGAGCTCATTCTTTGCAGAGATGCTAAACTCAACTAGCAAGCATCACTATTTTACATACTTTCCCACAAATTATCAAAAGTTTTATGTATAGAGTCACTGAATTCCTTGCTCTTCGTAATAAGTACATCAGGATAATCAAATACATTTATCTTGATAAGTTCTTTTAATAAGTTCTTTAAATAGTTCACACCATGAATTTTTAATGCTCTACATGAATCTAGGCGAGCCTTCAGTAACTGGATATATCAACAAAGTGGAAAGTCTATGCCAGTTCCTCTAAAAAAAATTCATCTTTATACTTCTGTTTCTTTAGTATCGCCAACTGTATTAGTCAGGTTTCTTTAGAGCAGTGGTTCTCAACCTGTGGGTCATGACCTTTTGGGGGCTCATATCAGATGTCCTGCATATCAGATATTTACATTAAGGTTCACAAGGTTCACAACCGGAGCAAAATTACAGTTCTGAAGTAGAACAAAATAATGGTTGAAGGCTTCACCACAGCATGAGGAACTGCATTAAAGACTGCAGCGTTAGGAGCGGTGAGAACCACTGACCTAGAGGAATACAAGTGACAGAATGAACATATAACACACACACACACACACACACCATATGGAATTTATTAGAGTGGTTTACAGGCTATGGTCCTGCTAGCTGAAGAATGGCTGCCTCCACTGGAAAGGCCAAGAATCCATTAGTTGTTTATGAGGCTGGGTGTCTCAGTAGGTCTTCATTCTTGGTTTGAATTCTGAAGAAGTTAGGCTCAGACTGCTATAATAATGCATAAGCGGCAGGATAGACAGATCTGCCAGTGAGAGTGAGGGCAAGTCGGCACAAAGCCAAAGCTGCTTCCTTCTTCCATGCCCTTTTATGTGGGCTCCCACCAAAAGGTGTGGCCCTGACCTCAAATGATCCAAATCTTGCGTAGGTTTTCTAACCTCAAATGAGCACCGCCCCCCCCCCCCCCATATAATCCCTTATAGGTGTACCCAACTACTCAGGTTTTAGTTGATTCTAAATCTAGTCAAGTTGACAGTCAAGATTAGCTACTACAGTGTTAGTACTGAAATCTTATTTTGCTGAAAAGCAGGGAGGGGCCTACAAGTGAAATGATCTCAGTGTGTGTTTCTGGCCTGAAGTCTGCTGTGTCAGGGGGTTTTGTCCATCCTTCACCATCCCACAGATGGCACATGAAAGGTACCAGACATTTTAGCAATCCAAGGGTTTTAGAATCCGGTATACTCTTTTTTTGTTTTGGTTTGTTTTTTGTTTTTTGTTTTTTTTTCGAGACAGGGTTTCTCTGTATAGCCCAGACTGTCCTGGAACTCACTCTGTAGACCAGGCTGGCCTCAAATTCAGAAATCCACCTGCCTCTGCCTCTCAAGTGCTGGGATTAAAGGTGTGCGCCATCACTGCCTGGCCCGGTATAGTCTTTGAGAACTTTGGCTATTGGACTGAATATGGAAAGAGGTGAAGATTATGTTTCTTTAGCAAATTATAATTATGATTTCATTGTCAGAAAATTATTGATTTTTAAGATTTCTAGGAAGAAGTCCTATGACAAATATATGATGCAGTAATGCCTATATCTAGTTCTAAAATGCTTTTTCTATTTTTAAAATTAGATTTACTTTACATTATTTTAATAGTCATGTAATATTTGTGCATGTGCGTATACTTATGTTTGCATGAGTGCACATATACGTGGATCCTGCACATGTGTGAGCGAATACATATGAAAGCAGAGGACATTGTTGGGTGTCATTTCTCAGGGTCCATCTGACTAGAACACTGAAACTCAACAAGTAGGCTGGGCTGGTGCCAGTGACCCCCAGAGAGCTGCTCATCTGTACCTCCTCAGTACTGAGCTGATAAGCACATGTCTCTGTGTCTGCCTTGTTAAAATGCAGATTCTGGGGATTGGACCAGGCCCTTAGGCTGACAAAGCAAGGACTTTACAAACTGAGATATCTTCCCAACCCAGATATAAAATATTTTCAATGTAATCGTGGATTTGCTCTTGACTTCCATAGCATAACCCGATATTTTATTGAAAGGTCTCATATTCACTGGTGATGGATTTGCCTATAATAACAAGTGATTTTTTTTGAGACCTTCACTTTTCAAATAGGAATATCTTGATTAAATTTGAGTCTTGCTCTGCTGTTTGGAAATAGATGTCTAACTGACTGGTATCTTGCTTAGCTCCTTTCAGTCAGTAATATATAATATTAATCGACGATAATGCTGTGTTCCTCTTATATCTGTTGCTGTTTTGTTCTATGGCAGTTAGAATGCATTATTGCCATTAAATATTTATTCTATTTGGTCTCTTATTGAATGGGTAATAATTATTATTTTGAGATAAGGCCATTAACATGCAATATTTGATGACCTTTAATTGCTAATCATATTAATTACTTTTTCGTTGCTGTAATAAAACACCATGACCAATGCAACTCATTTTATTTTGGCTTAGCTTTCCAGAGGCAGGGACAGCATGGTGGCAGGAACCAGAAGCGAAAACTCCCATCTTGAACGTACACACCTGATGTATTTATTGAAATAGCATGGAAGAAAAGCTGTAAAAACTCTGAAATTAATGCGTGGCCTAGATTAGCTTACACTGTTTCTATGTGTCCTTGAGTTGTTTAGTTCCTTTTTGGTTGCAGTATGCTCTATGAAATAAGGAGGGGACCTGTTTTTACTTGAATGCCCCCTTTGGTCCAATGAGTCTGCTTCCAGGCACAAAGCATCCCAGAAAGTTCACCTCCGCCTCCTACCGTCCTCTCTGTGAGGGTGGACCCCCTCCTGTTTTATAGTAAGAGGGGATGATGATGATGATTCCTCGAGGCTCTCCTCTTCCTCCTCCTCTTCCTCCTCCTCTTCTCTCCTAATACACAAATGAGGCCTCATACTGTTTTAGAATATTATTTATGGTATCATCTTGTGGATCTTTTGCTCCATTTGTTTTTTTGGTCTTTTCTGTTCATTTTGTAATTATAGAATTATGCTGGCACATCTGTAGTAAATCTGCTTTGATCTCTCATTGGATTCTTCAGGCAGGTGTTATAAGTCATTTCTCTAGGCGGCAGACTCAGAAGCTGATTTGTGTCTAGGACTGTTCTTGGGATCAATAGCTTCAAGGGAAGGAAAGAAGGAGAATTGGCCAGGGGAGATATTGAGCTGAGTTTCCATTGCAAAGAAAGCCTTTGCTGATCCTAGGGAACCCTTAGACTTTCCTCTACTGGGCGCAGGTCTCAACTTCAGTAACTTTCACCACTTAGCTATTGAATTGGAGGTGCCCTGAGAAGAGCCTGTGGCCTAGGATGCTTCTTCTTTGCTCATCTTAGAGCGGAACCTGCAGAGGGACTCAGCTAAGACATGTGACCTGCTAACACCCCCAGCTTTTTGTGGGAGTCAGTCCTCAGTGTGAGGAGTAGGACAGTTGGCGTTCCCTGACTGCACTGCGGTACATGCTGGATAGCCTTGTGTGTAGACAGCGTTCCCTGACTGCACTGCAGTACAAGCTGGATGGCCCAGTGTGTGTTCCCATTTCTCTTATCAGTACAGAAATGATTAGAGGAAGGGATCTTTTAATTCCAATATATACAGATTTCTTATTACACTTAAAGGTAAATATTTTTTCTCACCTGACATAGTATGAAGCACACTTCTGATGGGTTATGAGTGAATATTTCCTCTTTGCCAGGTGTCATGTTCCACACAGCAAACATGCTAGCTTAGTCTGTTATAGTGCATGGATATAGGGCCAGCTACTGGAGCAAGGGCAGCCTATCAAGGCCACCTCCCTAACAAAAAAAAAAAAAGAAAAACTGACTTTTCTTCCCCTACTGCCATCAGTTGCCAATAACTCCTAAGCTAGGGATGGCACTTTGTGAGGCCCTCCCCACCCATGCTGGGGTTGGGCTGATTTGTGCAGCTGCCATGAACTCACATGAGCAGTGCCATGGCGTGTACAGAGCACGCTGACTTACAGCAGGACTCTTCTCCTTCTCCGTCAGAACCATTCCAACCCTTCCCGTCTGATTCCAGAGCCTTCCAAGGAGGGGTGAGATATGGATATGGACGTGGATATGGATATGGATATGGATATAGAGCTCCCACTTAGTGCTAAGCACTGCACAGTCTCTTAATCTCTATATGTTGATCAGCTCTGTCTCTTTACAGCTGACCATCATCTACTGCAAAAAGAAGGTTCTCTTAGGTCTTACTAATATATGGGTATAAGGCAAACTTTTAGGGAACAGTTTCATATTACATTCATTTAACAATAACAAAGAAAAATAGTAACAGGTTACGTCTTGTGGAGTAGGCCTAAAATCCCCCCAGAAACTAGTTACTCGCCACCATGCCCTCTTGCCACCACTGCGCCAGCAGGCGCACGTTCCCAGTCCGTTGTGATAGTTCGCAGGGTCACTGCTGGGTAATCCTGCTGACTTTGCAGCAGCATGCCTAGTGCCTTCCAGGACTGTGAATGGTAGGTACTAGGGATGAAGCTTTCATGCGAGTGCCTATTTGATTTCTCTAAATTCTGTGATTCAAGTACATGTCCTCAGTAATAGAGTTGTACCGTCAATGATGGAGGATAGTCTAGAAAAGTGTCAATACCCTACTTGAGGTGGGTTGTAGGATAACGACGGCCGACAACTAGATGAGAGTTAACCCACACCTAGCACTGAGCTTTTGTTTGATAGCATATAATGTCTGAGAGAGGAATTCCTCCTTCCTCCTAGATATGGGGTAACTCCAAGTTAATCTTTTAACTCTAAAATGCCAAACGAGGACTAGAACACCTGTGTTCAAACTGTAATACAAAGCATATTCACCCTCCCACAGTTGTAAATAAGCAAACCATAGCCATGCTGGTGCAAAGACTGAGGATGTTGAGTGAGTGTCAGGCTGTGTGCCCACGTGAAGACCTTGAGTCTCTCACCTAGGGATGAGCGAGGATGCGAAAGCACGTAAAGCACAATCTACATGCGCCTCTGCAGTCGGAAAATGGCTTCCAACTTTGCTGTGAACACTTAGCTTAAGGGAAACAGGTTTTTCTTTATTTGGTCCTTACAGATATTGTAATGACAAGCTCTCCAGCTGGGCTGTGGGTGTGATCCCCAAACAGTACATGCAAAAGACATAATGCTGTGCATTTTTGCTTTTGTCTTAGGAAAAAGACCACCTAGATTCCATCCCGTTTCCAAAAGAAAGTCTTTACAAGAATAACGGATAAGGACGAGTGTAAAAGTTTGTCAAAATAGTTCTTTTTATTATCTTGTATTATTTGAGATTATACTGTAAATCCTCCTCTCCTTTTCTTCCTTTAATCTCTACCATATCACCACCCTGTCTCTGTCAAATTCATGGCCTTCTTTTTCATTAATTGTTGCTACATGTATACGTATATGTACATACAAATATATTCCTAAACAGCACCTGTTCAGTTTCTGGAATGTTACTTGTATGCATATTTTCAGGGCTGACCATTTGGTTTTGGATAATCAGTTGGTGTGCTCTTCCTCGGGAAAGACTACTTAACCTGCTCTCAGTATTCTGTAGTTTCATTCCTTAGTTTCATGTATAGGGTCGAGTCCTCCCGGACTTTCTCCAGTCCACATTAGCATGTCTGTTGACATTGACCATGGTCAGCTTGTGTTTGGGTAGTCATGTTAGAAAGACTTAATGGTCGTAGCTTCTGACATTCCTTAGAGATACAATCTTACTTCAAACTTCCTACTCTTCTGGCACTTACAGTCTTTCTGTCCCCTCTTCTACAGTGATGCCTGAGTCTTAGTTTCAGGGTTGTATTATAGATGTATCCTTTGGGTCTGTGTTCCCCAATTCCGCATTTTGGCTGGGTGTCGTTTTCTGTAATAGTCTGACAATTGCAAAGAGAAGCTGTTGTTCTTTTGAGAGGTTATGATTGCTCCTATCTATGATTATAAAGACAAATACTTAGACTTTAGTTCAGGATTATTCTTGTTTAAGTAAAGGGGAAGTTGTATGTTCTCTTCCAGGATCCCCGATGTCACTAGCCCCAGTTAGTTGGCTAGGTTTCCAGTACCACGTATGATCTCCCTCTTGTGGAGCTGATCTTATTAGAAATTAGAAAGCTCTTGGTTGCCACCAGGATATTGTGCCACTACTGCACCCTTAGTTATCATGCCATGCCAGTCTTTTTGTAGTTCATAAATATCAGAGCTGGGTAGGACAATTGGTTGCTTTCCTCCTTTGGAATCTGTAATAGCAGTTTCCAGTATGACGAATGTTAGTCCCCAAGGAGGAGGATTTAAGGTCAGTTTCAGCTGAATAAACAGGAACTTACCTTCACCTCTAGGGGGCAACCAAGTACAACAGCAATGGCCTATAATGTTATCTCCCCCCACTTCTAATTAAAGCCCCCCTACTTTTCCCATTTTCTCTATCAAATCCCTTGTACCTTGTCGTTCTCCATTCTGTGCTTCTGTACACCAGTTTTTGTGTGTGGTGGTCTCAATGGTGGTCATTGTGTTGTTGATTTTTGGTGGTCTTGTTAGTGTTCTCAGTGGTACTTCATTGTTTAGTTATTTTATGGCTTTGTTTTTATTTGAGAATATCTTGACTGTGCTAATTCTTCTCTTCAGCACAAAGATTGCTCCTTCTGTTTTCTTTAGTTTTGGCTTGTAGGCTAGACAGTTTTTCAGACTGTTTATATCTATACCATGGAAATTCTTTCTTTGTCCTTTGTGGTGGTTTGAATAAGAATGGCCCCCATACACTTATATATTTGAATGCTTCCATCAGGAAGTAGAAGTCCTTGAGATGATTCTAAGGGTTAGGAGATGTTGTCTTATTGGAGTAAGTGTGACTGTGGTGGTTTGAATATGCTTGGCCCATAGAAACTGGCATTATTAGGAGGTACGGTCTTGCTGGAATAGGTGTGGCCTTGTTGGAGGAAGTGTGTTGCTGTATAGGTGGGATTTGAGGGCTCCTAGTGCTCAAGCTCCACCCAGTACAGAAGAGACAGTCTCTTCCTGGCTGCCTTCAGATCAGGATATAGAACTCTCAGTTCCTTCTCCGGCATCCTGTTTGCCTGAACTCTGCTATGCTCTCTGCTATGATAATGAACTGAATCTCTGAAACTGTAAGCCAGTGCCAGTTAATTGTTGTCCTCAATCAAACCACTAAGACAGTGAGTGGCCTGTTGGAGGAAATAAGTCACTGGGGATGGACTTTGAAGTGTCAAAAGCCCATATCAGGTTTAATCTTCCCCCACCCCACATCCCACCTATGGATCAGGATATAGCTCTCAGCTACTGCTTTATTTAGCACCAGCCTGCCTGCTCCCATGCCCCCTTACATGATGGCAGTAGACTAAACCTCTGAAACTATAAGCAAGCCCCAAATTAAATGCTTTATTTCATAATATTTCTTGGTCTTGTTATCTCTTCAGAGCAATAGAACAGTGATTAAAACACTTTGGAGTGTAGTAGATAGTTTTGTAGGTATATTTGTCTAGGTTGGCCACCATGGTCTTTTAGGATTTTAATGCATTGCCCCAGGATCCTTTGACTTTCAGAGTTTCATCAGAGAAGTCAGCTGTTATTGTGATATGCAACATGTGGTTTGAGGGTTATTGCTTTTGTTGTCCATACTTGGTGTTTTAACTATGATACATTGTGAAGATTTTCATCTCTTGTTTGTTTCGTGTTGTATGTGATGTTGTATTTGGATGTCTTCCCTTGGGTTGTGGAAGCATTCTTTTATAATCTTGTGGAAGGTCTCCTCCATGCTATTGACTTGGGTTTTTCACTCTCTTCTATGCATGTAATTGGAAGGGTTTGTCTCTTCATGGTATTCTACATTTTCAGTACTTGCTTTTCCTATTTTTTACTTTTTAAATATTCTTTGTTTACTTTATCAGGGTCATAACTTTAACTTCTAGACCTGATATTTATCTTCTGCCCCGTTCATTCTCCTTGTAGGGCTTTCCTTTGCATTTTCCAGTGAATTGTTAGGCTTGGTAATTCCCTCTCCATTTCATCTTGAGCACTCTCTGGTGTTTCTAGCTCTGCATTAAATGTTGTTTTCAAGTTGGGGGTCATATCCATCATCCCCATGAGCTCTGTGTTTGTGTTTTCTTTGGCATCACTTGTTTGTTTATTTCTCTTAAATGTCTGTCCTCTTTATTGAGCTATTCCTTTGAGTTTTCTTTAAATGTCTTGATGAAGTTTATGATTGTTCTTTTAAATCCCGTGTCCTGGAGTTCATCTAGGTAATTTTCATTGGCTGTAATTTCAACATGGCTGGTATGTTTCGGTAGGGAGACACTTGCATGATATTTCGTATGGTTTGTATTTTTGTGATAGGAGTTGGACATGTATAATTTTGTTGTTGTTAGTTCTGTGTCTGACATAAACAAAGCAGGTTGAGACAGAAGAAAGAATATGCTGCAGCATGGGCCTAGAAATGCACAAATGGTTTAGGCGGAATGAAGTTAGGTGGACAACAGGGACTTGGGCGGGTGTGCAGAATATGATCCTGCTTCAAGCTTAGAGTATGGGGGTAGATCTGGCCTGGTGGAGAGGTAGGATGTGGTGGGGAGACAGGCAGTTGTGAGGAAGCAGGGGTGGTCTTTATGGAAGCCTAGAGATTCCTTATGAAGCAGGCAGAGATGGCCACAGTAGGCTGCAGCACTGGGTGTGGACATGAGCTGGAACTGTTGAATTGGAGAGGCTTTGTCGAGGGAAAAGTCATGCAGACTCATTTGCCTAGACCCTGGAGAAGGATATGCAAGATCTGTTTTGGTGTAAAGGTTAAAATAATTGTTTTTCAACAAGCGATAGGGCCATATCCTTCTTGATGAGCTAGAGTACCAAATGAGAGCACCAGTTAGATGCTACCAAAGGAATGTTTTAATTTTATGAGTCTACATCCAGAGTTTTATATTGCTGAGGTGCTGCATATGTTTAATTGTGTTTGCTTATAGTATCCTTTGTGGAAGTAATCCTCCAGGTACTTCCTGTGATTTCTAATCCTGAAGAGTATATTAAATGAATATATTAATATAGATTGAAATTGATTTTATAATGAATCTCTTTCCTAAATTTTATTACATATTTAAATGAGAAAAAAATGCTAAGCCAGATCTCAAATAAATCCCTTACTTGTGTGCGTTTGTTGGTTGGGGGTCGGGGGCCTGGGGATTACACAACATTCTAGCACTGCTCTGCATGCAGGCCTCCATCTCAAATACTTACCAGCAAGAGAAGACAACATCATTGAATTACAGTAGCAGAAATAAAGAGAGAAAGGAGGGAGGGAGGGAGGGAGGGAGGGAGGGAGGGAGGGAGGGAGGGAGGGAAGGAAGGAAGGAAGGAAGGAAGGAAGGAAGGAAGGAAGGAAGGAAGGAAGGAGGGAAGGAAGGGAAGAAAGAAAGAAAGAAAGAAAGAAAGAAAGAAAGAAAGAAAGAAAGAAGAGGAAAGAAAAGAAAGAAAAACACTAGTGATATTTGTAAGTTACAAAAATTAGAAATAGCAATAGTTACACACACACACACACACACACACACACACACACGCACACACACACGGCACAGATGGGTGTTGCTAAGGATAGACCGTGTTAAAAGAATGGCTATTTTTTTTAATTTAATTTAATTTAATTTATTTCATTTACATTTACAGTGCTATCCCAAAAGTCCCCCACATGCTCTCCCACCCACTCCCACTTCTTGGCCCTGGCGTTCCCCTGTACTGAGGCATATAAAGTTTGCAATACCAATGGGCCTCTCTTTCCACTGATACATATGCAGCTAGAGACATGAGCTCCGGGGTGGGGGTGGTGGGGGGTGGTGGTACTGGTTAGTTCCTATTGTTGTTCCACCTATAGGGTTGCAGATCCCCCTCCCCAGCTCCTTGGGTGCTTTCCCTAGCTCCTCCATTGGGGGCCCTGTGATCCATCCAATAGCTGACTGTGAGCATCCACTTCTGTGTTTGCCAGGCCCCGGCACAGTCTCACAAGAGACAGCTTTATCTGGGTCCTTTCAGCAAAATCTTGCCAGTGTGTGCAATGGTGTCAGCATTTGGAAGCTGATTATGGGATGGATCCCTGGACATGGCAGTATCTAGATGGTCCATCCTTTTGTCTCAGCTCCAAACTTTGTCTCTGTAACTCCTTCCATGGGTGTTTTGTTCTCAATTCTAAGAAGGGGCAAATTGTCCACACTTTGGTCTTCATTCTTCTTGAGTTTCATGTGTTTTGCAAATTGTATCTTATATCTTAGGTATTCTAAGTTTCTGGGCTAATAACCACTTATCAGTGAGTACATATTGTGTGAGTTCTTTTGTGATTGGGTTACCTCACTCAGGATGATGCCCTCCAGGTCCATCCATTTGCCTAGGAATTTCATAAATTCATTCTTTTTAATAGCTGAGTAGTAATCCATTGTGTAAATGTACCACATTTTCTGTATCCATTCCTCTGTTGAAGGGTATCTGGGTTCTTTCCAGCTTCTGGCTATTATAAATAAGGCTGCTATGAACATAGTGGAGCATGTGTCCTTCTTACTGGTTGGAACATCTTCTGGATATATGCCCAGGAGAGGTATTGCTGGATCCTCCGGTAGTACTATGTCCAATTTTCTGAGGAACCGCCAGACTGATTTCCAGAGTGGTTGTACAAGGTTGTAATCCCACCAACAATGGAGGAGTGTTCCTCTTTCTCCACATCCTCGCCAGCATCTGCTGTCACCTGAATTTTTGATCTTAGGAGAATGGCTATTTTCATTATTCAGTCATTAACTTACATTACTGAGCTACTGCTGTGGCCATAGAGATCTCATATTTATCTTTTTCTTTTGACTCTGGGTCTTAATGCACTCTGAAATTTGTACTTTCTTCTTCTTAATGCATTTCATGTTTTTTGCCAGTTCTCTTCTGTTACTGTATCTTGACCTCCTCCCTCCCTCCCGTCTCTACTTTGGGATGTCACTAATTGCCATTAGATGTCCTGAATTCAAATGATGAGCTCCAGCCTGGCACTGCTTTCACATCGCAGCTAGAGTAGTGGAGCCTTCTGTAGAGCTGCTGTTCACAGAGTCAAGAGTAAGACTCTCCTATCTGTTTTGTGTGTGTGTGTGTGTTTTAATACAGGTTCTCATCATGTAACCCAAGTAGTCTCAGATCTCTATTATAGTCTACTTGTGTTGAGTTTCTGAGTTTGAGGATTACAGGAGGATACTGCACATCTGGCTATCTTTGCTAGTTTAAAATTTTTCACAGGTAATTTTGATGTATATGTAGGGTAGAAAACACAATAGAATATGGAATCTTTTATAGTTATTTTAAATTGAGTGTTTTATGGTAGTTCTTCTGATCATTATATTATCTTAATGTACAGAGTATACATTTTTGTTAAATTTTCAAAGAGAAGAGTTAATGGAAACTAATCAGGATGAATAAATGACACTTATACTGCCCTCTGAGCTAATTAGTTAGATAAATCAGCCATTTTTATTACAATTTAATTATTCTGAAACCGAATTGCTTTGGTTGAACCCTGACCGGATCACTTAATAGCTGTATGATTTTAAGTTCTTTCTGAGTTACTTTTCTTAACTAGGAAACTTATTTCTTAGAGTTACTGCAAGGATGAAGTAACCAGTGTGTATAACATATTTACAAAACCACCTGAGATAAAATTCTTTTAAAACTTCAGGTGTTAGAATTGTTCCTATAAACATTTGTAAAATAAGGATAGCTCCTTTTAAAATTCACACTGGCTGAGGCCATGTCTCAGTCAGTCAAGAGCTTGCCTGTCATACATGAAGCCTTAGGTTTAACTCTCAGCACCATATAAACTAGGTGTGTGTCACAGGCCTGTGTGTGACACCCGTGTTCCAGAAGTGAATAAAAAAGGATCACAAGTTCAGAGTCATGCTTGGTTGCATAAGGAGTTCAAGGCCTGCCTGGGATAGAAAGACTCTAAAAGCATGTAGGGAGGAAAGGGATTAGGTTTTAGATCACAGTTCATTATTATGGGAAGTCAGAGCAGAAATTCGAGGCAGGGATGAAAGGCAGGAGCTAAAACAGAGACCCCAAAGGAATCCTGCTTCCTGGCTTGCTCCCCGTGATTTGTTCAGCCTTTCTTACACAACTCAGGGCCTCTGCCCCAAGATGGCACTATTCCTAGTAATCTGGACCCTACCATATCACTTATTACTAAGGAAAAGTCCCTAGATATTTGTCTACAGTCAATGTGATGCAGGCATTTTCTCCACTAAGGTTTCTCTTCTCAAATAACTCTAGCTTCTGTCAAGCTGACAAAATATTAACTAGGAAAGTTGACTCCTTGTCAATTTGAGACACCAATGCACTGGTATTAAACCATGACCTTTCCTTTCCTGTTTGTTCCAGGATCTTATATTTATAGCACATTACAGAATAAAACATATTCTGTAAATCTCTTTAAAGTGTCCTAAGTCTCTCTAAATATCCAAAGCCACTTAACGTGTGGCTTCTATAGACTAAAAAGAATAACTTACAACTTCTTAATGTAAGGCCGAGGGAGTAGTCACAATCTGAACAAAGAGTCGAAGCTCCAACACTGTCCATTAAATCCCGTGGCTCAGTGTCCTCCATGCTGCATTTACTCACCGTCTTCTGGGGTCCATAGGGCTTAAGAATCTCCACCCCTCAGACTCTGCCATCCTCACCACGCATAGCTTGTCCCCTCGGCTCAGGCCACAACTGCTCTGTCCCTGGCGGTTGTCCCAGAGTCTTGCCACCTCTAATATGCTGGAGTTTCTGGGGCTTCACCTTTGCCTCACCTCCCTTCATGAGCTCCAACCATGCCCTCTGATGCCAAGCCTCAGCTGCTCTCCATGATGCCATCAGCCTTGGCGTTTCCAGTGTAACCAACTGCATCTTCCCCAGTGCCATCTCACAGTGCCAACCCTCAACTGCTCTTTACGACCACATCTCCCAACTGGGTAGTTCTCATGCTGCTGAAACCCGTAACGTGGGAGGTCCTCTAACATTTCCCGAGTCTGGGTGATGGCCTGTGATGCGGCTCTGGACTACTGCTTCCATGTGCTCTGGAAACATGTTAATGCGGAGTTCTTACAACTGACTTCTCAGCCCTAGGTAACCAGCATCAATTGTCTCTGTTAATCAAAGCTTCACTTCAGAGGCACTGGACTCTTGATAAACACAGCTGATTCTGCACCTTCAGCTGACTAGAACTTCAGACTCTTGGACAACTATACCTTAGTTTGAAAACTATGTTCGACAGAGACCTACAGTTTCTTAAAAATGTTAGCTGTGGTGTAGGTCTTTAATACTAACTGTAGTTGAACTGGCTTTTTTGTCCATGTGTTTTAGAAGTTGGGAGTTTGGCATCACAGTGTTTCTGCAAAAGGAAATTTATAGAAACAACAAAATTCTTTTTTTTTTTAAAGTATGAAAACTGAAAGTTGAACATCCTTAAAACTTAATAAAAAGAAACATTTTGATTTTCTTCTTACAACCCTGTTCTGTCCATGCTTCTGTCTGTCTCAGCCAATGGTGTTGCATCGTTTTTTGTTTTTTTTTTTCCCTTGGGAGAACATAAAAGCACATATGTCCACCAAAGATTAGGCATGAAAAGAACAAAGAAATTATTCCAGCCACATCCAGATAGGTGAGCAGAGTGGGGGTTTTTAGGAGTTGCTATAGCGTTGAGTGTGTGGGGGTGTGTGGGGGTGGGGGTGGGGGTGTGTGGCGGGGTAATCACAGGAGCATGAGTGACTCAGCAGCAGGCTCATCACCAGTACTTCCTCTTCAGTGTGGATGACAGTGACCTTGAGGTCTGCGTCACTGGGCTTCCTTACGTGGCATCCCTGTAGCATCCCTAGGCTTCCTGCTCCCTCCAGGAGAGAACGTTTTAATCCAGAGAAAACAGCTGCATTAATGGACACCCGTTACCTTCCTGTTTGTTTCTTCATTTTCTTCAGTGTGTAGCCCATCCTCGTTTCTCTTACAAACAGGTATTACACCAGGAAGCCTTATTGGTTGCCCCTTAGAAATCTATCCAGAATGTATCTGTTTCATCCCCATTGCATCTGGTTGGTTGCTTTGGTTTCTCATTCATGTATTGGCAAGCCACCCTTCTTTGCTTTGACCGCCACTGTAGGACGTGTTCACTTAGCATCCGTGATGGGGATGCTTTTACTTCTCATTTGGAAGTTCAGCAGCTCACCTGGCCCCATCCCTGCATGACTTACCCCTTCACTTCATTCATGCTTTGGCTTGGATTTTCCCTGCCCCAAGATTGTCCATACCATGTTGTTTGATCCTGTGGCCTTTTAACTTCCCCCTTTCACATGTAATCCCTATTAGTCTGTGCTTTCCAAAGTCCTTACTGCTGCCTGTTATGCAACATACGTTTCCTGCTTATTATAATGAAAATAAAGAAGCTCTCCTGAGAAAGGAACCACTGTCTATTTTGTTGACTAAGTAGTGACTAAGTATTCATGGCAGTAGTGACTAAACACTGATGGCATAGTGACTAAGTACTCATGGCAGTAGTGACTAAGTACTCACTGGTGGCAGCAGTAACTAAGTACTGATGGCAGCAGTGACTAAGCACTGATGGTAGTAGTGACTAAGTACTCATGGCAGCAGTGAGTGAGTGGTAAAGCAACTTTACAGTGTTTTTGACCATATTCTAAACTTCAGCTTTTATGTGACTTTTGACATGACTTTGGTGATCTTTTTGAAGGTCTATAACCTTTTAATCCAGATAGCTGTGATATGATATATCCACCCCATTAGCAGTAGATTCTTTTCTTAATGTTAATTTCAATAAAAGTAAAACATGACAACATTGTATCTAGAATCTTTTCTGCATAAGAACACTTAATGACTTTAAGCTGGACCTCAAAGACACATTATTAATTGTGCCACAGTAGATACTATCTAACAAATACCATGTGAGGACCATTTATTTGTTTGTTTATTTTGAGGCAGAGTCTAGCATATACTTGGGCCAACCTACAAGTCACTATGTTGTCCAGGCTGGCCTTAAACTCATAGAGGTCCACTTGCCTTTGCTTCCTTTGGATTAGGATGACAGGTTGTGCCACCATGCCCAGCTATTTTAAAGTTTATTATACTTATTTGTTTGTGTGTGCATTTATGTGTTCACAGGCACGTGGCATGGCACGTATGTAGAAATCAGTGGACACCTTTAAGGGAGCTTGTGTTCTTCCATCAAATGGGTCCCAGAGAGTGAACCTGGGCTGTCAAGCTTAGATACAACTGTTTTTACCCACTGAGCCTCATCACTGGTCCAATTACCAAGATGAAAGTTGCAGCAAATTTAGCAAAATAAAAAATAAAATAAAAAATGCAAAGATTAAAAGTTTATGCTGTATATTTGGAAACTGAGGAGTACCCAAATAGCTAACAATAGTGACCGTGATAGAAAGTCATATAGAAGAATCACAGTATAACACATCTAACAAGACTCAAAATAGTAGAAAGAAAATTACAAAGTATTTTTCTTCAGAGTCCATAGCAGAGCTGCAGATGGTGTAGAGTTTCACCTTACTGAATAGTCAAAGAAGCTGGGAGGGAGGATGGGCTTACTAGATACATTTATGTATTGTTTATAACAATTTTTAAAAAGTGAGTGGATTTTCATGTAAAATTGATAGTTCTTCAGATTTAAGAAATAACATACTGAACAAGATTAGAGCACTGTCCTAGTAATTAAGAGGCCTTGGGCTCAGTCCCCAGGAATGGGGGTGGGGGTGGGGGATAAAAGGTGTGGACAGTTACAGCAAACAGATATTGTCTCAAGTCTCTCAGTAAACTTAAGAAATACAGAAGAAGACACACCATTTGATTGATCTGAATAAATAGGAAGGAGTGAGTATCTAACATTGTAAGGACATTGGTTTTCTTCCTTAAAACAACAACAACAACAGATGCAGCCTCTTCAGAGCAAACCACCAGGGGTTGCTTGGCTGTTATACTTGGTACCATGGTTTTGCAAATCTGTATACTAAAGCAGTGAGAATCAGATGAGACAAACATGGCACTTCTAAGGAAAGGAAGTGGAAGCAGGGCTTCCATATCTGTACAGAGACCACCAGTCTCAACAATCTAACACAAAGATTTTATAAATATGTAGAAATTTGATTGTAGATCATTGGAATAAATGATAAAATTCAGTGTGTCTTTGCATGCCTATATGGTGGTCATCAAATATATGGCTTTGTTCATGCTAGTAAAGTGCCCTGAAATAAATTGATAAGGCAAGTAAGTTTAGTAGTACTATAGTTCATTTTATACTTTCCTCCTTGTTATGACCGAATATGAGATTGCAGCAACTCACGGGAGAAAAGGTTTATTCTGGCTAATGATTTGAGAGAGTGTCAGTCCATTATAGCAGGCAAGGCATGGTGAAGGGAGCCTGTGGTGAGACTGACTCCTCACAAGTGGTGTAACAGGAAACAGACCTAGACAGAAACTACTGCTCTGTTAAATATTGAGAGTTTCTATCCCACCTTTGATCATCCAGTTCCCAAATAAAAGACATAAACCCTAGATTCAAGCCAAGTAAGTGATCACTGGCTTGCCATAAAACATAATAAAATTCAATTTCTAATGTTTGTTGTTACCTAGCTCAATCCATGTGGGCTTACCAATGTTTATAGAAAAGACAAAATACTTCAAAACTTTTTACAGATGATTCAGGAGAGTGTGACTTTAGAATAAGGACAGTTCCATAAATAGAAACTAGAAAGAAAGCTCAGCCAAACCATAATGAAGATGGATAAATTCAATTATATTAGAATTCCAAATTTCTATCAGAAAGTAAAAAGTAAAAATACAGAGAGAGAGAGAGAGAGAGTATTTACAATGTGAGGAGAGGTGATGGATCACCTGTGTATAAGAAGATGATAAAGTGAACACAAGTTGTGCATCAGAATAAGTAAGCGAAGGAGCTTCTCAGGAAGGCAACGAGAGTGGCGCATACGTCCCGGGGAGCTGCGGAGCCTGGTCATCAACAGACCTGAGTATCAGAAGCACAGTGTGCTGTCGTTTCCTACCTGACACATGAAGAGCGTAAAGCTCAGCGGGGTCAAACGTTGATGAGACTTTGTGCAATCAGAGTTCTTTTTTGTTGTTGTTTTTATGAAATTTAAAAGCACATAAAATGAATTTTTGATAAACAGTATATAAACTCGTGGTAAAAAGATAAAAACTGGGCTGGTGAGATGGCTCAGTGGGTAAGAGCACCCGACTGCTCTTCCGAAGGTCCAGAGTTCAAATCCCAGCAACCACATGGTGGCTCACAACCATCCGTAACGAGATCTGGGGCCCTCTTCTGGAGTGTCTGAAGACAGCTACAGTGTACTTACATATAATAAATAAATAAATCTTTAAAAAAAAAAGATAAAAACTGGGAAACGAATTTACAGTTCAGAGGAGGGACTCATTGGAAGAGTTCCAATTCTAGGTGTGCATTCATGCTGCACTTCTGAAGGTGCTTCCTGGGTGTTACAGAGACACTAGCCATTCTCATGCAGCATGAGTATCCTAAGCAATCCAAGTGAACATCTTAGAGGCACATAATCTAAACATCACTGCTTTGGTTTAGGCATTGGTGAATTCTCACTGTCATCAGAAATTCCATCACTCGTCTAGGTGCTTTGGAGAGTGCTTTCAGCATCTGAAGTATATTAGTCCGTCTCCATCTTGCAACCCTTCTGAAAGACTATAACAGCTACCTTTAGCCCAGAGAACTTAAGAAGTTATTTTGAGATAGCCTTATGTTGGGGCCTGGAAATTCTTGAAGGGAACAAGGAAGTTAAGGTGTACCCCACCTCAGACAGAAGCTTCATCAGTCATCTGTGCAGTGAAATCAATATGAATCACGGTCATAGTAGAACGTGGTTTAACACCACAAGATGTTAAAGAGATATTTATGATAGTTTTGTTAATTTAAAAGTACAATGTATTTTGATCAAATTTACTCTCTTCTCCCAACTCCTCCCAGATCCACCCCAACCTCCCTCTGAATCTAACTTCAAGTTCTCCTCTTTTAAAAATAAGGAAATAACATTGTGTTCAGTTTGTGTTGCCACAACTACTCTTGGGTCTGGGGCCTGCTGTGGTGTGTGGTAGGTCTGCCAGGTATCACACCAGTAGAATAAACAAAGAAGAAAACAGTAGAAATGGGCTCTTCCTCTTCTAGCAGCTATCAAATACCAGTAGCTCCTCAGCCACTTGGTGGAATTTCACATGCACTTCCCCTCCTCCATCCTGTGATTTTTAGATGCTTGAACATGCGCAGGTCTCCTGCATCCTATCACAACTACTGTGAGGTCATACGTGCAATTGTCCTGTTATGACCTTTGGCTCTTACAATCTTTCCAAGCCCTCTTTGGTTGACTTTATCTGAGTCTTGGATGTTAGGGGTATGTTATATACATCAGATTTAGTCCTGAACACTTCATAGTCTCTTATTCTTCACATGTTGCCCCATGGGAGGTGGTGGTCTCTGTGTTAACTGCTATCTACTGCAAGGAAACCCTTTTCTCTTGAGGACTGAGAGATGTACTCATATATGAGTATAACAATATGTTATTAGGAGTCATTTTAATAGTATGAACCTTAGCAAAATAATTACAGTAGATTCTTCCTCAGGGCCTATAGCCTATCTAGTCATAAACTGTTTGGCTTCGTTGACAGTACCAGGTATGGGTTGCAGCTCATGAAATGGGCATCAGATCCACTGCGAAAATGGTTGGTTACTTTGGTAACACTTGTGCCACTGTTGTACCAGTGGGCATATCATGTAAGGCCAGTCACTACTCGCCTAGGTGAGACTGGTGACTTCTCTTCTGCTCCAGTACTGTGCATAGCATCTTCCAGCTCTGTGAAAGCTAGTCGGTATAGATGAAGCTTCTAGGTCTGTTCTAACTTGATTTCTCCATATTTTATTACTCAATTGTGCAATGCCTTCATCAAGAGAGTTTTACTGTCAAGTTCTACAGGGTATCCAAAAGCAATGGCTATAGCCTGTAATGTGTGAGGCTTTATGGGGTTCTACTGGTTGGTCAACAATTTAAAAAAAGGGGGGGGACCTATTCCTTGTCCTGGAATTAAAAGAGACTCTTACGGTCTCAGAAAATGTGTGTAAAAAATACCAGCTGCTCCTCTGTCTATCTAGGCCTGAGGAAGAATAAACACTAAAAGATAGGGATAGGCTCTCTGTCACAGCTAAGATTAGACTTCCTCAAAGAGTTCACAGACAGCCCAGAGTGTGAGTGATCAAGAAACTGGCCAGGGAGCTCAGGTTGAAGTGTTAGACTATTTTCAGCTGTTCAGCTACTCAGGAGAAGGAGGAACAGGAGCAGTGATGCAGCTCACTATTCCTGAACATCACAGGCTGGTGCAAGCTGCTCTAGGAGCCACCTCCTAGCTACACCTACCTGGGAGGGAGGCATCTTTTTCTTTGTAGGATCACTGCAGGGGTTCAGTTGGTGATGCCTAACATCCTGCCTGACATTTCTATGGAGAAGTGCAGCTGATTTGGAGCTGTTCAGGAGGAATAATTTACTGTTACAATTCTAAATATAGTCACAAAACTGGGGACTTGCCGATCTCTACAATTTCCTTCTCTGCTTGATTCCTTGTGCTAATATTCTCCATAAACGTGTTATGAATTAGGGGTCTATGTTATTATCTATATTTGAGAGACCAACCAAAAAAAATATTTTCTTGGGGTTGGAGATGGCTCAATGTGTGAAATGCCTGCCAGACAGGCAGAAACATCTGGGCTTGGCTCCCCAGAATCCATGTGACAACCAAGTGTAGGACTTAGTACTCCGAGCGTGAAGGGGATGCGGCAAGCAAATCCCATGGTGTGGCCTACTGGCCAGAGTCTACCTATGAACTCTGGGTTGATGAAAGACCCTCTCTCAAACCCCTCACTTTGATTCCTGTTCTTCCCACGCATATTCTATGTACACTCGACTCACCCCTTAGGAACATGAAGTAACATGCAGGAACATGAAGGGCTGGGGCGATTGTTTCCTGAGTAAAGGGGCTTGCCCTTCAACCCTGCTTAGACGCCATAGCTCATGTAAAGTTGAAAGAGAACAACTAGCACCTGAGCACATGGTAGTCACACACATGCACATCACACACACACACACACACACACACACACACACACACATTACACAGAGAGAAGGGGGACAGGTATAATCAATAATAAAGAAAGAAAAGAAAATTTGATGTTTCTCCAGTTTCCTCCTTTTTTTCCCCCTAAGACCTGTCTTATCATGCTTACATATGTTTTTATACAATAAAGCCTTGTAGCTACTGAAAGAAGTAGATTTCAACTGGAAAGAACCAGACCAGTGACAAAAAGAAAGCCTGTGTGGTAAGCACACACCCTACTTAGCATTGCTGATGAATGGATGATGGTAAGTAACTGTTGCTCTCCAGTTTGCATCTCAATGACCTAATAAAGCCCTGTCCCTTACCTACTACTTCAGAATGTTAGTGATAAGGAATAATTAATGATTTGTTAACAAGATTAAATCTTTGATTATAATGTATAATAGATATACATATTCTATATTTAACTTTTATTTGCCTTTTAATTGCCATGGCCTGGCCTGCTATGAGGTATTTTATCAGGCCAGAGAAATGGTGCCTCTAATCTCTTTTCCCCAGTCCCAGTGGACATTACGATGTATTTTCTCCCAAATAGAAAAGGCAGTACAGTTCCATTATATGTTGTAAAATGTTGCAGTGCCATCCATTTTAGCTGTGGTTGTCAGTTCACTGGGACAGCGTTCTGGGAGTAAGGAACGAATAAAAATGGCAAGTAGAGGATTTACTCGTGTTTTTGTGCTAAAGAGGGAATAATATTGGCAGGTGGAGAATTCTTTGGACTTTTAAGCACTGAAAAAGAGTTTCTGGCAAAGAGAAAGTAATGCATTAAACCCAAACCCATTTAAAATTCTGCTTTGTCTGGCGGACCGTCATATTATGAGAACAGTCTGCTCCCAGTGTCTCCTGTGCCAGTTCTGTGACCTTCCCTTTGCCTCGTGTAGCATTGGTTTGATTGGAGGAGGCCCCTGTACTTCTGGGAAGAGCAGAGTTCTGGGCAGTAGCACAAGTCTTCAAATATTGATGCGGTCGCTCCCCAAGTATGGCGGCATTACATAGTATTTATGCAGAAAATAATTTTAACTCTTCTCCTTGCCAGAAGTCATATTGCTGAACATACAGATTGTCCATCAATATAATTTTTATAACCACAGAGTTTGCTTTGTGGGTATGTATATAGCATATACACACATATATATGTACATAATGTGTAGGCTCAAAGATGTAATAATTTTAATGCTAAATAAAAGTAGAAAAGTAAAAAAACAAAAACAGAACAAAAAAAGTGGAAAAATAACTACTTTGTACTTTCCTTCTATCTGTCATCTAAGTGCACACCACACATTGACGAGCCATGCAGTTATTTGCCTAACACAGGCAAGGGCTAAGAAAAGCAGTGTGTATTAATTTATCCTAGATGTAACTGCCAGCTTGAAAGTCAACGATGGTGAAATGGTGGGAGTTTACATGACCCAACCTGACAATGAAATTGTCGACGCAGTTTCTGTATAAATGTGGGCTCAGATTAGCATCTGTCCCGCAAACAAAATGACTCTCAGGGCTGTGCAAGCTCATGGGTTAGTTATGACTCAGTCCATACGTCAGCAGCCTGAGGTTGACCACTGTATTAACAACACATTTTCCTCAGCAGATCATTCACTGTGAATCAAGTGTCTTATAGGCAGAATTATGTGAATCCTTGTAGGTTCATCCCTCAGATTTTCTCATGTGGCTATCCTCTCGGCATGTGGTATAGCAGTTTTAGTCTGAATCCTCCTGTTTTCCTTGATGTTATAAACATCAAGATCATTGTCTTACCTACTCATTAACGCCTTAGGTCATGGTTGAATGTTTTCAATGTAAATTGAAAAGGCAAACTTAAACCTTGATTAAAATTATAACAGGAAGTATCTCATCCACCATTAAGGTTTGTGTAATTTTTGTTCATCTATTTTATATCCTGTTAATTTCTAAAAATGTTCACTTCACCTTTCATGCCCTGTGGAAAGTGCGGCAGACCTCTTTGCTTTGTCTACCTGGAAACTAGGGTAAGGCCCCTGGTTCTTTCCTGACAGAGGAAGTGGCTGAGGAGCTTCGCCCTCACTGCAGGGACTCGTTGACTACATGATCTTGTACTTGAACACACCACCTTGCTGAAAAGTGCTAGAATCTCTGTGTGTATATGAATTACACAACAATAGAACTTGTAAAATTTTAATTGTTTCATGGAATAATGAGAGGACTGGAAAAATTAAGGAAGTTGAAATAAGTATTAAATGTATAATACAAAGTATTATATATACATATATATATATATTGAAATAGTATAACAGGAAAGCACACAGATGCGACTGTGAGTCTGTCTACTGCGTGGACAGGATGTGGAAGGCAGATTTGGAGACGCAAAGACTTAATGCCAAAGGAAGCTCAGGCGTTGTAGGACATCTCACCCCAAAGTGTGGCAGGATCTCTGTGTTATGTTAGTTTCTTTTCTAGTAATAGGAAAACTTGAGAAAGCATTGTTTTGTGTTTCTTCTAGGTTTTTTTGGGGGGGCGGGGGTGGAGGTACGTAGAGAGCAAGTGGTATTGGAGCTTGGTAACTGGCAGGTCAGATACAATCTTTTGTTTTATTTTATTTTAATCATTGTGAAGAAATAGGTTCTGTGTTATAAACAATCATACAGGTGCTAATAAGAAAGGAATCTGATACTCCGTGTACAGTGCCTCACAGTTTTGAAGCAGCTTTTAAACGCGTTATAAGGTGGTTGTGACCCATCGAGTGTGGGTGCTGGGAACTGAACTCCTGAAATCTGGTCCTCTGCCAAGAACAACAACAACCAAAAAAAATGCTGAGCTATCTCTCCTGTCTGAGAAATTCTTTACAATAGTGTTCTACCCAATAAATGAAGATGGGATGTTAAAGTGCAGTTATGTTATTCCCCAGTGAATCAACAGACCGGGACTACAGTTCCTAACCCCACCCTAAGACAGTCAAATAGTACCTACACTTCTGCTGGAAGTGTATCATTCTGCAAGTAGCACTTTGTAGGACACAAAGATCAGAGCATCTGAAATAATGTCAGAGGCATGTAATCGTCAGAGCCACACCTAAGGAAACTCCATCGTATAAAGGAATTGACAGTAGGTAGAGGATAAACTATAGATTTAAAAATGTGAGAGGGAAAGAGAGAAATTTGTATTATAATTAGAAAAGTCCATGAAAATAAGTAGTTATGGAAAGAAAGAAGAAAAGGAGAGGCTGTAAAGGTGGGGAAGGTAGGTAGGAAGGGGGCAGAAAAAAATGGATACAATTGTAACTCTGACAGTCTATTTGATAAATCTAAAGAAATGATTTTTATTTCAGATGTGATAATAGTTTTGTGGATTTTTTTTTGGGTTTGTGTGTGTGTATCTTAATCTTTAAGTCAGACATGATGAAATATTTATAAGTGATATTTGTTGCAAAGTAACTCAAGATGCTAGAGAGAAATATGCCAAGAATAGATAATTTTTAAGCCACATGAATTTATTGCTCACAGTTTTGGAAACTAGAGCATCCACCATCAAAATGGCAAAAGGCTTGGTTATTATGAGGACGTGTAACTCAGAGGTGGCACTTTCTCATCTGTCTTGTGGTCGGAAGGTTGAGGAAGGTTTTTGAATCCCATTTAATAAGGGCACTGGTGTCTTAATCACCACCCAAAGGTTCCAACTCTTAACACTTGCACTTTGGAGATTAGATTAAAGCATCTATGCAGGGGACAGTGTGCTATCTGCAGCATCTACACAGAGGACCGTGGGCCATGGGCAGAGTTTTTGGTCCTTTCAGTAACCATGAAATCTCCTTGCTGCTTCTGGGGTGTGCTTGTTCTTTTTCCTGCCTCTGTAATACAGTTTTATAAGTGTGCACTTGACTGGTATAGTTAGACTCTTTCCATAACTGAAGCAGAGCTCACGCTGAGCTCCTGTACTGTCTCGGAGCAGAATTGATCTCCCTTTCACATTTGATTCCCCCTCTACAGATTTTGAAAGGAAGAAAAATGGCATTGCTAGCTCAGTTAAACTAGGCCAGAGTTAATAAGGGGCAAGCTGGAAATCCAGTTGTTGTGATTTCTGCTGCCTTTCTCTGCCTTGTTTGGATGTGCTAATGCAGTAGAGTTTGGGTGAACAGTCTTCAGCATCCTGGAGGTGTGGATGCTTGGGCTTCCACTCTCCGTATGTGTGGGGATGACTCTGTGAGAGACTGTAAAACAGCATGTCACTGTGGCCTTGTCAGGAGAGGAGAGCATGGAGTGCTCCATTCGACATAAAACCCCTGTGCAGACAGTGTACAAATGCAGGCATAACCTAGATAATATTTTTGTGTAAATAATGTACTTAATTTGGACAGAACCTGTGATTCCAAGTCAGGAAACTTCATTCATTCTGGCAGTACGAATAATATGTTGTTTATGCTTCCTGGGAATGACTTTTTTTTTTAATCACCCTTGAAAAAAAAAAAGAAAAGAAACTAGTATTGTATTCCTCACAAAACTATTTTCAGAATAAATGAAACAGCGCATGTCAACACACAGCACCGTGCCTGCTGCCTGCCAGCCAGGGGACAAATACAGATGGCTTTGTGCATTTTTCATTCCTTTCTTCCATTTTGCTGTGTCTTCCTTATTGTTTGCTGAGATGTTTTGTAATATTTTTGAAGGATTAGTGTCCAGGAAGTTTTCTACTTTAAAAAATTTTTTCACTCTAAAAGCTAAGTATAATTTACAATTAAATATGTCTAGGCCTGAAGAAAATAAAAATAGTTTAGATAACTTAAAAAAGGCAATGGAAAGAGAGCCTGCCCCTGTTTGCAGGGCATATGCTACCGTACTGAATACCACTATCAACTCAAGAAGCAGGTCTCATCCAAATGACTGCATCTTATTAGACGTGTGCACCAGTGCCCACCTTCAGCAGCACACAGTTCTCTGTAATTACTTACAGTGCTTTAGCCAGTAGAGAGACAAACATGGGGCTTTCCTTTAGCTAAAAGCAGATGGAGGAGCAAGGTGTGGAGTAGGAGAAAATGCCTGAATTTTCTGAAGGACATTGTGATTTTCTTTATGGAACTAAAATCATAGTTTTATGATTCTCATCTGATACCCTCCTACTTCTGATACTTTCCCCCTGACATTTTAAACTATGGTTTGGTGCGATGTCTTATTCTCAAGTATGTGAGAGCAGCAAAAACATTCATACACTATCGTTCTGTTATACATTCCTGGATACAAGAAAAAATTAGATGGTATCAAATTAAATCCATATGTTAAAAATATTCTGGTGATCTTATTTTTTATTACTGATCTTAGAGGATTTTTTTATAACAAGGGAATGTTATACTCTGTTTCAGGTTTTACTTAAATGTCAATGGCAGTAAAGTAACAGAAAAATAAATTTCTTAGCTTGATTAACATTATTACTTCTATCATGTCCATTAAAAATGAAGACTGGGTATAGAGCTTCTTTTATGTTGAAGAATTAATCTAATCTAGCTGTTTTGCAGATTTAGTGAAAAAGAGCTATATTCGAAAGAAAGTTGTTTTTAACATTAAAATTATACATTAGCCAATACAGTGAAGCATCTAATTGTTTCCCGTCCCTTCCAAAATTACTCAGCCTGAGAAGATAGCATATATTGATTTACCGTATAGTAAATGTTCAGTTGTCTCTGTTCCTCTAAAACACACACATACCCTCACACACCACTTATACACACTTCAGGGAACTACATATCAAACTCTTGCTTTCATTAGACATCACAAAATAAGGATGCCGCACCTTTATCCTCTGTAAAAGAAAATGGCGTTAAACACTCAAAACAAACAGCTATGGTAGTGCAAGCTCCACATCGGAGGGCTCTGTTTGCTTTTCTGATCAAAATTAAAACAGATTTCCAAGCTGGGCATGGTGGCGCACGCCTTTGATCCCAGCACTTGGGAGGCAGAGGCAGGCGGATTTCTGAGTTCGAGGCCAGCCTGGTCTACAAAGGGAGTTCCAGGACAGCCAGGGCTATACAGAGAAACCCTGTCTCCAAAACAAAACAAAACAAAACAAACAAAAACAGATTTCCAAAGGCAAAATGCCCATAACCTGACAATGTATTATCAGCTTATTTCTATGCACATACAACAGTATCTACTCCCAGGCACCTGTGTATACTGTGAGACGCAATGTCAGAATATCTATGCTTTATAATGTTTTTAAAAAATAGATTATGCCAAGTCCAATTCTTCTTCCCCCAGGCTTTTGCTTCCTGTCGGGAATGGGCCACTGAAACCCGAGAACAGGGTTTTATTCATATACCGAGCTCTGCATTTCCAGCTGTTAGAGTCTTTGTCATCCTACCTGTGATTTTTCTGTAAGCGTCTGATTTTCCAGCACAGACAAACTGAGCTGCTCGCTTTAATTGTCTTGCAGCTAACTCAGTCAAGTTAGTGATGGGTTCCAGCTGAACTGCATCAGAGGGCCAGCTGAAAGTCAGGCTCTGTAAGCAGCAGACTCCACAAGGAAGGGTCACTGTGGGGCATTGTTTTCTTCCTGCTAAACAAGTGTAAATTGTCATCTAGGAGTTTAGCCTGTAATGCTGGTTGCTTCAGGTATTTTTAGCTTGACCTGGCTTTTCTGTCCTTTGTTACAGCTTATGTTACTAGATATATTGCCAAGTGCCCTTCTATTAAAAAATAGAGAAGCTTGAATATTTTAAAATATATTGGACTTTCTCTGTTTGAACATTAATATCTATGCCTAGTTTAGATTTGCCTGGAGCCCCTGTAAGCACTGACACCCTTGCATCCTAGAGCTGTGAAGTAGGCTGATGTTTACCCGAGCGTTCCCATTAACACAGCCACCACTTCTAGGTTAGATAATGGACTCAAAGGTTAAGAGCAGAGGATTTCAACAGCTCCAATCAGCAGGGCCTTTCCAGGGCTAATTACCTCTTTACTGCGCTGACTCTAATGTGACATGTTTATTGCTTTAACTAACAACTCATTAGCTTAGTTGATGTTTTTGTCAATATTAATTCGTTCATTTAAGCCAAGTCAAAGCTTAAACAAAGATGTCCAGACTGAGAAACGGGCAGCCAAGTGACTTTTGTTTGCCCATCTTCCCCAACCCCTTATTCTCCTTCAGTAAAATGAATGTGTTAAATGCGTGTATTGAGAGGAAGCCAGTATTGTCCCTTTCCTAGCATCTAGAAGCATTCTGGATGCTCTCCTATGCCAGCTCCAGGCTGAACGTGCAGCTGTCTTGGTCTTTAGCAGACACTGAGGGGACAGCCTTCATGATCTTCCACTGCGTATCCGTGAAAGGTTAGCCTGCAACAGCTCTTTGTTCCAGCGCATGCTTTGCTGTTATTAAGAAAAGAGAGCAAGTAATTTTTCATGAGAGTTTATTCTTCACTAGATCATCATAAGCTTGCTTTAATATTTGTCTTGTAACTTCCTTAATTTAATTTAATATTTATAGTGTAACTTCCTTAATTATCTTGAATGAATTATTTAAAAGAAGATGCAGTTTTGAGGTCATAATGGAACATTTCACTTTTTTTCTTCACTCTTTTTTTGGGGATTTTTCACCTTGCTTTTGGTTAACACTAATACTTATGGGAGATGTTCATTGTGTGTTTTCATGTAGTCTTTATTTTTTTTAGATCTTTTAAATTTTATTTTATATGTATGGCTGCTTTGTCTGCATATATGTGTGGGCTCCTTGAGTGTGCCCATTGCTTGTGGAGGTCAGAAGGGAGCTTGGAATCTTGGATCTGCCTAGAACTGGAGTTACAGATAGTCACGAGCCACCATGTATATGTCTGGAATGGAACCTTGGTTCTCTATGAGACAAACAAGCACTCTTAACCACTGAGCATCTTCTCAGCCCCGAGTTTCATGTTCTTTTAAAATAATAGTTGGTTTTCTCATCCGTTACAGTTATGCAAATGGACAAGATGGTCCTCGGACTGAGTGGTAACTTCAGAACCCAGGATTTACTTGCAAGTCCCCTCCACCAGAAGTTTAATAGCACTTGGGTGACAGGAAAGGGTTAAAGTGCAGTTATGTGGCAGTCAAGTGTGGACAAGGTGGAAGGACAGGGGAATCACATCTTGGAAAGGCAATGCTCTGTACTAAAGGCTAGAGACTTGACCTGACTGATGCTGAAAGATCCCAGAGGTGGCTGATACAGAACATAGGATCAGAGGACTTGAATCTCACCCCACCATTCTCCATCAGGAGGAAGCTATATGGACACCAAGCTATTATCAGAAATCATCGGAACCATTATCACAGAAATAAAGTATTTTCCTTTGCGTGGCAGTTTACATACATTCCATACTAAAAACCATATCTACCTCTAGGTTTCTCACCTACCGTTCTTTCCTGATGCCACCTCAGGATTTCCCACCTTTCTCTCTACTGAAGCCTTATTGATATCACCAGTAACTTACACAGGGGCAATCCTATTATCATGGCTTAGCCTTTGTAGTAGTCTGTCTGACCTGTGTTACAGTTCTAGCTGTGCTGGAACCTGAGACTTCCTTCTCTTGGTTTCTGAGACACCAACTTCTCTTACCTCTTCGGCCATTCACACTGTTTTGGTATTTAAAGGTTCTTTTATATAATGATTTTCAGATTTTTAATTTTACTCTTAGGTTTTACACCTAAGCCCATATATCCAGGGACTTGACTGACAACCACTCTGCAATTAGCAGAACTAGCACTTGGCTATTAAGATGTCCACATGAGATCTGCCTTCCAAATATGTTACCATTCCTTACAGCAACATGCTATTATAAAGTAGCTCATATAAACAGATACTTCACACAGAGGCTGTGGTCCAGCAGGAAATACTGCAGGCTTCCACCAAGGAATCCTCTCTAATGAGGGTACTTTGGGAGGTTTTTCAGCTGTGGTGGGCTTGGAGGATGGCACTATTGGGAGTTCCAGAAGGTCCTTGAGCCCATTGGTGCAGTTGGTGCTGACAGGCAGGCATGTGAGAACTCAGCAGTGGGGCCAGAAACTTGATGGTTGAACACCTGTTGCCAATGAAGATCAGTGGATTGAGATGCCATGTCTTAGGAACAGGGTGGTGCTATCTATCCCAGGGCTGCCTCTGAAGTTTTAGTTTTAGTTTTGGTTTTGGTTTTGGTTTTAGTTCAATTGGCATTAGCTTTTCCTTCCAGGACTCAAAGCTTAGGGCTGATTCATTAACATAATCTCAGCACTGGTATATTGAGATGGAAGGCAGAGGCAGGAATATTCCTTGGAACCTTGCTCCTTGTGACAAGCTGCCCTGCTATATGCAGCCACAAACAACAAGAGGCCTTGTCTGTCTCAGACAAGGGTGACCTTCGGCCTCCATATGAATGCCATGGCACATACATAAACACTGCATACATATAGAGAGGGTGAGGGGAAAAGAAACACAGAAAGAGATACCCCAAACTAAATGGGATTGCTGCCCCCTACTTACAATCAGCAGGCAGATAGTGATCTTCTGCTCCTACTTGTTTGGCTAAATGTAACTGCCATTCAAACAAGCTGTTTGTGCCTGAATACTTAGTCTCTGTCTGTCTGTCTGTCTGTCTGTCTGTCTCTCTCTGTCTCTGTCTCTCTCTCACACACAAACAAACACACACACACACACACACACACACACACAAACTCACTCACTCACTCACTCACTCATATGAAAATAGCCAATCCCTAAATGAATCTTGCTTGGTCTGCCATTAAAACAGTTTTTAAACCCCAGAATCGGTGCAGTTCTCTCTGGCTGGTCTGCTACCTCTTGCTACCTTTGAAAGCTTACCTGGTCTTCCCAGGCTCTTCCTTTCCCCAGCCCTGTATGATGTGCTCTGTGTGCAGCCCGGCTGCTTTCCACTGTGAAATGAGGCAAGGCCATGCGCCTCACCAGAGCCTTCCACAGTTCCTCATGGTCCTGCACAGCCCGCTGTGTGAAGACTACTGTGTCATGGCCTGCTGACCTCCTTCTTGCCATCAGTCCTGCAGCTACGCTGGTTTTCAGTGTCTCAGTCTCCCAGGCAGGCAGCTTTCTCATGCCTCTTCCACAGCAGTGAGATGGTTCTGTAGTTCTTCCCCGGCTCTGAGCCATCTTCTACTCTCCTGTCTCTGGCACTCATAGGCTCCTGTGCTTATTCTTCTGCCCAGCACTTAGTAGAACTTGATGTGTTTCTTGGTTCATCTGGCTCTTACAAAACCATCATACAAGTCTAGAATTGGGGGGGGCTGGGTTGAAAATAGGATCTGGTTCATTGCTGGCCCTCAGTTAAGATTGTGCATGAAAAGATAATTTAGCTACAAAGTGCATGAACAAGCCCTTAATTGTCCTCTTCTATCCCCCTTCCTGCCCTCTCGTTGATGAGCCTCTCAGTAGCCCTCCACCTGCTGGGAAGAGAGGAAAGGAGAATTTGGACAGCTCACCCTCCAGTGCATTATAGATTTGAACAGATCTCTGGTCTTGTAAGCATTTGCTTTTATTGTTTTAGTTCTTCATTGCTGATCCACAGCGATCCAACCAGAGGCACTTTCTACTTCTCTTCGACAGAAGGCCATGTGCACTGGGCAGTAAATACCCTTCTGTTTGTAGGATGGCCAGACTACCTTATATTCTAGTCTGCTGTCCAAAATGACTTAACCAAAAGCAAAATGAGACTGAATTTCTCTATGTGATACAGCTTTGTTAGTTGGACATTCAGTGAGACAAGGAAAAAAAATAATGCTTTCTATCATGGAGAATTTGAATTTGAACTTTATATTCTTTTCATTGTAAGAAAGGAAACATGTAATTATTTTAGTTTAGGACTATTTTGGTTAAACTAATACAAGACTAATAAGTTTTAAAATATACTTGCTAGTTCTCTAACTTAACAGAGTTCTTTTATGTTTTTTAATCAAAAGAAATGATGGCTTATTTACTTATTTATTTATTTTACTTTACATTTCTTTTTAATAAAACAAACTTGTGCCACAGCTCCAATACATGGCCCACACATCAGTCTTTCCTAAGCGAAACAGTCTGCTCCCTGATGCCCTCTTTGGTCCCGATGCAGATCCTGAGGGCCTATCAAGTACACACATCCCTCCCAGCTGTAGAAATGAAGATATCTTTCAGAGTTGGGGTCGGGGGGGACATACTCTACACTCTGCATACTTCTGAAACCAGTTGTGGAGCAGAGGCTGTAGCACGGCACTTGCTGAGCCTCCTGCCTTGACACTGGGTCAAAGCTGTACACAGCTCCCTTTCCTTCATGGAGTCCTCCAACGATGTTGTAAACATAGTAAGGGAAGAAGTGTCGTACAGGATGGTAGACAGCACTGTGGCAATTGCCCCTATTGTCATGGCCTTGTTATTGGAATGCTTGTACATCTTTAATCTTGCTTCAATAATCTTTGCCAAAGTGAGACAATCTCCATGAAAACCACTGTAGCCAATTACTGTTCTGTCTGTTCCTTTGTAACATTTGGGGGCTATCTTGGGTATGAATTGAAAATCCTTCACTCAGCCGAGTGTTTGAAGCAATGATGGAAAAATCTTCTCCAGCAGCTGCTGATACAGGACCTCCACTGAAGGCCTAAGGTGAGAAAGGCAGCTACACAGGGCCAACAGAGCCGTGAGGCCCTGTTCCCAGCTCTCAGCCCCTGTCCTGATAAGCAGCAGTGGAAAGAGCTCACAGAATTCCTCCTGCCTCTGCCTGCCAAGTCTTGTAGTCAAAGGTGTGTGCCACCAGCATCCAGTTATAAAAGTATATCTTAATTATTCTATACTTACAAATAACACATATTAGCATCATCTTTAATCAAGTACCCGTGTGAAGCAGAGCAATAGAATTCTCTGGGCACTCTGCCATCCCTGTTCTTTGATGGGCATAGCAACTGGGAAAAGGCTTCATTCACTAGGTTACACTTTGAAATAAGTGGCCAATCATTATTTATTCATTTTGCACTCTTTGTAATGGCATAAATCATAATAAATTCATTTGGTTTAAAGTGTATATAATATGCTTTCCCCCAGGAATTTCCCTGTAATTGAGCTATTAATTAAAGTATTTTAAGAATATGGCCCTTTGTCCCCTGTCTGCTACTCAGACCCAGGGAGAGTCAGTGACTGTTTTCTTCATCCAGGATTCTAAGGCCACCGAACGAGGTTGTTGTGACCAGGACTGCTGCCTGGTGTAGGTGTGAGCGGAGCCTGATCATTTATGTTTCCTCCCTATGGCTATGCTGGTAGCTTTGCATTGTCTCCAAGGGCATGGAGAACAATTCTCTGAAGGGCTGTGGTCTTTTAAACCAGTAAGAAAATGTCGTTCTCTTGTTAAAGTATGGCTTGATGCTCACTTCTGTTTTAATTTCTAATTCTTAATTGTTTTTCTAGCTAATATTTTCCCACCTGCGTTGGTTGTCATAAAATCCAAGCTTCTGCCTTGAGACCCAGAGTAGCTGTGAACTTAATGCCTCCTTCTTTTTCTTGATGGCTCCTCCACCTCCTCCCTTTGGTCTGCAGCCTGTAGGTTTCCAGCCCTGCTGCCACCTTCTGACACAGTGCTGGCTGCCAGATGACTTAGGACAGTGAGGTCCAGACACAGCTTCAGTAGCCACAGGAGTCCATGGAGGTCTTCCGGTTCAAATAAGAAAGGATGATAAATCTCAGGCAAAAATTACAGTGAAAAGAAAGGCTGGGCCAAATGTCACCAGTTTCATACTCTTATAGGGATCTTCTCTTGTCTAGTGACATTCTACATGAATGAACTGGGTAGAGCAGTACTGTGCAGTTTCAGTTTGTGTCTTGGTAGGATCTGATCCATTGGCTGTGGAAAGTCAATATATGGCGAAATGAGTATATAGAGAAACTGAGGTGCTGTGCTATCACGTAGAGCGGGCAGGTGGCCGTGTCCTCTGTGGCCCAAACAAGCATGCTTTTCTTCATGCCTGTTGTGTTTGCAGTACAGAAGATCTCACTATCAGGCTCAGCCAGTGGGAAAAGTGGAAATAGTGTAGATGTTATTGAAAAGGAATGATAAAAATAACATAATGCCAACAGGCATGTGTACCTATAGTTCTTTTCATGTAAAGAAGCATTTTCATGTAGTATTATGTACATATAACAAAGTCTGTGCTTTGTAATAAATACATGATCCAGGATACAAATTCATTACATAGTTTTGTAATGTCAGTATAGTACACATGTATTCCTGTGCCTGTGTTCTAAGATTTGTATATTTATTTTTGAAAAGCCATTGAAACTAGCCAGATCCTACACAAATACTAAGGACTGGATGGGATTTTTTTGGTTTTTGGTTTTCCTTGCCAGTTTATGATTGAGTAGTATTCCTCGTGCCAGAGCAGCGAGTGAGCTAGTACAGTGCTGACCCTTCTAATCTCAGCGTCAGCTCACTGTCTTTGTCTCAGCCTTTCTCTCGTCCCAGTGTTTAGCTGTTATTTAGAGCAAAGTAGAAATACTTTCTTGCACTGTTGCTCTTTTATAGCACTTTTAAAAACCATTAAGATTAAAGTTGATATCCTTCAAAATAATGAGGTAAAAGAGCACTAAAATATTAGTTATTGATATCACTCTTGGCTGCAGGTTGACACAATCTTCCCGACAGCCAGAGGCTCAAAGTTAATTGTGATCTATCCAGTGCTGGACTTCTGTCTGTTCAGCTTTTATTCTGTTCTTGTGGTTTCTGCGTCTGTCTGCACTTGGCACTGTGTGTGCACCTTCAGGTACACGGTGGTAGAGACAACAAGCTACACGGGAAATTCTCTCTATAGAGTTGCCACCATCTCTACCACTCACCTAGCTTACATGTGGGAAAAACTAAGCCGCCCATCATTTGACCCTGACCGTGGCTCCATGCTGTAAAATGTAATGCAGAATTTCAGTCTGTACTGAGTTGAGGGAGAGCGCCTTGGTGTGTCCAGAGCCAGTAGCCAGGAGTAGGGCTTAGTGTTTGTGAATCAGAGAGAGAAAGCTGAGCAAGCCAGTAAGTAACAAGCCAGTAAGTAACATCCCTCCATGGCCTCTGCATCAGCTCCTGCTTCCTGGCCTGCTTGAGTTCTAGCCCTGACTTCCTTTGGTGATGAACAGCAGTATGGAAGTGTAAGCTGAATAAACCCTTTCCTCCCCAACTTGCTTCTTGATCGTGATGTTTTGTGCAGGAACAGAAACCCTGACTAAGACAGTGCATAAATAATTAACCCACAGTCATGGCTGCTTTGTCATTGTGACACAGGATTGGTCACTCTGTGTATGCAGTGTTCAAAGGGAAAGGCTATGGGATCCAGAAGATTAATTTTTTTTAGTTTTAAGTTTTTTCTTTAGCAAAAGTATTGGTTTAGTGTGGCACTTCCAGCCGTTTTCAAGTTTTTTTGTTGCTCATCCTGCTCCATTCCTTTCCTTGTCCTGCTAACTCCCTCTGCCAGTCTTCTCCCCTCCCCAGTACGCCCTTCCTGTTTGTAGTTTGTTTATTGTGTATAGGTGTGGGGTGGGGGTGGAGGTGCCATGCCACAGCACAGTGCAGTGCCAGAAGTCAGCTTGTACAAGTCACTTTTTCTTCTCAGCCCTGGGATCCCCTTGGCTGCCTGTCTCCACTGCCTTCACACCCCATGTCCTCTGTTAGCCCACCCAAGCCCCCAGAGACAAACACATCCTTCTCCTGCTTTCTTGGTTCCTTTTCTAGTTTCATGGCCTACACCCACACCCCTAGAAGCAGGTATAAAAATCAAATGGAAGGTGTGCATATGAGAGAAATATGGCGTTTGTTTTCCTTAAGTTACTTCACTTAACATGCATTCTATCTTCCTACAAATGTCATAGTTTCATTTTTCTTTATAAGTGAATAAAATTACATTGCATGTATGCACCACATTTTATTAATTTGATCCAACAGATCCTTAAAAGGTTCTGTGTCTAAGAAGTTCAGAACCACTTAGTGTCCAGAACTCATCCATAGACTCAGACTTATAGAACATTTCTTTTTCACCTCCATTTCAAGCCATTCTGCTTAATATCTGACTAGTTAGGATTAAATAAATATTTTGTGTGTATCAGATATATTAAAGTTTATGCAGCATGTTCTTTTTAGAAAATGGATTGATTGGGCCAGTGAGATGGCTCAGCATGTAAAGGTACTTGCTACCAAGCCTGGTCACTCGGATTTGATTCCCAGTAATCACATAGGAAATGGGAAGAACCATCCCTCAGATGTTGTCCCTGACCTCATACACACATACAATAAATAAGTTAGATAGATAGATAAATAAATAAATAAAATAAGGAGGGGGGACTGTGAGAGAAGAGAGAGTGGAGGAAGGGAGGTGAGCTCCAAGACAGACAGACAAGGCCAGGATAGAGAAAAATCTGTCTGAAAAAGCAAAATGAAACAACAATACAAAAAAAAACATAATTAAGTTAAATTGCTATAATTTCTAATTGTTTTCTTTTTGAATGTCAAAGCGCCCTTTCAACAGGCCTTTGCAGTTCGTGACCACTGAGCGCACAGAGAAAACTGTCACACGGCTCAGCCTTCCGCATATAGGTCAGCATAGGCAAAGCTGGGTTACTTGATCAGATTTAGAAATTATATTATGCTATTTTATATTTGTAAAATAAACTTGTGTAAAGAATGTTGTTATAAATGGCCCCAGAATGTGGAAAGAAATGTCTGCAACCTCAAATCTTACATGCTGCCTTCTCTAGCCCTTCTACGGACCTTACCTTTAAAGTCAAGTCTCACTGACCCGTGATAGATGATACAATTGAAAAGTTAAAATTGTTAAAATCCTATATTACATTATTTGAACCATCTTTTAAAATTTGTGATACTGAGTTGAAAGTAGCATTGAAGGGTAGCTAGGCTATTCATGTTTTAATATAGAATTATTTGTATATAAATACTATGTAATTAAGTACTGAAGAATAAACTATAAAACATTGTAACCTAACTTTTAATAATATGGAGCTAAATAAAACATAAGTTCAAAATCTTTGATGATTTTCTTGTTCAAACCCTTTTGGGGAACATGTTGAAGTATACTTATATTTTCAAAGTATATTTAATATTCTGATTTTTACTTTTTTAGGCAAGGCACTGACATATCTTCTGCTACAGCCACCAAGTCCCAAGCTTCCTCCTCATAGCACCATCCGGAGAACTGCCACTGACCTGATTGGGCGAGGGTTCACTGTATGGGAGCCCTACATGGACGTGTCCGCTGTCCTGATGGGGCTGCTGGAGCTCTGTGCAGACGCTGAGAAACAACTTGCCAAGTATGTGTGGGCTCCAGTGGGCTAGCTCATTGTTGACGGAAGTGATGGGGGTGTTGGTTATATATCCTCCAGAAACTCAGGGTGTTTAATCAGCAGTAAATCTACTGGGTACAGTGGCCATGCTTGTAGCCACAAGTCAAGATGCCATGGCAGGAGGATTGCTGTAAGTTCAAAGCCAAACAGGACTAGAGAGTGATACCCTGTCTCAAAAGCAAAACCAATACAAAACTCAATAGAAAATTGAGATGTAGTCTTTAGACAGTGTATGGTCTGTGATATAATTTTCAAACTGTGTTTATTATACCTTGAGACATTACTGATAAATAATTGTATAAACAAAGTGTTTAAAGGAAAATGATATACATACTTGGTACTAGATCAAAAATGTTTTACTAAGAGAAGGTGGAGCTAGAAAATTTGGGAAATTCCTGTTAATGTTTAAATCAACTCTATTGGAGTTTCTTTTGCATATAGTCAGTGACAGGTTAAATGAAGATTGTAGTTGGGATGGTAGGATGGCTCAGCAGGCAAAGGTGGCTACCACCAAGCCTGACTGATGATCCAAGTTCAATCCCTTGGCCCCACATGGTGGAAGAAAAGAACCAACTCCTGCAAGTTGTCCTCTGACCTACACTGATGCTCTGGTGCATGTGAGTGTGTGTGTGTGTGTGTGTGTGTGTGTGTGTGCGCGCACTCGCACCCAAATGCGAATGCACAAACAGTAAATGAAATCAATTACATTTTAAATACACTATAATCATCATTATTAAAATAAAGAGGAAAAAGTATCCTGGAAGAGTTGCTAACCTGACATAAGTGGAACAGGCCTTTGTGAACTGGCTAGGAGCTGTGGTACTAAAGATGGACATTGGTACTGTCTTAAACTCAGTCTCTTGATTCCAGAAACCCTTGCCTCTCTTGGGTATTATCCAAGTGGCCTACAATTGGTGATTATCACCACAAGTAAACTGGCAGTGTACAACCATCACAGCCACCTAGTTCCCAACAGTGCTAACCCCAGGTAGACACCCTTGTCTATTAAGTAGTTTCTCCCTGTGCCACTGTCTGCACGCTTTAGGAAACACTGCATCCTTTCTTAAAATTTCCTGCCCTAAATAGTTCACGGAAATGGAGCCTTGCATCCTGTGGTCTTTTGTGGTTGACTTCTTTCACTTAACCCCTCTTACAGAGTCCATCCATGTGGTAGCGTGCTTCACTGTGTTATTTTGTATTTTAACTGAATTCCATCACACTTTTGGTAATGATGTCTTGTTTATCTGTTCATGTGGTCTATGTGAGAACTCGTTTTCATTTCCAAATTGGTATTACTAGGACATCGGATAGTCCCGTGATTAAGAGGTCCAGGAGCTGCTACACAGTTCTTCATGGTGACTGAGTTCTCATTCCCATAAGCCTTGCACATACAAGATCTCCACTTCTCTGTCTACTTTTTAATGTATCTCATCCTAGTGAATACAAAGTGATAGAAAGTCCTATCTGTCTTATCCTGCCTCTTTGTAAAAATGAATGACATGCCAGTATTGTCATGGCTGACTTTGTAGAAAACTAAAGTGAGCTGCTCTTGGCTTCATGGCAGCTTCCCCTTAGGCCCTGTTCCCTCCAATTACAGCATGTAAGGTCCTCGTGTCCTTTGCTAGAGTACAGTGCTGTGGCTTTGTCTATAGATTGGCTGTCCCTTGCCCAGCGCCCTAGGTTAACTGGAAGGAGGGGTGTTTAGTGCAAGCCTCGCCAGCAGCTTTCCTCTCTGCCCTCTGGGCACACCTCCATGTGTTCTAATCTCACCTAGTTCTAGTCTCCCTTGCTACATGATTGGAAAATAAAGTATTGTTTCAGAAGGTTGATGCTAAATGAGTTTATGTTCACAAAGAATTTAGAGGAGCAGGGAGGACATCCTAAGTGTTTTGTTTCTTGGTTAATATGGTAAAACATTATCCATAACCTTAGCTTCCTGCTGACTTGCTGTTGTGTGCCCAAGGGAGACCGCAGCACAGGCCGCTGCTGGTGAAGGTCTCTTGGCTTGGCTTGAGAAGCATGCAATATTTTCATTATCTAAAAATATGGTTTGTTTCCAAATCTCATCAAACACAATTTCTCAAGTTTTTATACCTTTTTGTTACCTGGAAGTTTTCATTTTAATTTTAGCACTTACAATTTTGTTTTTGTAAATAAGTTTATATCAAACTTATATCAGCAAAGTAAATGTGTGTGTGTGTATATATATATATATATATATATATGCTTTATCTACAGACAGTATGTCAAGAGACATAAATTCTATAGTTTTCAGTAGGTAATTTAAATCTTGCTATTACATCCTTTCTGTCACAAAGATTGGTATGACTTTCTCTACCCAGCTCTGAATAAATGAATGTATCAGCATGTAGCCTTAAGGAGTCCAGTGGACTTTTCATCATGATAAATTGCATAATAACCAAGAAAATGTTTGCTTATTAATCTCTAACAAGATTTAGATTGAAAATGGCCTGTTACATGCGTGGCCCACTTGGTGCAGGCTGGAGTAAGGAGATGGTGAGGCAGAAGCCGAGCAGCGGGACACTCAGCAGCTAAAGGGTGGCTCTCACCTTCCCCACCCCTCATGCCTGGCTGTGGCGGGTGTACTGTGGACACAGTAACCGGGCTCCAGGGCCCCGCTGCCCCGCTCTGTCCATGATGCCAAGCTTGCCACGTGAAATTGCTTTTACACTGGAAAAGTTCTTACAATTTTAGTTGATATTTCTGGAAAGAGCAAATAGCAAATATTTCCTTCTTTATTCTTGTAAGATTATAAGGGCAGGGTTAGGGAGAACAGACAGTGGAGTGTTCTCTCTCTTTCTCTCTCTCTCTCTCTCTCTCTCTCTCTCTCTCTCTCTCTCTCTCTCCCTCCCTCCCTCCCTCCCTCCCTCCCTGTCTCTCCCTCCCTCCCTGTCTCTCTCTCTCTCTCTCTCTCTCTCTCTCTCTTTCTCCCTCTCTCTCTCTCTCCCTCTCCCTCTCTCTCTCCTCTTTCCCTCCCTCTCCCTCTCCCTCTCCCTCTCCCTCTCCCTCTCCCTCTCTCTCTGGTACTGACACTCCCTGTCAGAATTGACTTCTGAGTTTTTCTATTGCCTCGAGGTCAATAGAGTGTTTTCCAAGAATTCTCGACACCTTACTCTCAAATTCTGATTCATGCTCTGTCTGGCATGGCAGCAGCCCTTGTTTCAGTGTTTTTGGATATTTTGCTGAGGGGTGCCTATTCTCTAACACTGGCCCTTTCACATATCAGTTATTTCTAGTTTCTAGCAGAATCAAAGGAAGGCCCTGTCTCCTGATGTCCAGGACTCTGAGGACGTGGGAGTGAAAAAGGGTGAGCAGGCCTGTTGAGATGAGTTTGCAGGAGAAGCAGAAGGTGTGCCTGGATTTTCACTTCAGAATATTGTGTGGAGAAGAGCAATGGCGCCCAACAGAGCAGCCACAGGCCATGTCTTTAAGCAGAGCTGAGTGAGTCCACCTTACTCTGACCTATCAGCAGGATGCAAACTGGGATTCACCCATCACACCCACAGCTGCTTCCTGCCAGCTGTCCTGGGGAAACAGAGTGAAGGTTAGAGCAAGATGGGTTGTTACAGGAAGCTCCTTGCTGTACCACCTACTGTGTACGTGTACCCCAATGTACGATGGATCTGTAGGTTCAAAAAACAGCCTTCAGTATTGATACTATATGTACACGGGGATCCACCTCTTAGAGTTCTTAGTGTAATTAATAAATAATTTAAGAATGGACAGCAGTGGAAGCTCAAGGACAGTTTTATTGGAGTGTCAAGCTGTAAATCTCTGCAGCTTCCTGGAGGAGAATTGAGGGTGGGGGTGGGGGTGCAGTGGGTGTCATGCTGTTTAAGGTGTCATGACAGACAGACAAGCAGCCACATGGTTGGGAGGGAGCTTTAGGGAAATAGTAAGCAAGCCTAAAATGTCTGGAGTCCCGATGTGTTAAGGAATGCCTGCAATAGAAGGAAGAGAAGGGAAGTGCAGTATTTGAGTAACTCAGGAGAGCTGCCAGATCTACCAAGCTGCATGGCTGCAGTGAGCTCCTGTTCTAGGGTGGGGGTCCTGGGAAGGAAAGTTACAGTGTGCATCTCTCTCTCTCTCTCTCTCTCTCTCTCTCTCTCTCTCTCTCTCTCTCTCTCTCTCTCTCTCTCTCTCGTGCACCTATCTCTTAATGTGAACCATGGCTTAACGTGAACTGTCTTCCTAGGGGTGATCTCTTAGCTAAGTGTTTGACCTGACCAGAGAGTCTGTTGTCTTACAAGAATGAGATTTTCCTTAGTGGACACTTATTGCTTACTCTTAACACTCGTACCCCTAAAGTCATTTAGGAACTAAATTATAGAGATCAGAGCCTCCAAGCTTCTGCCATCTCTGGCTATGATGAGGCAGTCAAGGGGCGTGAGAACATTTTTAGGTTTTAGTCTAGGAAAACAAACAAACAAACAAACAAAAAACAGTTACAGGTCTTGGAAGTCTTTATCCTAAACTGCCTACCTAATTTCTACTTCCTGTTGGGCCTCTGTTTGCTTACTCTACCAACATGCAGTGCTCCTCAGGCTGGACTGCTGTGCTTTCGTTTAGGAATACAGAAGCCCTAGGCACTAAACATGATTTCCCCCATTTTGCAAGTGTACACACCAAGATATAGTGTATGAATCTGTGAGAGACACCACCATCTCTTGTTTTCTAGATGGTAAAAAATTACTAGGTTTAATTTCAGCTCTAGCTTCTAATTCTGATTCAAAATCTTAATACCTGAAAAATTAAAGACATAAAGATTCTTTATGTCTTTAATTTGAATCAGAATCTAATTCTGATTCAAAATCTTAATACCTGAAAAGTTAAAGACATAAAGATTACAAAAATGGTAAGGGCAGAATTTCAAGTGTACTTTTGGATTTTATATTTAATGAAATTTTCATTAAGGATCTTATACCTTATGGAAATTTAAATTTTTGTTTAAATATCACTCAATTTTTTTTAATGTAGAACACTTCACAATTTTTTTCTTTTTTCTTTCTCTTTCTTTCTTTCTCTCTTTCTTTTCTTTTCTTTTCTTTTTTTTTTTCTTTTTTTTTTGCCAACCTTAAGCAGGAGCTATTCTAATCTTCTCTGTGTGATTCCAATTTTAGTATATATGCTGCCAAAGCGAGCACTCATCAGTGTGTTGGTAGACAGTGATGGTACCAGTAAACTTTTAATAAAACCATACTTTATATATGACACTCTCCATCAGCTGTATCTGGCCCGGTACACTCAACATGCTACCTAACTTCTATGTATTAATTGTAAAGAGAGATAGGTGACTTGACCCAAGCACTGGGCCCACCCCTTGGGACTCTTAGCTCCCATTGCACAGCCCCTGTACTTCAGGCCTATGCTGTTTGTTTGGTAAGTGAGCTACAGGTAGTGTCTTTGATGAGGATAATTTTAAATGAATGGTAATGGTATGTTTATTCAGTGTGAACTGTATAATAAGATATGGAGGCTGTACTTTTCTGGAGTAATTAATGAGCCACCTAGCTAATTGTAATAAAAATTAGAGACACAGTTTTTTGCTTTGCTTTGCTTTGTTTTGAGAACTCCTTTTTTTTTTTTTTTTTTTTTAAGATCTGTGTGGGTCTATACGCACTGATGAAGTGTTAGAGATGGTGCATAAATTCTACTTCATAGACAAGCAGAAAACTCCTATGCTGCTGGAAGACTAGACCCCTGCCTGACTTTGTACAACCTGTGATTGGGATTCTATCTGCTTTGTTCATGGTGTAGGGCCTTTATTGTGAAAGAAGAGTGGAGCACGGCAGCTGCTGAGGGGCCACGCTCATCACAGACAGGGAAACAGCGGCTGGAAGCCATGAACCATTGGTGTACAGAGAAGCACCATACGTCGCAAAGGTTCCTTTTGAACTCTATAGAGCTAGGGAGAAGAATTGAGTAGTTTGACTCAAACTTAGCCATTTCTGTTAAGTTTGAAGGATAGAGAGAAACACTCTAAAAATGCAAACCATGCTTTAGGATTCTATATTGGACAACTTTTCTGTTCTGAAAATTTCATTTATAAGTGTTTATAATCCAAGGAAGCCCTTTACACAGACAGGGTTAGCATAGCTTTGTTTTTTGTTTGTTTGTTTGTTTTTAATTTTCTGTAAATATATGCAGCTAACATGTTTGGAAGGGTAGAAAAAAATTCCATTTTTGAGCTTTGGAAATAAATTCGGCCTTGAGATATAAAATGAAGCTCTAGGCATCAGTGGGATGGCTCAGTATCTACTTGCTGACCAGTGATGCAAGCCAGGTGCATTCCCAGAACCTAAGTAAGAGCAGAAGGGAAGAAGCAACTCCAGAGCTGTCCTGTGACCTCCATGATATGCCATAGCATGCACAAGTGTGCACACACACACAGTGAGGAGGAGGAGGAGGAGGAGGAGTTGGAGGAGGAGAAGATGAAGAAAAATATTTTCAGAAGTGAAGTTTCAACTTAACATGAAGGAGTTGCATATTCTTTATTAAGTTGTAAACAAATATTAACACACTAGTGTTCCTAGGAAAGTGTAGGGTGGAAGTCCTGGGTGTTATGTAACTAAGCATGTGCTTAAAACATTGTAGCTTTCTTTGTTCTGATGACAACTATTGTCAAAGCTTTGTTACTGATGACTAAGATATGCAGGCTATTTGCAGAAATAGTAATGTTTTTTCCTAGAATATATCCATACATTATTCCCTAATTCAACAGAAATTTTAGATGGTAACTTTACTAAAATGTTTTTTTTTCCTGTAAAATTTAAAATGAGTTTCCTAAAATGGAGCAGCATTGGAATTGGATTAATAAACAATCATGAGAAGAGTGAGCTCAGCCTACGGGGACTATGTTTCTATTCATGTTATTTATCTACAATGCCGGTCAGCCCTGGTGTTTATGATTGGAAAGGTGGAGAGGAATCGAGGAAATGCTCAGTAAGATAGTCTGTGGTATCCAATTTCCTTAGAATAAAGACTAAAACCAAAGGCCTATCCTATAGGTCTGTAAAGCAAAGGGTTTACACAACAGCCCATGGGCAGGGTTAAGAGAACAGAGTAAGGCTAGGTTTACACAGAGGTTCCAGAAACAGACACACAGTCCTCTCCCTTTTATCAAGGTAGAAGCTCACATTAAAATTTGTAGCACACAAATAAGAGAAGCCTAGACATGGCTAAGCAGATATCTGTGGGGTACGATGATGAGTCAGGCGCACATAAGTCTAAGGATGCTCTGGCTGGGTCATTAGTAAATCTGTTTTTAGCTTTGAGATTTCTCTGGACTGATTTCCTGGTGCTGTACCGAGTCATACCTGCACCATCAGAGTGCAGTGCCTTTACCACATCTTCAGCATTGCTGTCAGGTGGGTTTTTCATCTTGGACTCCTGACTAGCGTACAATGAAATCTCAAAGTAGTTTCAATTTTCATTTAGAACTGGTTATTAAAGATATTGAAAATGTATAAAGACTTTTTTTTTTTAGCCATTTTCATTTCTTTTAAGAATTCTCTGTTCAGATCCATGGCTCATTTTTAAATTGGTATTTGTCTTCTTGGTTCTCTGTTTTTTGAGTTCTTTATATACTCTGGAAGATAATCCCAGCTCTGAATCGTTAGATTCGGTATACCATCTAAAGTAGCCACAGAGGCCATAAAAGTAGAAAAGGACCATAGTGAGAAACAGGGAAGGAAGGGGCTCTAGAAGACTAAGGAGTACAAACGGATTATGCACATGGGGCTCTCTGTAGGTGCAGCTCAACCCCTCTATGTTCAAGGAATTGTATAGGTGTTCCTCAGGGGGCCTTACTGTCAGTTTTTGGAGACAAACTTATTGTCTTGGCTACTGCCTGCATTGTTTGCGGATTTCCCATAGGACCCCTTTGGCCAACAACTCAATTTGATGTAATGCAATCCTGGGACTAGAAGCATCATTTGGTGATGTCCAGTTGGGGGCTCTGTCTCACCCATTAATAGGCAATTTTATTTAGATTGTGTGTGTGTGTGTGTGTTTGTGTGTGTGTAGAAGCTTCTACTGTATTAGATTTCCATTCTAACTCTCAAAAAGTTCTTAATTTTAGCATCTCCATGTTTCCTCCCTTGTCACCCTCTTTGCTTTCCCTGTCTACTTGATTCTCCCATTTTAGCACCCCGCTCATCTATCCATACCTATCTATTCTGTTACCCTTTCCAAAGGAGACATAGCTGTGCGCCCTGCTCCACTCTCCCTACCCTATACTTGATTTCTGTGGTTCTGTGATTGTAGCTTGGTATCATTGATTTAACAGTTACTATCTGCATAGAAGCAAACACATACTGTATTTGTCATTCAAGGTCTGGATTACTTCACCAAGGACTATCTTTTTCTCATTCTACCCTCTTACCTGGGAATTTCATTTTTTTTTTAAAGAGTTGAGTTATACTCCCTGTATAAACATACCACATTTTCTTTATCCATTCTTCCATTGAGAGACATCTAGGTGTTTCCAGTTTCTGGCTATTATAAATAAAGCAGCAGTGAACGTGGTTGAGCAAGGGTCTGTGTGAAAGGACAAAGTATGTCCGGCTGGGACTCTGTCTCCCCCATTACTTGGGTGTATGCCCAAGAGAGGTATAGATGAATCTTCAGGTAGACTGAGTCTTATCTTCCCGAGGAAGGGCCACACTGATGTTCATAGTTGGTGTACACATTTGCATTCCCACCAGCAGTGAAAGAGTGTTCCCTTACTCCAAATCCTGTCACCATGAGCCGTCACTTGTGTTACTGATCTAAGCCTTCCTGACAGGTGTAAGATGAAATCTCAGAGTGGATTTGCTTTCTATTTCCCTCATAGCTGAGGACGGATGCTGGTTTGAGTTTCCTCTTTTGAGAATTCTCTATTTAGATTTGTACCCCATTTTAAATTGGGTATTTACTTTTTGATATCTAGGGTTTTTTTTTTTTTGAGTACTTTATATATTTTGGATATTAGCTCTTTATCAGATGTGTATTTGGTAAAAATCTTTTTCCTATTCTGAAGGCTGCCACTTTGTCTGAATGACAGTGTCCTTTGCTTACAGAAGCTTTCAGTTTCATGAGATTTCATTTATTAATTGTTGATCTTATTGCCTATGTTAACAGTACTCTACTCAGACCGTCTTTCACTGTGCCGATGAGTTCAAGGCTGTTTCCTACTTTCTTTTCTATCAGGCTCACTATGTCTGGATTTTCTTTTTTTCTTTCACTAAAGTATTTATTTTGATTGTCTTTTGTTTTACTATCTGTTAAAACCATGCAAACAGATTTGTGGGTAGGCTGGTGTCCGTGTTGCTCCACTGGGCTTTCTGCCTGGCCACAGGAGGCAGCCTCCCCGGGTTCCATATCCCCAATGTGGTGAGTCACACAGCTAAGAATGCCCCCACTGATTCTTGGGCGCCTCCCCTGTCCCTGTCATTGTCTTTTCCAGGAGATGCCCTCTGCCTCCCCTTCTCGACCCTTGTCAGTTGCAGATTCCCATTCATTCTCATGGGGATCTGAGCATCCCAATCCAAGCCTGAAATCCCCCATTCATCATCCTGATCCATCTTCACTCCATTGCCCTTGACAACATTCCCCTCCCCACCCACACCGAGTAAGAATTAAGCTTCCTTGCTTGTACCCTCCGTTTGGTTTTCTGTTGAAGTCCTTCATCCATGTGGAGTTGAGGTGTACAGCGTGATAAATATGCATCATCTGCATTCCTCTGCATGCAGCCATGTAGTTGGACCAGCACTGTTTGCTGAAGATGCTCTCTTTTTCCTAGTGGGTATTTCTGGCTTTGTCAATAGGTAGTTTTCTAGCTGGAGAGATGGCTCAGCAGTTAAGAATACTTATTGCTCTTCCAGAGGTCATGAGTTCAAATCCTAGCAACCACATGGTGGCTCATAACCATCTGTAATGGGATCTGATGCTCCCTTGTGGTGTGTCTGCAGATAGCTACAGTGTACATATATATAATAGATAGATAGATAGATAGATAGATAGATAGATAGATAGATGATAAATCTGTCTTTAATTTAAAAAAAAATAGGTAGGTGTCCAAGGGGTATGTGGACTTATGTCTAAGTCTTCAATTCTTTTCAGTTTATCATTGTACTTGTTTTATGTCTGTACCTCTTTAGTACAGGTTGAGATTGGGGATGGTGAAAAAAAAAGAAGAAAAGATGAGAGTTGAGCTTTAGTAATGGAGGCTATGGAGGGTCTGAGAGTTTAGGTGTCCTCACACTCACAGCAAGGAGTCAGAGCCTTTCTCCTCCCTAGAAGTGAGGTGGGGCCACTGGAGGCATTTAAGTTAGGAGTTCGTGAAATAGAGTCGATGGCTTGGAAAGATTTCTCAGGTGGTAGTGCAGTTAGACTAGAGGACATATTTTCTTCATTATGCCCCAAGAACTTACAGCTTTTTAACAAGGTGGCTGATCCCAGGACAATGGCAGAGCCCTGGTTCCCAAGCAGTGAGCCTGACTACACTCTGTAGTCATGCCTCAAACTTTAAGATACTGCTGGAGGGACTCACACAGATGTGCACAACAGCTCCTCCTCAGATGACCACTGTCCATCCAACTCAAAGGGCAGTGGGAAAATATGTTTGATTCACTTTCTTTTCCCTTGCCGATGGCACCTCTTCAGACTGCCCTTCACCAAACCTTAATGGTTTTATTACTATAATAAGTTTGGTAATTCTCCCAAATGTACATGGTCATTTGCTGATGTGAGAGAAGGATAATATGTGGCTAGGCCCTTTGATTTGAAGTTAGTAACCGATTTACGTTCTCTTGGCTTTCTTTCATTTTATAACTGCATGATATCAGTCATTACAAGGAACATCTACTGTCCACATATGACTTTCTCCTCTTTTCCTTCCTTTTCTCTTTTCTACTTTTCCTTGACCCCACTAATAACTTCTCCCTCATGCAAAGAACTAAGACAGGGTAAAAGTAAGTTTTCTGCTCTGCTGGAAGCCCGCCAGCCCCAGCAATCCTGCTTGAGGCTTGGGTTACGGGTATTTACTCTGACTCTGGGTTTGGGGATCCAAATTCTGGTCCTCATGATTGTGGGGCAAGCCTTTTTTACTGCTGAGTGGTCTCTCCAGCCCCAGGACTTCTTATTTAGCTGAATTTGATCTTTTGAAGAACTTTATGGATCCTAGTTCTGCCCCTTAGTATGATTAATCTCCTTTCAAGGATTATGGTCAACCCATCTGATAGGCGTTTCCCGTTCTTCATGTCAACCACTCTTGACATTGAATAAAACATCTGACACCCAAGTATCTCAGTGTATCCGTACAAACTTCTCTAAGCAATCCAGCCACTCAGCGAAGGCCATTTGGTCATGTTACCAGTTCACTAATCTAGTTAAACAGTATCACCATGTCTCACCACTCTTTACTTTAGACAAAGGTCAGTGATTCTGAAAGACAGGAATCTCCCTTAACTATGAGACACATTCCAAGATGCTGAGTTGATTCACACAACCATGGTAATCCCAAACTTTTTTTTTTATTAGATACTTTCTTTATTTACATTTCAAATGTTATCCCCTTTCCTGGTTTCCCCTCCAAAAATCCCCTGTCCCCAAGCCCCTCCCCCTGATCACCAACCCACCCACTCTCGCTTCCTGGTCCTGGCATTCCCCTGCACTGAATCCCAAAATGTTTTATATGTAATCTTTTCCTTTACATATAGAACTGTGATACAGCTGAACTTTTCAAAATTATATACTATAAGATACTAGAAATAATAAAACTGAATAATCATAACAACATAGCATAATAAAAGCTATATGATTATAGGTTCCCCCCCCCTAAAAATCTAATTGTACTATGTTTCCTGGTTGTTGTCTTTTGAGTGGGTATGTGGTACCTGTGTGAAGAGACAGGTAAGATGGACTTTATAAGCATCGAGATGCAGTGTTATGTATTAACAGAGGGCTGCCTGCACACAAGCACAGCTAATATCTCCACAGTGTACTAGCAAAGGTGTCTGCAAGGACAGCGTATACTCGGTGTGTACTCAGGACAGAGACATGATTCACTTATCAGGCAATCTGCAGCATAAGATTCCATCACATGATTCTGAGTTTGATGCAGTTTAAAAATCTATTCATCATTGCTGGTATTTTCCATTTAAGTTTTTTAAGGAAACCTGGATAACAAATATGAAGGGACCATGGTGCTCCAGTACCTCAACTCCTCATTTAGCTCTCTTTGAACTGGTTTCCATTTGTAAAATTTCTTTATTGCCAGTGGGAATGTTGGGGGCAAATGCAGGAAGACATGACATAGGGGGGAAGCAAGCCCAGTATTCACCCCGGCCAGACCCTAGGCTGGGCCAAGTTCTTTTCCTTCTGGATTGAGCTTTGCCACCGAGGGATGGATTCCCCAGGAAGCTGATGTGTCTTTTCCCTACAGACTGGTGTCACAAAAGTTGACTTAGGTCTGTTCAGAATTAGTTAACATACATCCCCCTGCTTTCAGTATCATCGTCCCCTTGTCATATACTTTTATTAAAAATAAGGTACAAGGTATCTAAAATGTATAACTAGTTTTGGGGCTCTTAAAGAAATTGACTTAAAATATAGATGTATAATATAAATTTACCAACAATTATTAGGCAGTCCACTCTGAAGGCCCACCGCTGCTCAGATAGTGAACATTACCTTGCTGTATTTAAAATGGTAAAGTTTGGCCCAGGAGGGAACCTGGCTAGCTGCCCGCCCTGTTTACCATTCTTTCCAGCTTGTGTTGGGCCAACCCAGGGGCACCACACCTTTTGTGTATATTTGGTTCAGGATATAGGGTCATTGTCAAAGCTCAGTTTTTGATTTGTTTTATTATTAAATATAAAAAAAAAAAGCCACTGTGTACTCTTCTGGTCTGAGTCCCTACCATCAGTTTGGAAAACACCTGGAGAAAGCGATATATTATCACACTTTTAAGCCATGTTTCTCAATCTTCCAAATGCTGCAACCCTTTAATTCAGTTTCTCGTGTGTGGTGACCCCACCATAAAGTTATTCCGTTGCTACTTCATACCTATAATTTTGCTATACATAAGAATTTTACTACGCATATAAATATCAGATATGCAGGACATCTGATGTGTGACCACTGTGAAAGGATTCAACCCCCACAGGGATTGCGGCCCAGTTGAGAGCCACTGCTCTTAAGTAACACAGTACTGACTGAGTATTAAAGCAAAATGTCTGCCATCAGTTTACCTCCTTTGAAGTTTGAGGTTAACAATAACCGTGTAACACATCTTTATTTTCAACTAAAAATTAAGATAACCATTCTTAGGTTAATTATAAAGAGACATAAACTTTTAAAGAATGTTATATAATCCAGTTTATACATACAGATCATAGATTTATTTAAAATATATTCTAATGGATCTTCACATTTTCATTTAAGTTAAAATTATTTAGCTAGAAAAATTATAATGAATGTAATAAAATACTTTCTTTGCTTAATATGTTGCTCCTTGGCTACATTTTAGTCAAAAGTCTTACTTTGTGTGTGTGCATATACATATACATATATACGTGTATGTGTGTGTATATGTGTGTGTGTGTGTAGACACATATACAAAGTGAGCTTAGTGATAAGGTTGCTGCTGTTGTGTATCAGATGTAGGATGCATTGTCTACACTGTTGTCTCAAGACCTCACGTTCTCACAGTCTAGAAAAGTTCACTTCATTGTGTACATTGCTTTATGAAGACTGTTTACCGTCTCTTCTTGCTGTTAGGAAAATTAACACCAACTCGTTTTTTGTCCATAACTGAGTGGCAGTGGCAGTGCATGTCCTTAGTGGGTTTTCTGAAAGTACTGGTGTGGACTAGCCCAGCACTGCTGCGGAACCCTTCGACTGAAAACGGTAGCCAGGTCACAGTCATTTGTCATCCTTGGTTCTTCTTATAACTTCACGGACAGGAATGAGTTCTGCTTCCTTTCACGAAGGAGCCTCGGTTATAGTTTTTTGACATGGCCTTATGAATAAATTGTCTTTAACTTAACCTAGGACAAAACTTTAAAACGTCCAGCGCAATATTCACCCCTGCCTTTTTGAGCTTTGTGATATGTATTCAGTAGCAGTTCTTGATAATTTGTTAACAAGGCGTTTTGAGCCTTTTGGACAGATGCACATACTGTTTTCAATCTTCATGGTTAATAATTCGATTTTGTATCTGATGCCAGAACACCCTGACTCTTAATCACTGCTCATTGTCACAGGTCTATTATCTTCTAACTGTCTGAGTGCCCCCATTGACCTTGAACCGACATTATAAGCTGTGTCTAATCTTTTCAGTCTATATTTCTAATGCTTCTTTTCTTTTTCCTTTTTGCCTGCTCCCTGTTTAGCATCACAATGGGGCTGCCTCTGAGCCCTGCAGCTGACTCTGCCCGCTCCGCAAGGCACGCCCTGTCTCTCATCGCCACAGCCAGACCACCCGCCTTCATCACCACCATAGCTAAGGAGGTGAGCAGCCTTCCTCACGTGCTCCATCGCCCCTTTCAGAGGAGTTCCTCCCTGCCGTAACTCTGGGGCCAGACCCGCTGAAATGAATGGATCGTGTGTGCACACACCCTGAGTTCCGCATCTGTGGGAGTGTGCTTTCGTGCTCCTTTCTGTTCTCAGAATGAACACACTTAGTGACAATACCTTTCAATATGAAGTGCAATAGGTCTATGAGAAGTAGAAGGTATTAGAGGTATTCACATTGCTCAAGTGTAAGCAAATACTTGTAATCAAAACTAAACTTATTTTGCAGTGGCTCTCAAACTGTATACAAAAAACATAAGCCATAAACCCAGTGATTGTTTTTCCTATTGTGTGCCACAGATGAAGACTGGAGAGCCCATTGATTCCCGCACTTCTGCTGTTCTAATTAATTGCCCGCAGCCAGCTGACAAACTAGTAAAGAACAATGAACCAATTCTGTGCTCTTCCCTGTACATCTTAGTGAGAGGAAGGCAAGAATAAGTTCGTAATGCCTGGAAAGGTTTGTTCCCTTTGGCATTAGTACTGCACAGCTCAGTGTCCACAGGGCATGGGCTCTGTCTAAACTGCTTTCCCTGTAGCTACAGTGAACTTTTAAAACAGTAAATACCATCGAATCTGCCCGGATAGTCTGCTCGGATAACTTGGAACCCACCGGGCCCATGTCTGCCCCAGAGCCATTCTTTCAGGCATGCTGGGAAAACAGCTAGTAAGGAGGGGAGATGGTCCTGACTGGATGAGGCTTGTATGGTCGATAGGAAGCAGTGGAGTTATGAGTTCATATCTAACATAAAGCTGTGGACTGCAGGTGTGGGGGTAGTAAACTTCTATCGTGTTTCAATCACACACACACTTAATGTTGTACACTTGTATCAAATGTGTGTGTGGTGTTTGAATGAGTAGTTTTATTTAACTTAGAAAATTTTCATCAGTTTTCCCTATGCATGGAATGTGTACAAGGGGTCATATTGATTGCCTCAAGGAAGTTTTCCACTAGTATGATAGCTCTTTATATTAATTATATTTCAGAACATTATTATTTATACAAGAATATTACACAATACTCACATCTAAAATATCATAGTAATACTGTGTTAAGGTCTCATGTAACGCCCAGGAACTAGCTTGTCTGTAATACTAATGTGTGGCAAATAAGACGGAGGCAGGAGAAACAGTTCAAATCATCTTTAGGTGTGTACTGTTGAAGGCCAGCTACATGAGATTATGTCTCAAAGTGATGGTGATGATGCACAAGGAGGCTGTAGAATCTTGCTAGGCCATACTTTCTTAATTTTTATGTGTGATGCTTTTTCCGGACTTCCCCTGAGTGACATGTTTTGGCAGTTCTGGTTGGTCATATGTTTCACTTCGCTATCATAAAGGGAAAGGAAAGCAGTGAGCAGCAGCGGCCTCTGCAGCGTGACAACTCTTTTGTAGGTACACAGACACACGGCCCTTGCAGCGAACACCCAGTCCCAGCAGAGTATACACACCACCACCCTGGCGAGGGCTAAAGGCGAAATCCTGAGAGTCATTGAAATTCTCATTGAAAAGATGCCCACTGATGTTGTGGATCTTCTTGTGGAGGTGAGACTGTCCTGCTTCCAGTGTTCCTGTCCATGCAAGAAGTACTTGAGGTTAATCTTAGGAAGGGAGGAGTGGAGAGAGGGAGGGAAGGAGGGAGGGAGGGAGGGAGGGAGAGAGGGACAGGGAATATGTCACATGACTAAGATCAATTAACTCCCGTGCCTTAGTTCTGCTTCCTGAACACTAAAGTAGATTGCTGTAGCCATCGACCATTCATTCACACAGAGGTGATACGTATGAGAATACATTCAAGGCTTTGCTGTCAGCATTCATGTAGCCAAAGCTGCTGGCCCCACGTGCGCATGAGCCGTCAGCTTTAAAGGACAGGACTCTCTGTTGCTGCAGATAAGATCAAGGATATCCTGTAGTATCCGTAGGCTTAAAATAGTTTTTATTCTATTTAAAGTAATCACACTATATGGATTTACACAGACAAAATGAGGTCTCACGGAGTCATTTGCACTTTAGAAAATGAAGCATTTGAAGTTAACTTTCGCTCTGTGTCTCTTTGTCGAAGGTGATGGACATCATCATGTACTGCTTGGAAGGATCTTTAGTGAAAAAGAAGGGTCTTCAGGAGTGTTTTCCAGCTATCTGCAGGTAAAGAAGCCTTCAGCAGCATGCAAAATCATTGATTTTCAGTAACAAGTCATTTAAAATTTTAGTAAAGCTAAATGAGATAACCAGGTATTAATCATTGCATGCTTACTTTCTAGAATAATCCTGACAGTTTATTTTTTAAAAGATTTATTTATTATTATATGTAAGTACACTGTAGCTATCTTTAGATACTCCAGAAGAGGGCATCAGATCTCATATGGCTGTGAGCCACCATGTGCTTGCTGGAATTTGAACTCAGGACCTTCGGAAGAGCAGTCGGTGCTCTTCCCTGCTGAGCCATCTCTCCAGCCCCCTGACAGTTTATGATAAGAACACAGATGATAGAACTATTTATTCAATCAGTTAACGTGGACATTTTGGTCATGGCTCAAAAGTGAATTGTATATGTCTGTTCCCATAGTCTACTCTAATTGTTTCTTGCCTTGCAAAACACTTAGAAAACTTCTGGCTTGGGGAAAAATATACTTCCCAGCAACAGAAATCAGTAGGTCTCCTTTTCATTCACTAGTAAATTATATTTTGAGGACAGTATGTTTCTGTAATGTCCTATTAATATAAGGATTTCCCCTGTGAGGCTAACAGGAAAAGAAGTTAGATGTGATTCTTGTGTTTGTAAGCCAGGCCCCGTGACAGCCACCTTTCCTTTGCTTATGTGTACAGGTACAGTGTGGTATTAACTATAGTCGGCAATAAGACCCCCAAGAAGGGTGGTGTGGCAACATGCCCTTCATCCTGACATTTCCTAACATTTCTGCAACTGCTTTGTTGACTGGCTTGTGTTGTTTATCTTCCATATAGTTTCCTCTGCAGTAGAATTTGCACACTGTTCCATCATTTAACTGTTTGACAGTGCTGCCTAGATGTTAAAATATGAGCACAGGTAAAGTTCATGCCATGTAACACACATGTGCAGATGGTGTAGCACGTGTGGACAGGTGCAGTTTCTTCTTGATACACACCAGGCAAAGTAGAACACAGTTTCTAACACTGGACTTTTTGTGCCATTAACTGATCATGACTCCGTGTAGTTGCCATTTCCCAGATGACTGCTTTCTACAGAAACGCCAAGTGGAGATGACAAGAAAGTGCGTGCAATGGGAGTTCTTTTACTGAGTGCTAGTGAGGTTGGTAAGGCATGAGCCATGGCTGTGCCAGTTAGTGTCCTGAAGCTCATGTGCATAACCTGTTTACTAAAGGCCTGTTTTCCAGCTTTACCCAAAGCCGCCTCCACAGGCAGCTCCTCAGGTCCCCGCACTCCGCAGACATCCCTGACTTGTTGCCTGAGTTGGGCCGGAAGGGAGAATTGTGCTGGATGCCTAGCAGATCTGTCTTGACTGAACACTCCTTGTACATTTTCCCCTTCTGACTTGGCAGAAAGCAATTGTACTTTGTTTATTGATTTAGTGGTATTTTATTGAACATCAACTGTGTATCAAGGGCTCGCTATTCTCTAGGGAAGGAATGGTAGATTAGGTATCTCTGTGCTCCAGGATCCAGTGGCTAATGAGAGGAGATTATGTCGGTTCACTGGACTATGGAGAGTGCCTGGTGGACTACCTACCTGAGACTGGGCAATAAATATAATGCTCAATTCAGTTTGTGGAATCAGAAATTCATAAGTACAATGTAGAGGATGATAGTTTTCTGTTAAAAATGCCTTCACAAAAATGGCTGCCAGGAAGAGAGAGGGATTTGTCCTCTGAAAGAACTACAGTGACAGCTGTAAGAGCAGAGGTAAGTCTCAGGAACATGTCGCAGAGAGCTGAGCAGGTGGGCTTTGTGAAATGAGGGGTGTGTCATCGTGGAAAGCGGGCTGAACCAGGCTGTGCTGTGTTTGGAGCCACAAAAGTGGACCGTGAGTCTGGCCGTGTTGTGTAGTGGGTGGCTCCGCATAGATGTCTAGCGCCAAGCCGGGGCTTTGGGTCCTCACAGAACTCTTTCACCTTTATTTGATAAGCACTGGAGAGTTAGAACTTTAAGCAAAGTATTAAATGTATAATCATAGATAAGACACAAATTTTATTGTAAATTCAGTACTTATATGCTTTAGCAAAATCAAAACCTAGCCAGAAGAGTTAAAAGTTTGTTTTCAGAAATGATGTAGCTTTTCTTACACGCTGTGATTATGTAGGCAGACTGATTGATTTCCTTCTCAAGTAAAAGCTGAATCAGCTCATTCCACCTCAAACGGGCACTTAAGCCCAAGTAAGAAATTGCAGAGTGTCTTCTGCAGAGCACTTCGTGAGCGCATCTTCAAGTGACTCCTCCAAATCGTGGTTTGCTCGTAGCCTGGTCAGTGGCAGCAGGGATGGACGTAGAAGAGTTTCTCCTGTAGCCTCTAAGAAGACTCTTAAATGAGTAACTACTGTACATTAGTATGTGGTACTCAGAACCTCACCAGTAGGAATCCCTTCGTTAATTTCTTCCTATTCCTCCTACCTAAAAATCTCCCAGGAGGTTGACTTGCAGTATTAAAAAGTTTCCATGTTAAACCAAAATAGGGCTTGGGGGATTATCAAGTAAGTTGGTGCATATATAACTCTAGACCTATATCTATATTCCACTGTACAACAAGGAAAACGGCTCATTTGAGGGCTGTTTAAAATAATATAAAGAATGCAAGTTTAAGCTGTGTATAGTGGCCCCACCTGTAATCCACGCACTGACAGGTAGAGGCTTTAGGATGAGGACTCCAACCCATCCTTGGCTGCTGAATGGGTTCTGAGCTAGCCTGGGCTATATGAGACTTTCTCTCTCTCTCTCTCAAAAAAAAAAAATCAAAACAAAATAAAAACCAGAATTTATTTTATTTGAATTAGCAGATTTTTCAGAAAAATTAAAATAATTGGTAGTTCATATGAGATTATACTTGTAGCTGGGCATGGTGGCATTTCTCTTTATCCCAGCCTTGGAAGGCAAAGGCAGGTGAGTCTTTGAGTTCAGAGCCAGCCTGGTCTACTGAGTAAGTTCTAGGATAGCCAGGGCTATACAGAGAAACCCTGTCTAGTTGGGAGATTATCCTTGTAAAGAATAGGTCTTTAAAAATATGTAAATTTTAACTATTTGAGCATTCACTTCTCCTATTTATTAGAATAACATCAGTCACCACTTATTGCTATACCTACTAACCTTGTTAGTCATCATGACTACATTGATGGTGATGATGAAGACGACGACGACGATGATGATGTAACAAGGTTAACATATATTTGCCATGGAAAGAGTTCTCCAAGTGCCTCTCACTCTGCTAAGTACTTTACGCATATTAACTCATTTCTATTTCCTACAACTATAGTAAGTATTCCCATTTTGCAGATGAAAACACTAGTGAATGGATAAGTAACTTGCCATGGTTACACTGTTAGTAAGTATAGAACCAGACAACGGGATTCCCATTTCTCTACCATTACATGTCTCAGCCCTGAGCCATGCTTGGATGCTTTCTTGTCCATTGGTTGCTTGTGCAAAGCCTCACAAGCATGTGCAGTCCTTTCTTTACCTCCCTAGCCACAGTTGCTGTGGTATAGTAGGTTCCTCTCTCCAGAAGGAGCAGAATTAGCCATTCAGCAAGAAGTATTCATTAACTACTTAAGTGTGCTAGACCCTGACTGGGAAATAGTGACTCCTAAGCAGAATTCTCCAGCGTCACCATCACAGACTACATCTTCTATTTGGCCTTTTGAGCTGATACCCTCTGCTAGAATTAAGCACTTCTTGAATATGGATACTCATGTGTATATCCAAAAGCCTACACGTCAGCCCCAATGAACGGCACCTTCACTATGGCCATTTTCCATGCTTATAATTTGACAAATGTGTGTACAGCTTGGATGACTAGAATTCTTAGGATCGGGTATGAAAACGGCCTGTGAGGACCCAGGCAAAGTGTTGTCCTTCATCACAGCTGTGGCATCTCTGTGACTGGTGGCCTGCAGGAATCTTTCGGGGTTGAAGACTTTACAGTACATGTCTCTCAGAAGAGCTTAATTCAGCTTACAGGCATGGGCAGGCTTGTCACTTGTCCCTTCTTGTGGTGAGAGTGACCCATCATTGCTGCACTTCAAAAATCCTGTTACTGTTTTCTGCAGACTCAGTACCTGTTGGGAGTGATCACTGAGAACACATGAGTGTCACAGTCCTGGTCACTGCAGAGGAACAACGGAAGGCAGTATATGTTGGTGATGTTTTAAGGAGGGTTTCCTTACATTATTAATAAAGCTTGCACATGCTTATCCTGCAGAGTATAAACATATGGATCCATATCAAAAACTGCATACAAGTTAGAACAAAAGTGCAGGGCCATTTACTTTCCTTCCTGTTGGCAAGATAACATAAGAAATTTGATGGCACCAAGTGAAGGTGACATTTGGTGAATGTTTTAGGAACTTGGCATTGCCTGTCTAAACTTTAAGTGTGCGTAATATTTTAGTCTGTCCAACAAAAAAATTCACCAAGGTTTACAAAGATCCATGACATGATATAGCTCTAGTCTATCAGAGAAAAGATTGAATAGTGGAAGGCACACTCTGAATGCCATGAGGAAGATCATCTGGGAGCATGTACCCTGACAGAAGAGGATAGCCCCCACAGCACAGTTAGACACGGCCCTGCACAACAGTATGTATGATGCTGTTGTGTAAAAGGTGCAAAACACTCAGGGAAGAATCTATAAATAATTACCAGAGATTACTGTTATGTTGGTGGGTATAAGAAGAAAGATCTACTTCATTTTTTAAATTATAATTTTAATTTGTATTTGTAGAGTATGATAATTCATGTTTATAATATATAATGATCAACTTAAGGTAGCTAACATTTTCATCTCCTTAAACATTTTTTAAACTTTTGATTAATGCACAGTAATTTTAAATGCATGTGCAATAAAATGTGACATTTACATTTTGTTCTTATGAAATCAGGAAGTGTTTCTATCTTTCTGTCATTGCTTCATGTTTGGAGCCTTTGAGCCATCCTCTTATTATTATTATTCATAAAGTATGTAATGGCTTACTGTGAACTGAAGTCACCCACTATACCACCATGTCATACAACACTAGAACTATTTCTAGATCCTGCAGTTGAATAGCTGTTCTGCAAGTTCCCCCAGTCCCTAGCGGTATGAGTGGGAAAGCGAGCTGAGCAGTAACCATGCACTTGGTCATGGCTCTGCTCTGGACTGTGCATGCGATGGAATGAGTTCTTTTTAGGTTCCTGCCCCTTGACTTCCCTGCTGCCATGGACTGTAACCTGGTGGTGTGGGCTACAGTAAACCCTTCTCCTCCAATGTGCTTTTTGTAGGGTTACTTATTCACAGCAGCACAAATGAAACTAGGACCCTGGAAATAGTAACAAAAGGTTCTTGCCAGGTTAGTGACTGCCACCTCAGTGTCTTGTCACCATCTCAGTGACCTGAACACTGAGATACCACAGGTCTAGAGAAACCTGAGAGTTTTCATTGGGTGAAGATGAGAACAATATTAAAACTATAGTGGACTCCTGCCTCAACCCTTTAATGCCATCAGAGGCAACAAAAGATGCCTACCTCCCCATTCTTAGAACTGACAGTGCTCACATGCAGAGCTCTGCCCAGAAGTAAGTAGTCTAGAGGTATGGGGGACCCAGAGGCCTTGCAGTGCTTGGCTGCCTGCAGCAGCACCAAGGTGGGTTCCTATGCACAGATTGACAGAGATACATATATAAGATTTACTATTATTGTTATTATTATTAGAACCAGGAAAGAAATTTTAATACAAAACCCTTAAGCCAAAACCAGGTCACAAGACTGTCACTGTCCAGAAATCTTTAAAGTATTTTTCAGAAATGTTAGTCAAGTAGTAACTTACAAAGAATGACAAATGCTAGAACTGTAATAGATGGTCCTTTCAGGCAGACCAAAGATTTTATACCAAGAATAGATTTAATCTTTTTTATCCCATAAATAATGGTGTTGGTAGATGATGCAGGAGGAGGAGGGTGAAATCTAAAGCATGAAGAGTAGGCAATGCAGCAAAAACCTTTAGGATTCTGTCATTGAGAATGTGTTGTTTTGTTTTGAAAAATGTTATTTTGAAGGTGATAATATTATTTCGCAGTAGGATTGTGGTAGCATACTGTATTAAATATTTGCAATAATGACACGGCAAATTTTATTTCTCTAGTTATTAACTACAAAGAATAAATGTTAGAAGATGTGTGAGATATTAAGTTTTATATTACTGTAATAGGATGTAAATTACATATGAGTACATATGTGCACAGATATCGATATGAGCACACCCGGTACTCAGACTGATATAATTACTAATAACAAAAGAGCAACTGTTTTAAAACCCTTCAAAAGCATATTAATTTTCATATTTAAAACATTAGATTTTGAGTGTAGATTCCCATTTATTATTGAAATAGAATAATATACTACTTTCTGTGGACAATATAGCAAAACAAAACATTTGCAAGTAATGTCTGCCTTCCATGTTACTGAAAATGAAAACTTGGCCTCCCATAAATCACAAGCTGACTATGGATGAGGCTTATGGGTAAGGCAAAACATCTCAGAATCTATAACTTTTCAATAAATAGTAGACAAAATAATTAAGGCATTTGTTTTCTATATTTTTAATTTATGTGTGACTGTCATATGACTGCCAAGGCAAAAATGGCTGTCAGAATGCCACTGCTGCTAACATTCAAGTTTGTGCCCCTCAGCTTCTCTTCCTAGAAATACAGAATTGTCCTGTATCTTACCTCGAGAATGCGTTGTAGTATTCTTCCTGGTCTATCTCTCTTGAAAAAGAGAAAAATGCCTTAGGGCTTCTGTTACTGTGATAAACCACTGACCAAAGGCAACCCGGGGAGGAAAGGGTTTACTTCAGTTTAGGACTTGCAGCACCACAGAGGGCGGGCGCTGCGTACTGGTTTCATCTCCATGCTGTACTTGGCCTGCTTTCTTATACAACTGCATAGGGTGTTACCTCCTGCGATGGGCCAGGACCTCCTGTATCAGTCATTAATCCAGAAAATACCCCAAAGGGCAATCCAATGGAGGCAGTTTCTGGGATTCTCTTTTCCAAGCTGACTCTAGTGTGTATGTATAAAACTGACAAAAACTAACCAGCACTAGAAAGTTTAATGCATTTTCCTCTGTATTAAAAGGGCCTTCATTTTCTCAGCCTCTGTTCCCATAGCTCCAGACCACCCACAATGGCCCAGGCCCTTCCATATCAAGAAAGCACTCCTCAGGCTTGCCTACAGGCCAGTCTTATGGAGGCATTCCCTCGCTCAGAGTCTTTTTTTCTTTTTCTTCTTCTTTTTTTTTTTTTTTTTTTTTTTTTTGTAAAATAACTATAGTTGATATAAAACCAAACAACACAAAAAACTTATGGAAAAAAGGAAGGCATAACATATAATGTGACTGGGAAGGATGGCTTCAAATGCAGTATTTAGTGTAGCCCCTTCACTTGCATAGCTCATGGGAACCATGGGAAAGTATAGTTAAACGTTCACAAACATAAAAGTCCCTCCTGCTTTACCTGATTTCTACTAGTACTGTTCTCACCGACAGATCCCGGATGGATGGACTTGGAAAATCCAAGGACTTAATCTACTCCCAAGCCTAATCTAGAAAGTGGCAATACTAAGCCAGCCTCTCACAACCTCTCGCTGCCTGTCACCTCAGTTATGTGGCCAAGTTAGTAAATCCAATGGTCAGCTAAATCTAGTAGATGTGGAAGACCTTGGTCAGTTTCATGGTATTTTTTTTTTTTTCTGATTTGTAGCTTTCTAATGTGATTAGAATTTAGGAGACATACTATTTATGTACCTACATGATTGTTCTGTGAGAATGTATATTTCAATAGTTGAATAATATGAGAACATAACTGAATATGGAGCCTCTCAAAATCCTCATTTCTGCTCAGATAGAATTGCTGCATAAGTTGTCAGAACACTGGCTTTTCACATTTATCTTTTTTGCCTTTTACCTCAAACTTTCAAGTATATTTATTACTATAAACTTGTTTCCTATCAAAAAAAATTTTTTTTAAACGCAGTCTTATTCTGTGGGTAATCCTTGCTGGCCTGGAACTTATACTGTGGACAGCACTGGCTCAAAGTCACTTCAGTGCCCTTGCCCCTGCCTTCCATATGCTGGGTTTGTAGATGTGACCCAGCCACTAGAGCTGGCTGAAAACTCATTAGCAGGCCTAAATGATATTCTACATCAATTCCACATCAGTTGATTTTTCAAAAGTACTCAGTACTGAAGGGAAACATTTTTTTAATCCATATGTTGGTTACAGATGTATTTATTTAGAAACAATCAAGATATAAAGGGATTAAAGCTTTTATCTTCATGCACATACATACATGTGTACATGTATTTTATGTATGTATGTATGCATGTGTGCATGTATGCACACTGTCTTTAATCTTTGAGAATATTGGTTTTGTCTTAAATATGCAGTTAGTCTCACCTGGCTTTTGTTGTTGTGAAATGTTCAATTCAGGTTCTACATGGTCAGCTATTATGAGCGGAGTCACAGAATCGCAGTTGGAGCACGCCATGGCTCAGTAGCCCTGTATGACATCCGGACTGGAAAATGTCAGGTAAATAAATCATTGTGACTTCCTCTGCATGAAGCTCTTGAAGGGAGTGAGAGACTAGCCCTTCACCAGGTGACGGACCGGACTGCTGGAACATTATGGATAATGTGTAAGAGATCGATAGTTTAATGAAGGACTCAAAGAATATAGAGCCCCGCCATCTCTATTCCCTGGGATTGGAGGCTGCCATGGTTCACAGTAAGCAGAGAGAGGAGGCCCTTCCCATGATTGATTTTGCAGTATGCCTCTTCTTTGTCCAGTGTTGTCTGGCTTTCCTACTCCTGACATGTTTCCGGAAGAAAGGTGGGTGCTACCTGTGAGGAGGTGGTGACAGAGTAAAAATGATGAGAACGATGAGACAGTTAGCAGCGATTAGACAAGAATCTAGCCGGAGCTCATACGACAAATCACAGTAGCGTTTAACACAACTCTGTAGACCCGGTGCTCTGTTCACAATAACCGTGTGTCACTTTTTAGACTTTATACTACATTTTATGATTTTGCGACATTTTATTGTTCATGAAATTTTTTTTGGCTTTGTTCTTGTTTATCTGATTCTCAAAATGTACCCAGTGGATAGATAAGGCAGGTATATCCCTATTTGAGATAGAAAAGGAGTTGAAGCTCAGTGGTGTAAATCTCTTTTCCAGAATCACCCCATTAGCTAGCAGCAAAGCCAGGACTAAATTCTTCCGAGGACCTAGAAAATCTCGATGCTCATGGACCCCAAAGTGCCACGTCACACCTGTTTCCGTGTAACATTTAGGACTGCTGAGTTCTGACAGTGTAGAGAGGAGACGCAGGGAATCCATGAGGCGGTCTAAGACTTTAGATTATTTCTCCAATGTAATAAACTGTTAATGAAATGCCCCCTCTAAAGCTTCCTTGATAATCTGTCATGAAATAGTTGTAAGGCCTCATAATAAGTGCTAGGGGTAAAAGATTCAGGTTTCAAACATTTTTAAAGGATGCTGTTTGAATATTAAGTGCATTTCTCTGAGGATGCCTCTGAGGGTACACTGCACAAAGAGTATGCACCACTGGTATACTTGTTTACTCTCTAACCGGCGTGTTTCCTTCTCCAGCTCACTCTGGTCCATATCACGGTCCTCTCAGCTCTTATTGAAGTCAGCGAGAACATACCATAGCTTGTTTTGTGCTCTTTATATAATTCTTCTGAAAGGGATAACTTCAAACAGCATTTCCGAAATGCCCCATTTTTAAGCTTTATTTGTTTTGTGTGGGGGTAGAGGGCACAGCACGTGTGTGGAGATCAGAGGAAGCCTTGAAGGAGTCATTTCTCCGCTCCTTCCATGTGGACTCTAAGGATCAGACTTAGGATGGCAGGCTTAGCAGTAAGGGCCTTTACCCCACAACGGTAGCCCCCAGAATATCTTCTTAAAAACTTCCTTGTTTGTTTGTTTGTTTGCATATTTATTTATTTGAGACCAGGTCTCACAATGTATCCCTGGTCTACAACTCACTATTTAGTCCAGGCTGACCTCGAACTCACTGAGATTCAGTTGCCTCTGCCTCCTGAGTAATGTGATTGAAGGCATGTGTTACCATGTCAGATTTCTATTTAATTTATTTTATCTCACATATCAGTGAGATGCCTTGTCACGTTTTGATGTGTGTATACATTGTATAATATTTAAATCGGGTCAAATATTTCTTTGTCTTCAAAAGTTGGTTATTTCTTTATGATGAGAATATTCAAGATCTAATAACACTTTAAAGTGTATGTTACATTGTACTGTAGTTAACACAAGTGTACAGAGCACAGTAGAGCATCTCACTTCTTTATAACTTAGTTAGCACTGACCAATCTTTCCTATCCTTCCCCCCCAACATTCCCTGTCTCTGATACCTCAGGCAGTTTGGAAACAGTTTCTTAAATTGGAGCATGTTACTAAATAGCAAATTTGAAAGAAACACAAACATTTACAGGGTTAAAAGAAGAGGGGGAAAGGAGAGGGAGAGATATCTTGTAAGCTTCTTCAAAACTGAGAGTTTGTGTCATCTTACCACTCTGAGCTTCCCTGTGAGATAGATCAGGTCTGTAGCAGAGGCCCAGCCTAAGGCTAAGCTCATGACTTAATGATCTGCTTAAAGCTGCCTCAGAAAATCCCTTTAGCACCTGCCTCCTTTCTAACTGCCTCCCTTCCTGCGGACTGTTTCCTATAGGTGGTGTAATGTGGGGATGCCATAATCATCCAGCCACGTGTAGTTAACCTTTTCTTTGCAGTAGACCCGGCGACCTGGGGCCTTTAAATCACACCCTCGAATGATCTCTGAGGCCTTCATGGTTCTTGTTCTGGTTAGCACACAGATGGCCCCACTCCTGAGTTACCTCTCACTTAGGAGCACCGTCTTTTCTCCCATGGTCTATCCTGGTCTAAGCACACTGAGCCAGTGACAGTTAGCGCTCACTCTCTGTAGAACTGTTCTATTAGAACTGACTGCAGTCCTTCCCGTCCTGCGCTCCTCTCCCATGCAGTTGCTCCCCGCCTGCCCGTCTGTACATGCCTTTCTCACTCAGTCGTCCTTGCTAGTGTTTACAGCATGACAGATTTAATATCTCATATTCGTTTGTTTGCTAGAGAAGAGAGTGCAGTAAGAGTATCCTCTAAGACCACACTGCCTGGACTTAGTGTTAGAAAGACTAGAATATATTCATGTTTTATAATAAGCATGAGCCAAGACTGGTATCTAACTGTACATTGGTTTAAATAGAACAAAGCCAGTCAGCTGCCCTTGCTGCCGTAACCATCTAGATTTGGTGTAACTTTCTCCTCGGGATTTTTCTGATGATCTTTTCCCTCACACTGTTTCAGTTAACCCTTTAGGTATAATAAACGTAGTAACAACCAAATAATGAGGAAAATTGAATATACCCAGCTTACTGACCTATTCCTGCTCATCTCTGTTTAATACATTTTGTAGTTTGCCATTCTTTTCCTGTAATATTCTACAATCTTATTGATAATTTTTGTTTGGCAACTTCTAAAAACTTATATACTATTAACTAAAAACTAATATACTGCTAGAATATTTCTGAGTAAAGTTATTTAAAAATCCATAGTAGACCCCTTTCAAAACAGTTTTAGGTTTGTGGCAAAACTGAGTGGGAGTTGCCGATGTCATACATCCACTGTACTCACATGTGAAGGCCATCTCCTCCACTGGTGTGGCGCACTGGCATGGGGGGGGGGGGGCGGGGGGCGGGGGCAGAGTCTTCCTCAGAGCTTTCATGGCTGCAGCTGCTGAAGCACTTTGGGAGTAGATGCAGAGACAGTGCATGCACACTCGCAGCCTTGCACACACTCGTGAAAGTGCATGCGCACTCGCAGCTGCGGGCACACTGGGGAAAGCTGGATGCACCATGCATCTCACAGACGGCCCTGATGACTGCAGCTCCAATTCCATCTTCATAACTGAGGAAGAAATGGAAGGCTAAGCAGGGATAGAGTGGGCCTGGAGAGCAGCCAGCATCAGGGCCAGCATTCCTCTGACTCACCCCAATATAGTGCTGCTGCTCCCCGTCCCCTCTGTGACACAGGCTAGGTCTCCCTTGCGTCGGGAAGCTATAAACGTTGAACATACGTGTTCTCTGAAGGCCTCAATGTTTGGGTAGATAAGGGAACATCTAGGAAACCCATTCTCTGAAATTGCTATGTCTCCCTTTCTTTTTAATCTGCATTCAAAGAAGCATGTGTATGGGGCAGGGGCATCTTTTCTAAACCCTAACAATTATAACTGATAAAGCTACCCTTGACTTTTTCACACGGCCCACAGTTTGCATTGGGGTGCTCTCCTGCTGTTCTGTATGAACGGATTTGAACAAATGCACCACTGAATATTTTTACCACTATTCTGACTTACAAGGAGTTTCATTCCCCTAAGACTCATCAGGCATATTTTCTTATTTCTAGTAACCATTCCTGGATTTTATTGCTACGTATAAGATTTGTGCATTTGGTTACCAGACTCTGAAGCTATCTCCCCACACGTATATGCACACTTGCTTCCCACGCACGGATGTGAGCACCAGCTTCTCCATCCCGTCCTGAGTGTTTCTGTAAGAGGCCTGGCAGAAATGAGGATTTTCTACAGAGACACATGTGTCTCTCAAACTAACAATCAGACTAAAGGGGAACGCTTCTTCTGCAAAGAGATTCTCCTACAGGAGGTCTCTCTTTCTCTCTCCCTCTCCCTCTCTCTCTTCTTCTCCCTCTCCCTCTCTCAAATTTATTTTATTTCGTATATATGAGTACATGGTAGCTGTCTTCAGACACACCAGAAGAGGGCATCAGATCCCATTACGGGTGGTTGTGAGCCACTGTGTGGTTGCTGGGAATTGAACTCAGGACCTCTAGAAGAGCAGTCAGTACTCTTAACTGCTGAGCCATCTCTCCAGCCCTCTGGGTCTCTTTGTACCTCTCCCCAAGGTGGCCACATTGAACAAATCTCTATTCTCTAGTTTCCACTATTAATTTGCCTTTCTTTATTAGCATATTAAGAACTGGTAGCTAGCTAAACCTTACTTAGGGCACAGGTTGTTACCCAAGTTCTACAACATTTCTGTGAATTACAGCATGACTTTTGAGCACATAAATTCTCATTAAAAACAAAACTTCACCCTTGGCCTGACCTACTTGTAATTTGTTTAGTATGTCAAGAGATAGGGAAACACATGGAGGCCTGAAGACAATTGTTTTAAGAGTGGGCCCTTTCCTTCTGCCATGTTTTGAAGCAATCTCTTCTCTTGTTCTTGCTGCTGTGCCACACACTGAGTCTAGCTGGACATGAGATCCTGGCCCTTTCTCCTCTTCCCACCTCCCCTATTGCTGGAGGAGTGTTGAGATGGCAGAGATGTGCTGCCTCACTTGGCTTCTTTATATGAGTTCTGGAGTTGAGCTCAGGCTCATCAGGCTAGTGTGGTAAACCTTTTATTCACAGTGCCATCTCCCTGGTTCCACAATTGGGCTGTTTTGCTTCCTGTGTTTGTCATCTCAGATAATAGACTATTTATTCATCCATTTATAATTTATTATTTGTTCTGTTTGTTTTTAAAAATTAAAATAGCTCATCACTGTGCTGGACAGCATATTACATGCAAGAGATCACAAAATAAATGAGTATGTCCATCAAGGAACAACTGGTGGCAGAAACAAGCAGACCCTTCTAGCTAAAGCATTTTGATCAGCCTTTCAAGAAGGGGAGCCACCGAGCGCAAGAACACGAACAGAAATCTATGAGAGATCTTAGGAGAGCTGCTCTGGAAATGGTGCCATAGAGGGAAGAGGTCTGAACAGAAAGCCCTGGACAGTGAGGGCTCAGGAAAAGGAGGACAGTGACAGAGACATTATTCCAGGCAGAAGATATGTACAAAGCCCATACACGAACAGCAAAGGCCTGCTTATCAGCAACCTTACATGTGCTGCCCTGTGCACATGGAAGTGGTCCATGCCACAGCAGTGCTGAGGGAGGAGTACACAAGGACAGACACATCTGTGGCATAGTAGATGCTTAGCGTAGCTTTGTTAGTAAGTTGTGTGATGCTGAGTTCCAAGAAGATAACTGACTACTAACATTTTCAATATATATTATATCAGTATATATTATTATACGTAAGTTAAATAAAATATTATTCCTAGATAACTGACTACTAACATTTTCAATATATTATATCAGTATCTATTATTATATATAATATAAATAAAATATTATTTCTAAGAAAGGGGGCTCGATGAGCTTGCTGAATGTTTTCAGTGTGGGATTTAAAGTATTTTATGAAAATAAGCCCCTGTGACTTTTCTGAAATACACTTAATTATGGCAGGCACTCTGAAGTGGTAGGCATCAGAAGGAAGGTCTGAACAGGCATGCTGGCTGGCACACCTTTTCTATATTGGCCCACTGATTTGAGTTCTAAGATGATTTTCCAGCTAAGTCAAACTAGATTTTATACTTAAAGTGATCTGAAATCAAAAGCATTTTACAAATCGGTAAGATAGCTTAGTGTGCAAAGGCACCTGCTACTTAGCCTGCTGACCTGGGTTCAGTCCCCAGGGCCCACAAGGTTGAAAAGGAGAGATGACCTCTATGGGTTGTTCTGTGATTACCACATGCTTACAGTGACATGCCACTTCTATATACAGAGTAAATGAATGAAAATGTGATTTTAAAACATAGCAGCTTCCGTATAATCCTAGATGTTCATACTTGGCCTGGACTTTTGCAGTTCATTTCATTTAAGCCTAATTTTATGTTTTAAAAACGTGTCCTTTAAAAGGCTCCTTTCTCGTGCTTATGGTGTGATTTCCTATTTAATACAACTACACAATTTACACCAGCATCACAACTAACGTTAACTTCAGCTCCAAGGCAGGTGCCATTTGGAGAAAAGAAACTTGCGACTAGCATGCCACCGCGTAGGTGGTCAGCTTGGCTGGTGGAAATGGAGACCAGAGAACCTCGCCTACTGGAAAAATTAGGGAAACAATGCTGTCCCTGTGCTACCAGTATGTGACGGCTAGAAGGGTTGAGTGGTGTCACAACATGCAGAAGGGACAGGAGCAGGAAGAATGTCCTGAAGGACGTATTGTTGGAGCTGACCCGTGAGGGGGTATGCCTTGTATGGCTCCATGAGGAGGAGCCCTGTGTGGAGAGGAAGAAATGTCAGCAGAAGCCTGGAGGCGTTGGCTTGTGGTGGACTGCAGACTGAGTCAGGATTCTGGAAAGCCTAGAGGAAAGGTGTGAGAATCTGTGCGTTTACTAGAGGAGGAGGAGGAGGTGAAGGCTGAGAAGGAGGGTGGGAACATGGTGTGCCCTCTCTGACAGGAGTCTTCTCAGGATCAACAGTGTGCCTGTGTGCGTGCGTGCGTGCGTGCGTGCGTGCGTGCGTGCGTGTGTGTGTGTGTGTGTGTTACTAAATAGAACCTTCTCAGTCTTTAATGTTACTTGTATGTATATGTCTTCACAGATGACCATTTGGTATTAGGGAACCAACTGGCGTGCTCTTCCTTCGGGAAGCCTGTTTCATTCCCAACATTCCTTAGTGGCCTGTAGCTCCTTATGTAGGGTTGAGGCGTTGTGGGCTTTACCAGAAGCCTCATTTTGCCCTTGGACACACAGAGAGAGTATACTGAGGGCAGAGTGCAGGGTATATCCCATTCAGTTACCCACTCAGAGGTCTGGACCGATGACCAGGGAAAAGGTACGGGCCTAGCCTGTGAACCTTCCAGTCCCTCATTTCTCCACCTAGCTGGGAAGAAGCCACATATTGAAGCTTACTTCTGCTGTCCTGTGAGGAGACTGTCTTAATCTAGAATATTTACTATGCAACATGAGGTATCCTAAGCATAGTCTACTCTCCAAAGGAAGAAAGAAGCAAGGAACAATCTATAGGACAGCCACCACACCTAACCAGGGACTCCTTTCTCGCTCATATTGAATGTGGTCCTTTGTAGTGGGAGACCCAGCTCCCACAAGCCTCTGTGGGTCCCAGGGTGGAAACCCAGCATGTGGCACCGTTACTATGTTGCTGGAATTTATGTAAATGCCTTGTTGAAGATGAATTAAAACTTACAGCAGTAAATCTACAAGGACACAGCTATAACTCATATAGATATATTGCTTACAGAGACATACATCACGCGTCTGGAATTACTGCCTCTTCAGTACTCAGAGGTTAAAGAAGGTACCAGCTAACATGCCATTATATGTAGTCAGCAGTTTGTCATTCCTCGGGAAAGTGGTGAATGCAACATACATGCTGTCCTTTACCCCCTCTCTGTCTACTCCCTATGTTTCAGCACCAAATGAGGAACCAGAATTCACTCTTAAGCCCATTCCTTAACTTGCTACTTAATTTTCTGAGCCTTACACTGTTAGACCTAAACCCATGTTTGACACACCTGTACTACTAACCATGACTGCTATTGAGCAAGAGTCACGTATGCAATGCATTCATTCAGCAAATATTGGGTGCCAACTGGATGTCAAGTGTAAAGTCATCTTTTCAGAGAATTAAATAATTCCATCCATCCAATATCCTTATTTTTTCAAAAGAAAAAAAAAAAGGACCAGAAAATTTAGATGCTTCTCAGACATGTGTTGAATATTGCAAAGACTGTCCAAGGGAAAATAATCTTGAGTTAGAACACTAAGCCAATGTCTCCTTTATGTCGTGTTGTAGGGGGACTTAGCACAAGTGTGTCTGGCTAGGGGGACTTAGCACAAGTGTGTCTGGCTAGGAGTTTATTTCATGTTCACTCTCTAGGCATTGAGACACAGCAGTATTCTTTCCAAACTCGAATCAAAGCACATGAAGTAGAAACCCAGGCATCTACATTTTTATGGAACACCCCTAGGTAAATCCATGGCAGGCTACAGGTTAGAAACTGTAAGTTTACTGACTGAAATAATGGGGCGGGGAGATAGCATGAGAATTATTGTGTTAATATTTCAGTCAGGGTCTGTGATATCAAGTTATTTCAAAAATTACCCCCAAAACGACTTCTATCTGGAATCATGTAGACTATAATGGAGTTTAGGATGACTGGAAATTGAGGTGTGTTTATATTATCATTGAAAAAGTAATGTAGCAACAACACAGAATTAGAGAGCCCAGGGCTTCCCTAGGGAAAACCTGCTCATAAAGGTAAGTATCATTTGAAATCGTGGTCTACACACCCTGGTGGAGCTCACCCAAGGGCTGGAGTCCTTAGCATTTCCTTTCACATTTGAGTGCCTTCCCCTTCCATTTTACTGACTTCTTAACCAAAGGTTGAAGCCAGTACTGTTAGGCACTCTCTTCACTTTAGTTTCTTACCAGTGTCCCTGCTGACACCTTTCAGCTCTTCAGATTACAACCGAAGGGAACCTCTGGCAGATAAAATCACTAATAGAAAATGTACTGACAGAAGTCATCTCTATCTGGTTAGCCCCTTGTAGTTTTACTTCTAATTGAGAATTTTTGCAGAACACAGATAAAGTACTGAGTTGAGAATTTTCCAGCCTCTGGTTGTCTCTCCCAGTCTGGTGGGATCTTATCTTTTTCTTTGCTACCAATATACCAATGTTGTATACTATTGAAATATTGTATTTCCATGCATGGGAGCGAACTCACACTGAGAGAGGGTAGTTTTGGCTACAGTACTCTACTGCCAGGACATAAGCCACTGAGCATTTCTTACCATCTCCTCATTCATTTTCTAAAAGATGTCATGCACCAAGATTTTGCAGGAGAATAATTGAAGACACTCTCCAGGCAACAGCCAGAGCTCTGTGCTGCCTAGCACAAACAACTCTGGGACAAAAATGTACATGACCCCTTCTCTACCAAGGGGTCATGACCGTATTCCAGGGACTTGTCTCTGCAAAGAGTACTTTTCAGGATTGAGGTGCTTATGAGAAGTGGCAAAGGTTCAAGCATGTTCCCTGGCCATTCCATTACAAAGCTGTAGACTGCTAGACATTTCTGAGCCCTCCCCTTGCTCTCAGCCACTGTAATATGAAAGGGCATCTTGTAGTGTCCTCACCTAGGCTGCTGTTGTGGGCAGACATTCAGTCATCATTCCAGCAGCTGTGGTGACGCCACCAGAGAGTTTTATACTCACACTAGAGAGTGTCAGTATAAAACAAGGAGATCAGAGAGGGGCATCAGAGCTTCCTGGAGAAGTGCCATTCAGCTCTACACTGCATTCAGTTACTCAGTGTTACTGAGCAGCATTATGGAAGCATCAAGTGAAAGGATGCTTCATTCAAAAGCCTGGAGGTCAGGGAGAGGTTAAAGCATTGAAGAAGCTGGGAGAGAAGGGGTCCGAGTTGCCTGTCTAAAAGGTGGGCCAAGCCAGGGACAAGGGGCCTTGCAAGTGACGATGACAGATGCTTATTCCTGTCTATGCACTGAGGACCGTCGAGTTTTGAGCAAATGTGATAACTACCTTTTGTAAAAGATCATTTCTGCTGCTGTGAGGGGAGGGTAGCATAAAGAACGAAGTGGAGGTAGCAAGAACAGACAGGCTGTTCTAGAAGTGCTCTGGTCCAGAGACGGTCAGAGTCTAGATTTGTAAGTAAAGACTAGAGAGAAATGGACCAGCTTGAGGTAAATTCCAGGGGTAAGATTGCTAAACTTGCAATATAGTGTTGTATACATTCAGACAAAGTCCTTGAGAACATCTCAGTTTTGGATATGAGCAAACATTTGGATGCTGGAAGAGCAGGTCTATAGCAGAAACTCAGTTGATGTTAGCCTGGAGATACCTACTAAACAGTCGTGAGCAGACAATATCCATGTAACTGCTTACATGACTCCAGAACACAGAGACATGTCTAAGCCAGATGTCAACATGAAGATATCATAGCATGTTCAGGTACTTAGAGCATGGCAGCGCGAATTAAGTGCCATCGCTTCATGAACATGCTCAGCGTCTAAGGCACGTCAGAGAGACTATGTGAGACTGGCGGTTGCAGACATGGAGGAAATCCGCCTTAGATCTACTTCAGTGAAGTCTTAAGTGTGTGAAGGGGGAGATGCTGTGAAAGAAATGCAGAGCCGCTCTAACAGGAGAGTGCCCAAATTTGGATCTTCACAGAAGGAATCAACCCTGGCAACAGAGGGGCCAGTGGGGAGGCAGGCTATGTAAACAACCCACCCTCAGAAGGAGCTTGACCAGAAAAACCTCAAGAAAAAACAAACAAACCATACCCTGGCTTTTTAAGAAGTAGCCTATGATGGGTGGGGGGAGGGGTGCATGTTTTGGAGATGTGTGTTTGTTTGTTTGTGATAAGGTCTCATGTAGGACAGGCAGATCTCAAACTCCCTATGATGCCCTCAAACTGCCCTCCTGCCTACACTTCCTGCTTGCCTCCTGGGATTGCAGGCAAGCATCCTCATGAACAGTTTGGTCTTGGGAATGGAGCCCAGGACCTCATACTTGCCAGGCAAGCACTCTCCAAACTGAGCCACACCCCAACCAAGATTATCTCTGCAAAGTGCTGTAAGGTATTTGCTGCTGGTGACCGGCTGACATCCTGTTTACCAAGGTACTAGTGAGGAGGAGTAGGCATGGGTTTAACAGAAGAGAAAGGGGTTTCTTTTGATTTCATCTTGAGCATGATACTCTAGCATGTGGTCTGTATACTGATGCATGCTGACACTGTTACTGTAAACCACTGTCATAATCATCCCATGCCAGCTAACCTGAGAGTCTCAGACTCGAAGGTCTGCACCGATGAGAGTAATAAGGAAGCCACTGAGACCGAATAAGACACAGAGCCACAGCCCAAGGCTGGAACAGAATCCTGTGCCTACTTTTAATGAGTCATTAAAGCCATCTGTTAATTTGGTGATTCCCCAGATCCCTTGCTTCTGATATTCATAAAGGAATTGTAAGCTACCCTACATGTGTATAATTAAGGGGCATCCATTCTGTTGGCAGTGATGCTGTAGTGTTGATTTGCTCATAAGCGCATGCTGGTCTATTAGCCAATTGCTCTCGTGCTTGACTTTTACATTACATTTTCTTGCTTGCTTTCTTTCTCATCCCCACTTGCCATGTGTGCATGCACGCATGCGTGTGTGTGTGTGTGTGTGTGTGTGTGTGTAAGCCATATAGTGTTCTGTTCACATTTGTGAATTTCCATCAGAGGAACACAAGCAGCCTCACAGACTTGAAAGGTTTTCATATGATTCCACATCTCAATGCAGGAAGAGCAGCTTCCAGCTTCCCACCATTTCCATAAAGCGAATGGCGAGCTGTTTACAGCAGTCTTTGTCTGGCGCTGGCATTGATTTTAAATCACCTGGATCGATCAAGTGGTTATGGAACTTTAAAAAATCCTACCCAACGCAATTAGAATCACAGGCTTTTTAATCTGCTAACATAACGTCTATAGGAATAAATCATCAATTATTCTTCATTTGGAGTATGTAAAGAAGCGGTGCCACCGTGATGCCAGTGTCTGGGGCTGTCTGGGCGCTCTGTGCAGAATGGCCCTGGCTTCGGAAACAAGCATCTGAAATCCATGTACATCTTGGAGTGTGTCACTGCAGAGCGCCTTCTCAGCCAATGGGAGAGCAGCAGGCAGATCCAGCCGCTGTCTGGACACACACGTCTCTGTAGCAGCACAGCAACAGGACTGAGGCAAGCTGATTGCAACCAGAGTTGACGCAAAGGTGAAAAGTCTAAAACTGAATAGTTAACACAAAGTCTCAAACAATAGGGAAGTGTAGTGGGACAGCAGGGGACCTACAGGAGTCTCTTCTTAAACGCTTCATGTCATGGGTAATGAGGTAGCTCCAATATCTTTTACATTACTACATATTGTAATTACCTATTACATAAGTGAGTATTTAAATGCTTCAGACTACCTTTAGAGGTAAACTTCTGATTTTTAACAAGCAGTGATTTTCCTGTAGATGGATAGCATACTGCAATTTTGTTGTCATAGCAACTAGATCATGTAATACAACTTTTCAAAAATGGAATCCTGCCTTAAACTTTATTGCTTCAACCTACCATTGGTAAATGAAGAGCTCAGAATAGATGATTTATATGGACTCTGACCATGACCTAAACTCTAAAATTTGCTTTATACGCATCAGATTTCAATAATTGAGCATATAGTGGGAACTCCATCCGTCTCCCAGACACTAAAATGTAATAAGTATCAACAAGTAAATTATTATTTTTTTTTAATTCATGTTGTTTCCAGTTGCAAAACATTTCCTTAGAGAAGCACAAGTTTGGAGTATTTTTATAGTAGCATTTCAGTAAATGGCATAGTTGTTTTTCTTACTACTTGATAATAACAGTCAGCAAATAGAGACCGGGAGGCAGGAAGACGATGAATTTTCTTGCTACTGGGCTGAGCAAATAGATACCATGCTTTTGAAATGCTGGAAGAGGTTAGAGCTTTGCTTTCCAAACCCGCTCACACGCCACTCCGCACAGAGCAGATTTCTTTGTTTAAAATGCTTTTGATTTTGGCACAATAGGCTCATGTTGCATGTAGCTCTGTAACGTTTTTGGAGGGATATTTAAAGTTACTCGGGCTTGATCTAGGATACATTTTAACGCTTCACAGCATCTTTTTACTTATTATTTTTTTTAATTTGAATAACAGATATAAACCTTAAAATATTTTTCCAGTTGTTTTTTTTTTCTTCCTGTACATTTTCTTCGTGCTTTGAGGAAGCTGGCTCTGCATAGTAACTTAGAAATAACTCCTAATGATTAACAGAGTGATGGATGTGACAGATCACCTTTTTCTTGAGAAATAATAAATCAACATATCCCTGCCCATAAATTTTTACTGAAAAATGTGAAATATTAGCACCATATTTAACTAGGTGTCAGATACAAACACTGTTGTCAAAGTGTTGCTCTCAGAACCAGTGGACCACACTACAATGGGACTTTGCTTTATTTCTTTGGGGAATAATATGATTCAAATACAATTTTCAATTCCTGAAATACCCTGTTTTTTACTTATGTGTCCTTCTTGTGGTAAGCAAGGGACAGTCTGAAAATCCCCAATAGTAGACCCCAAAGTCAAGATAGAACAATCTCTCAGAGAGAATTATTTACTCACAAAAATTTAAGTTGAACTTGAATTTTAGGATGACTCACTACAGTGTTTCATGGGGTATGTTTGCCTAATTCTGTCCTGGCTCTGTTAGTACAGCATCATTTTTTTTCCCTCCCTGCCCTTGTGGTGATGTCATTCTTTTAGGCGCACCGGATATATTAAAATCTGTTCAGATTTTTGGGAAGCTCGGTTGGACACAATGTGTGACTGAATTAAGAGGCTCGTGGCTACCCAGCCCTGGCTTTATTTTCATTTGGGAGTGTTTTCCTCAAGTCGCCATGGTGTATTGTGGGAAGTGGAGCAGGGCAGTGGCCTTCCCCTGGCTCTATTGATCTGCCCTTCAGCTGTGTGCAGCGCAGAGAACCTCAGGCCTTGTTGTTGATTATCTACACAGTGTCTCTGGGAGCTGTATTGACCCATTGCCGCCGACTGCCTGTAGCTCTTGATTTTTCACACCGTCTCCATGACACTCATAATAAAACATACCATCTTATTGCTTCTCAGCTCTGGGAGTCAGTGCAGTCAGCCTTCACACACCACAACGTTGCAGGAGAACATTTATTATATGTGGGATAAAGTGGAGCAATTTTAGGGCTCTGTGTTGTGTACTTTTGGTAGCTACCTCTATAGCAAGAGCCCATACAGAGTTTACATTTCTGATGCCTTTAAAAAGCCAGTGCTAGCTTCATAGCTGTTTTTAAGATGAAATTATGAATAATAAATACAAAATTAATTGTGAAACAATAGGCATATTAACCAAGTATATCTTGCTAAAAGAGATTACCTTAGACCCTCTGCGTTTCCAAGTACATACAGGACTGTTCTATGATTTATCACTGCCTTACGTGTTTATTACAGTGGATAGTATGATTATGAGAAATTATGCATGTTTTAAGGTTATCCTGGCCTGATGTCCTAGATACTTCAGTGTTCTGAGTAAAATCTTTCTTAGCTATCTTGAAAGATTTACTTTCCATTTAAGATATAAATGGTTTTCTTTAAACATAGATTTTTTTCAGTATTAGTGCTTTTATCTTGTACTAATATCAGAATATTTTAGATTTTGTTACTACCTACATGTTTTGCAATCCAGAATTATCATCAACAATTCCTTTGTGCCACATATGTTGAATATTATTATAAACAGAGCTGAGAGACCTGGGAAGGCAGGATTTATTTTTCTAGTAGAGAGAATAACATGCAGGTGTTTCCAAGACAGCCTTCTATTATTGTAATGCGCTGTAACTACTTTATTGTATGCAAGATAATGTAGCACGGGGGGGGGGGGGCGGGAGAGGGAGAGAGAGAGAGAGAGAGAGAGAGAGAGAGAGAGAGAGATTGATTGAATTCTAATCTTAGCCTAGAGATTTTTTGTAGGAGAGTGAAAGGAAGAGAATTACAGGTGAGATTATTAATATAATTGCTCTTTGCTGAAGTTAATTTGAGTGTTTCTATTAGAGCAGATGAAAAATAATTTAACAAACCTAATTTTAATAAAGTTGGCCTTTGAGAACTATAATGGAGCTCCTATCTGATAGTTACACATCTATCTATCTGATAGTCTGTCACACACATTCACCTTTGTGAAGTATCTATAAGCTTCACCAGGGAGAGAAAAAGACAGGGAAGGCATCCTGGCCTTTAAGCTTCCTGTCATTGATCCACAATTAATTTTTCACAGTTTGAAATAATTATTTCTTTTTGGGTGGGGTTATAGATTTAGCATTTATATTCTGCTGTTTTTGGTTAGGGTTGGTTTTAGGTTTGAAAGATACATAGTTGTCTAGCTGCTTTTAAAAATATCAATCCATTTTAAACTGAGAACTCTGAAGTGGAAGCTTTCCGCTAGTGCTGTCTTAAGAACTGTCGTGGTGTAGCGTAGCCTCCTGGGAACCCAGCTATGTCCACTTAAAGCAGGTGGGCCATAGGTTTAAGGCCAGCTCAGGCTACAGAGAGAGTTCAAGGCCAGACTGAGCTTTATGAGGAAGACCCTGTTTCAGAAAACCAAGAAAATAAACAAGCCAAACAAAACCTACGACTGAAATAAATCAGAGTAAAAGCATTATTACCCCTTCTCCCAAATTAGCATCTTTCTTTCATACCTTTAAATTAAAAAATGAAGTCTCTCCAGTGTTTTTTATTATAATTGTTAAGGTTTTTTTTCAAATATTTTATTAGTGTATATTCATTGAGTGAGGTGCTGACACACAATTTCACCAATAGCGTGGTGATGGTAAGTGCCATAAGCCTCCTGCTTCGCGCAGAGACCTGTTCAAGTCTAGGCTCCATGACCTCTGGCAAAAATGGCAGGGTGCATTTCATCCACTGTCGTGAAAACACTGCCCAGCAGTGGCTGACTCACACCTGATGGACACAGCTGGGCTGTGTCTGAGTGAGCATCCGGTTCACAGGAACCACATTTACAGTTACGCTGAGGTTGTCATGTAGATGGTGTTTGGTAGGATAAGGTTCACATTCCACTTAAGCCTAAGTACGCCCCTTTGTCTTAGACATCAGGAACCACGCTTAAGTGTACAGGAGACGTCCTCTAGCAGAGCCTTCAGCACCAGGTATTGCAAAGGTTAAGCCTTATCATCTGCACCAAAATAAAAAAAAAAAGTGAGGTTTCATCAAAAACTTCCATCCTCACAACCTTTCAACCACAATTTGATGATTATTATTGATTATTTCACAGCCTTTCACTCATGCTCTGCCACTGTGGCCAGCCCTGATATACAGATAGGGCTGTGGTCCAGCTGAAATAAGACTCCATCTTGATAATGGACTGAGATGAGATGCTGTTATTTGATAAAGATAATTGATGTTTCACAGTGAATTGAAAAGCAGCTCCAAGCACTCCGTAGCTGGAGCCGTGTTCTTCCCACAAATATGGCAGGTATTTATAAATATAGAACAAAAGAATGGAGCCTAAATATTTGCGAATGCTTTATTAGAGACTTTTGGTAGTAGAATTTTTCCTTCCTTTCCTATGTGTTGATTTTTAACGCACAGAAAAGAAAAAATAGAAAGGGCCTATCACACTATTTTAAAATTTAGCTCCACATTAATTTGTTCAAATCTTAGATGGCACGGATGTTACTGATCAGATCTCTGTCACACTTAACACCTGAATGTCATGTTTAGGTGATGACGGGTCGCTGTCCTGGGTAGCACGTCACAGTTAAATGTTACGCTACCAGTAATTTTTGGAATGTTTTTTTGCAAACTGTATGAAAACACAATCTAAATTATTGATCATGAAATCAGTTCTCCTGGAAAATGCAGTTCAAATAATCTGTGAATGCGGATAGGTGCCCTCCTCATTGATTATTAACGAACGTTTGTGCAGACACCACGGAACACACTGCGTGCCTGTGTCCGCCTTGCTTCCTCAGCCCCCAGCTTTCAGTTGATTAAGGTATCATTCATCGCTGGTACTCCTCGTCCAGTCTCTTTTACTCTTATCACCTTCATAACCCCTAATTAAGCAATAAGGCTTGACAGGGAGTATGGTTATCGTGAGATAATGACGCCCCAAGTGTGTTGTGAGTCTCAGGGTTCAGCTGAGTGCTTCTAAACCTCTGTGGGTGTGATTATAGCGTGATAAACAAAGCACGTGGCTGCTCATTGATACCGCGCTACATGCCCACCACTATGCAGGTGACATTGACATTTTCTTGCTTACCCACTCACCCAATCCAAAGAGCTGATTTTTGTAAGGCTATTGCCTCAAATCTTACTGAGTTTGAGTTCACAAGCTCTTATTTCATTGTTCAGGTGGAGCAGTTGAACTTCCAGGTACACATCTGAAGAAAAAGTAGTAATCTCACTTTTTGTTTTTGTTCTTTTTAAAGCTATGCTTCCTCAGAAGGTAGGCCTCAGGGAAGACAAATCGCTCACTGTGGTAGTAGTTTTACAGCTGCCCATTTGGTGAATGGTACCAGTTACCCGGTCTTACGATCTTTGCATATGATTTCATGCTAATGATGTCACCAGGCTCTTGAAAGTTCTCTAGAAGAGAGTAACTGGATCTTTATATCAGGAAGTTTTTTATTCTCTTCATTTGTAACTACTACTGTTAAAAGCAGGATGAGAGAGGAAATTACTAACTCTTTCGCTGTTTTCTGTCTGATTTAAATTTTGGAGAAAAATAATTTATGTTTCCTATGTCAACTCTAGCTTGTTATTTTAAAAGCCTGAATTATTTTTTGTAAATTTATTCTGGCTTTAATTGAAGAGACGACATTTTGAATGCTATGTTTCTTAGGTCTGTGTGTGTGTGTGTGTGTGTGTGTGTGTGTGATTAAAAAAAGGGAATGAAAATAGCAGGTCAAACGTTTGAATGTCTTAATATAAATTTAAGTTAATAAACTTAAATTAATAAAGTCTTTAATATAAATTCAAGTGAATGTGTTATCTTCTGAAACACAGAATCTTTGACGGTGACAGAATGTTCTGAGTCTTTGCCTCCTGCTCTGTTAGAATCTAGCAACATGCCGTGCTTGAAACCGAGGAAATACATTTTAGGTATTTTATTTATAATGTCTCTAATCCAGTCTCAAGTAGCTATATGGCTACTTAGTAGGATATTGTCTAGCTTGTTTCTAAAGAAAAAAATGTATTATTGCAAGTTAATTTTTCTCAAGAGTTTGTAACTTAAAACAAGCAACTCAACTGTGTTCTGGCTTCTTGATGTTCTCATCAGACCTGACAGTGCCCTGCCCCGCTTTGAGGAATAGCCTAACTCCCTGTTGAAATCCTACTATTGCCTCGCTTAATCTTCAGTGTTTAAGGTCCTGCCGTACTGTAACAGGCATTTGTTGTATGCTGGAACTATGAAGTTAGGTATCTTAGCTTAATAATTTTCCTGATTAGTAATTGTCACTTAAGAAAAAAAAAATTAAACTAAAAACTGGGACTTGGGTACTTACTTCCAATTGAGCGACTTACAATATTGGTCATTCCGTTCTTTTTCATTCATAGAAAGTATTATCTTTTAAATAACCTTAGCCACACTTACCTTAATTCCTGTGACTACGATTCCCTTGTTCGTACAAGTCAGGACTGTTTACGTCTTGAGCATTCTGCTGGGAGACCCAGATGCCACTGCTCACGTGGTCAAGTTTGTTCATCCCTAAACAGCATTTGATTTTAAACTAGCATCTTTTCATACTCAAATCCATAGTAAGTGTCCTCTAAATGAGCTGACGGGACCCAGGGAAACTAATATCTTTCTTAATAAGGAAAGCAAACGTTTCTTAAAACATCGGCATCATTATTTAAGCTGTGACTGCTTGGTGCTTGCGGTAATGTTGTTTATTAATAACATTAGGTCATCTAAGCAGGAAACTAAACAGAAATTCTGATATAAAACACCATAGAATTTTGTATGAAATCTATGAAACCACAGGCAGGTAAGCTGAAGACTAGAGACTCTCCTCACCCGAGACCTTCATGGCTGTGCTTGCTGATCATGTCATAGTAAGGTTTTGATAGGAGCACATGGGTAAGGAATTGCAGAAGCTGCTGCCAGGCCACAGAGGGAGGGGACACTCTGAACTGTGAACCAGCAGCTCAGTGGCAATCCCATACTTCTCTAAGTCATCAGGGGCTCTGCAGTCTGCTGCCCTCTCAGTACCTGGCAGCCTTCCCTCAACATCAGAAAGTCAGCTCACAATCAGGTCTCCCATTGATGAGATTTTTTTAATTAGATATTTTCTTTATTTACATTTCAAATATTATCCCCTTTCCTACTTTCCCCTCCAAAAATCAAATTACCTATCCCCTCCCCCTCCCCCTGCTCCCCAACCCACCCACTCTCATTCCTGGTCCTGGCATTCCCCTATACTGGGGCCTAGAGCCTTCACAGGACCAAGGGCCTCTCCTCCCATTGATGACCGACTAGGCCATCCTCTGCTACATATATAGCTAGAGCCACAAGTTCCACCATGTATTTTCTTCGATTGGTTGTATAGTTCCAAGGAGCTCTGAGGGTACTGGTTAGTTCATATTGATGTTCCTCCTATGAGGCTTCAGTCCCCTTCAGCTCCCTGGGTATTATTTCTCTGGCTCCTTCATTGGGGACCTTGTGCTCTGTCCAATGGATGACTGTGAGCATCCACTTCTGTATTTACCAGGCACTGGCAGAGTCTTGCAGGAGACAACTATATCAGGCTCTTGTCAGCAGGCTCTTGTTCGCATCTGCCTAGTGTCTGGGTTTGGTGGTTGTTTATGGGATGGATCCCTGGGTGGGGCAGTCTCTGGATGGTCCTTTCTTCTGTCTCAGCTCCGAACTTTGTCTCTGTAACTCCTTCTATGGGTATTTTGTTCCCCATTCTAAGAAGGAACGAAGTATCCATACTTTGGTCTTCCTTCTTCTTGAGTTTCATGTGTTTTGCAAATGTATCTTGGGTATTCTAAATTTCTGGGCTATTAATTCACTTATCAGTAAGTGCATATCATGTCTGTTCTTTTGTGATTGGGTTATCCTCACTCAGGATGATATCCTCCAGATACATCCATTTGCCTAAGAATTTCATAAAGTCATTGTTTTTAATAGCTGAGTAGTGCTCCATTGTGTAAATGTACCACATTTTCTGTATCCATTCTTCTGTTGAGGGACATCTGGGTTCTTTTCAGCTTTTGGCTATTATAAATAAGACTGCTATAAACATAGTGGATCATGTGTCCTTCTTACCAGTTGGAACATCTTCTGGATATATGCCCAGGAGAGGTATTGCTGGATCTTCCTGTAGTACTATGTCCAATTTTCTGAGAAAGTGCCAAACTGATTTCCAGAGTGGTTGTACCAGCTTGCAATCCCACCAACAATGGAGGAGTGTCCCTCTTTCTCCACATCCTCGCCAGCATCTGCTGTCACCTGAATTTTTGATCTTAGCCATTCTGACTGGTGTGAGGTGGAATCTCAGGGTTGTTTTGAGTTGCATTTCCCTGATGATTAAGGATGTTGAACATTTTTTCAGGTGCTTCTCAGCCCTTTGGTATTCCTCAGTTGAGAATTCTTTGTTTAGCTTTGTATCCCATTTTTAATGGGGTTATTTCAATTTCTGGAGTCCAGCTTCTTGAGTTCTTTGTATATATTGGATATTAGTCCCCTCTGTTGATCTTAGGGCTTTAAAGATTTACTTCCAATCAGTGTGGGAAAAGCAAGAAGGTAGGTCCAGGTAGAGAAAGTATGATTAATCATAAGAAAGTAATCATGACTGACATTTTCAGTTCTGTTCTGTTGTATATAATTGGAAACTTTCTGTAATGGTTTTGAAGTATAAATCTATAAATACTAAATTAACAGAAATATTGATACTATAATGTATATTATATAATATAAATAATATGTCATAATACTTATGCAGTAAAATTGGCTTCTGCTTGGTTTTCTGCTTTTACCTGCTAGCTGTTCCAGCCTCACCTCAAGCCAGACTGACTGGCTTAGTTTTGTTTGCTCAAAGCTGTTAGTCAGCTTCTCTCTGTGTCCTTAGCCCTTTCTTTGTTCATGATATTCCCTTCTTTGCTTCTCTCGACCTCTCATCCTCTGTGTCACATTTTTAGTTTAATGAACTAACTGTTCGTATCTGTTGATAAACCCAAGGGTAGCTTAGGTCTTCATAGTTTCCAGCTGCACTGCCACTGGGTGCTGTGTGAACTCTGGTTCCACTCACTATTACAGTTCTGCTCGACTTGCTTGCCTCCTGCTCTCCTGGCCAGAACCTAGGCACATGCCTTCCCAGGTCCTGCACAGAGAATGGAGAGTGTCCTCCCTCCCACAGTAGGGAAAAAGTGAGCATATGAGGTCAAATGATCTTGAAGGGGAGTGACCATTGAAATTAGACTAGAGCATGCCAACACACACACACACACACACACAAATGTCAAGGTGGCGTGAAAGAGACTAAAACTTTAGAGTGCACTAACTTAGAAGTACACCAAACAAAATGAGCTTTGGATCCCACGGCCTTGTGGGAAGTCTGTGGAGTCTCATAGGACGGGGGTGGGGAGGGTCAGTCTTTGCTACGCTTTAGTAACTTGCTCTCATTTGAAATGGCTCACTGGTGAGACAGAGAGTGGTAGTTAAAGTGAAAATACCAGAACCCTGATTCTAAATGGCGTCCAGCGATCTCGTGAGAGGCATGAGAACCATCGGGAGAGCAGGCACCACACTCACAGTTAAGTTTCTTATTATGGCTTCGTGTTAGGACAATTCATATCTTCAAATTTTTGTTATAGACACATTTTTCCAATATTTAACATTGTGGGTTTTTTATTAACACATTTATCAGTTAATGTGGTGTGTCTGTGGCACATGTGAAATAAGTTGAAGGAAGCAAAGTCACTGGGCGTGGGTGAAGAGCAGCTCTCCTGATAGACTAATCAGTTGACCTCCTAAGTAGTGGGGAAGCCTGCTGAGTTATTCTAGAATAGCCAGACTGCTTATGTAAATTCTGATGGGCTCAAGGAAGCATATCTGACACCCAGGGACTTGGTATCCAGAAATCAAAGGTCTGCTGAAGTTCCTACCTAGTAGCTTTTTTTATTTAGATAAACAAAACAAAACAAAAAAAAGCACTTTGGGCTAGATGTGGTTGCCCATACATTTAATCCCACCAGAGGCAGGCAAAGCTCTGAGTTCAAAGGCAGCCTGGTCTACCTAAAGAATTCTGGGTTAGCAGAGCAATAAAATGAGACCATGTCTCAAAAACAAGCTAACACACACATAACAAGCCGGACAAACTCATCAATTTAGGTTTGGGGTTTTTTTTTTACCATTTATTTTTCTTGGGAATAAAACCACTTGCTATCTATCATGAGACCAGGCTGCCTGAGAAACAGGAAACTGCTGACCATGCTGAAGCCAAATCACTGAGGACTGAGATTTGAAATTGGCATCTCGTCTGGGGGAAAAGCTCTTAAAAAATTGAATTTGTATCAAAAAGAAATGCAGAAGTGTATCTAATTTACCCAGGTCTCCCCGGATAGGCTGCTTGAGCTCTTAGCTCTGGGGACGCTCCTGTGTTAGCAGAGCACTTTCACTCAGACAGTCTGAAGGGACTTCTGTCTAAGCAAGGGGGTGCGTGTCTCTTTTTCCTGTTCATGCTGATTTATAGGAAACCCTTTCACAGAATGGTATTTTCCTGTAAAGTGAGCAGTCGTCCCCCTGGGATGCTCTTTACATTACTGGATACATATTCTACAAGAATCAGGCAGATATATTGTTGTCAGTGTATGATAAGCTCTTGGGGACTCAGACTCTTCCTAGCGGGTACGACACACATTTTCTGTTGTTGGTTAAAAGAGAACAATTATGATTATTGCCCCATTACTGTTTAAGGGCACATTTGCATTTGTGTTTGTTAACTAACTGAAAACTCACAGAGTTCCAGCAACCCTGAGCCCCTTCTTTTTAACGTTCTGTTGATTTTTAGGTCATTTTGCATGATTTATCATCCCAAGAATAAGAGTTTGTTCTCTTTTTGTGATTTTACTCCTAAAGTTTCCCCCGAATGACTAAATCTTAAACTCTTGTGACCCCTGACAAAATAGGTTTGAGCAATTTTAAGCAATTCATTAGTCTAAATTAAGCAAAATTGTGTAAGCATAATTTAGTAGCCCTGTGCTTATTAAGCCTTTCAACCCCTTGCAGTGACTGCCTGTGAGCTGTGAATCGCAGAAACCACCACAGAAAGAAAAAAGTCCCGAGGCCTGCCTTAGTCTTCTGATCCCCCTGCTAGAATAGCTTCTCTTTATTTAGCAGCTACAAAGTTTCAAACTTCAGGTGGCTAGTGGCTGGGGTTACCAAACTCACCATACTAGATAGTGCCAGCAATGTATTAATGCAGGAGGGTGCCAGCAGTCTCTTAATATATTCAACAAGTGTTTTGATAAAGGGTGCTGCATTTCTTAAATGAAATAAATTCTCAACATGTAATTTAAATTGGTAAAGCAACACCATACTTTTACACAGTCATCACATATTTATTATGTTAGAATAGTTTGAGCTGGAATGTAAACAACAACCTTACCTTAAAAGGTCAGACTTTGGTACAAAGCGAAGTGTATTAAGTTCTAGAAAATGGTGGCTGGTGTCCTCAGCTAGAAGTCATGCTAGTGATACATCGTCTAAGTATCAAAGTATGATAAGCTGTGCTGACTAGTCAGAGGTGCTCCGTGGCCCTTTTCAGAGGTGCTCCGTGGCACTTTGGAAGACAAGCTGGGCTCTGTCCTCCAGGGATGGGGGGGAGTAGCTTGTTTGGAACTTGTGAAAATCAAACAAACAAACCAACCAACTTAACCAAGCTGAGAGAATCCTCCCAGTACTCATAAGAATGTCCCGTATTTACTTGGAGCTCTCTTTGACACTTTGATTTGTCTTTAGAGCCCAACTTTTTGATTTTTTTGAGAAAGGGTTTCTATGTGTAGCCCTGGCTGTCCTGGAACTCATTCTGTAGACCAGGCTGGCCTCGAACTCAGAAATCGGCCTGCCTCTGCCTCCCGAGTGCTGGGATTAAAGGTGTGTGCCACAACTGCCAGGCAGATGCCAACAGATTTTAAGAATCAATTAGTTCCTTCTAATATAAGCAGATAAGCAAGCAGCTGCAGACAGCACTGGATCTGACGTGGTTGTAGCAGGAGCTAAGAGTTGAGGAGGAGGTCAGCCTTCTCTTGCCAGTTTCTTTGTCCTCTTTGATACTGTGCCCTCCGACTAAATGATAAATTGATGGGTGCATGTTCGTGTCTTCCTGCTAATCTGAGGGAGCGATGGAGAAGTACCTTGTTGTGTCCCTCCGTATCCTCTATGGAGGGTGACACAGTCAAGCAGTGCACTCAAGTCAAGGGCACATTTGGGCACCTTGACTTTCCTAGGGTGCTGCCACCTCTCCACGTGCAATCTCACAGGGCAGTTGAGGGTATTATTTGGTTTGGTTTTTAATGACTTCTATTTAGTAGAATTAAGTCAGAAGCCTGCTCCCTCCCCAAGGTGTGAAAGTGGAAATGCAACTGCTGGTATCCAGGGAAGAGTTTAAATGCCCTGTCAGCTGACAGCCATAGCTTCTACTATGCTGTCTTTCCTGGCACCTCCTATGTGGAATTCCTTTAAGGAAAGATGACTTGGCAGAACGGAATCCTTTTCAGCCAGTTAGGCATCTAAGGGTGCATACAGTGCCTAGGAAACTCTTTTGTCAAGAATAAAAACATAAAAATTACAAAACATTATTTGCATATACATCTTTCTTTTTTTTTTTTTTTTTTGGTTTTTCGAGACAGGGTTTCTCTGTGTAGCCCTGGATGTCCTGGCACTCACTTTGTAGACCAGGCTGGCCTCGAACTCTGAAATCCGCCTGCCTCTGCCTCCCGAGTGCTGGGATTAAAGAAGGAATAGTATTTTGTGGACGTGAATGTTACTTTAGTGGCCATTTTAACAGGGAAATAAATGAGAATCTTCTGTTTCTAAATTAAGACTGTCTTTAAAAATTTAGAAATATTGAAAATTTGAAACATTATAGGCCTTATTTTTTTTTATTGTTTCAAGTTCTTGGTAGTATAGTACAGCACTTAATAACTGGAGAAAGTAAGATTGTAGCAACATTTCCTAACTAGCAGTATACATTTTGTGTCATATAGAATCCATCTCATGCTTTCCGGTGTCTGAAGCTCTCCTCTTGCATAAGTCATCTCTAAGAAGATTCATAAGACCTTATTTTAAGAAACATAACATTTATAGAAAATTTTAGTAAAACAATATTCTTAACTTGATTTGAAACTTCATAGCAAATGATAGCAAGTCCCACATCTTTTAAGGGCCATAGAATCTAGCTGGTTGGGTGGTGGTGGTTGTTGTTGTTGTTGTTGTTGTTGTTGTTGTTTTTCTGTACAGGAGAAGAAACCCAGTGAAGGCTTTAGAATTGCAAGGAAGATGTTTTTAATTGAAAAATGTATTAAAATAACTCTTAGGTAGAGTTACTAGAGCTCAATATTTTACTTAATAAGTAAAACTAGGAGACAATGTATCTAAAATAGTAATAATGGATTATGAGTTAAAGTAGCTTTGAAAGAAAGAAGCCTACAGGGCCCTCCAGCTGCTCATCCTGAGGTGATGCAAATTAATGAGAAAGGAAGGAAAGCTGTCTGCTAACTGCCATGGGCTTGGCCTGTGTTAACTGAGCTGTCAAGACATTGAACAATGGCTAAGAAAAATGGCTCAGGAAAAAGAAAATGATGGCCAGAAAATAGTGATGATGAAGATGATGATGATGAAGGTGATGATGGTGGCGGTGGTAGTGGTGGTGATGGTGATTGATGATGGTGGTGACGGTGATGATGATGATGATGAGGAGGAGGAGGAGGAGGATGTAGAACCAGGCAGGACAACTTCCTAGGGAAAGTTTTCTTTGCATTGGCGGTCTAGAAGAGAAGGCAATCAAGGAATGATACAACCATGACTAATTACAAAATCTTATACAGTAAGCAACTAATGCCAGAGGCCTAGAAAGAAGGATGGCAGGTAAAGGAGAAGACTGAAGATACAGACTGGCGAGATGGCTCAGTGACTAAGCACTGCCGCTGTGCAAGCCTGAGGATGTGAGTTCTAATCTCCAGCACCCACGTCAGAAACTGGCATGGCTTTAATCCTAAACTGTGACAGGAGGAGACCAGAAGGTCTCCACCAGCCTTATTCTACATTGAATAAGAAACCTTGTCTCAAGGAAACAAGGCAGAAGTGACAATGTGCATATATGTACATGTACACAGACAGACAGACAGACAGGCAGGCAGGCAGGTAGGCAGGCAGGCAGACAGAAGAAACAAAAGTGCAGATGCCGTTTAGGGAGAAGCTAGAACTGCCTGGAGCCTTCCTAAGTGAGTAGGCCATGCTGTGACTGTGCTAAATAAGGCAGTACTGAAGGGGTTCTGCCTTGTTTTGACCCCTGTGAGCTGCTCTATACCCCCATTGGCAGAAACCATCTATACAGTAGGTGTCTCTCTGACTGTGACAAGTTCCTGTGCTCTCGTCTCACAGAAGCACTGTAGCTAGACATGAGCAAACCCTAGTCCGGTAACCAGAAGCAGTAGTGGGAGACAAACTCAGGGAGGCTTAAAGAGGATGTCCTTAAACTAAAATCCTTGTTTATAATAAGTATATAATTTGTTCTTCTCTGAAAGGTCTTTACAGATTTATTAGTATTTGCATTTAATATTTTTTTGTTTTGTTTTCTGAGACAGGGTTTCTCTGTATAGCCCTGCCTGTCCTGGAACTTACTTTGTAGACCAGGCTGGCCTCGAACTCAGAAATCCACCTGCCTCTGCCTCCCGAGTGCTGGGATTAAAGGAGTGCGTCACCACACCCGGCTTGGTGTATTTGCATTTAATTAACCAGAATTACATTTATATTTTTAAAGACTGCTGTAAAACAGATCTAATTCAGTGACCAAGGGGAAGAAAGGGCTCAATAAGTAATAATGTTGCATTTTCATATCTGTTTCACCAATCTTGTAGTATCTCATTTGATATTTTTCTTAATAAGGAAGGTATTGATTTCAAATGATGGAAAGATCCTGTTTTTATTCTTCTATTGAATATTCATTTTTATTTTCAGGTCCTGCTCTTGGATGTTACATTAGTTAAAACTAACGCCATACTTTTCTGTGGGCAGATTGGCATCTCCTCCCTGTACTGCTCGCTTTGCTTTTTGGTGACTTTGCAATCTTTGTTAGAGGATTGGTTTGTTGAGAATCAGAAAGATCACATAGCTGTACTTCACCAAATCACAAGGGTGCAGAAATGAAAAAGACCCTTCTAAAACTAGCAGTGCATTGTAGGTCCAAGCTGTGTGCGTTCAGGGTTTTCTTGAGGTTTGGTTGCTCTGGAAAGTGTCCCGAGGCTTCCTTCAGAGAGAAGTTTTACGGTTCATCCCGTGCTGTTTATGGTCACTATGTTGTTTATTTAGTATAAAAATAAATTTCTCATCTCTCATACATAGAAGTTTGAACTTACAGTTTCTAGAATTTGTTTAAATACATTCTCTCTTTTTTTTTTTTTGGTTGAATATAAATGCAAGCAGACAATAAGAAATAATTTTATATAGAGAGCTAGAAAATGAAAAGGCTAAGACTCTTCTAGCCAGGCAATCCTGAATCAATAGACAGGATTATAAATTGAGCAAATATGTATGGCTTATTGGAAAGGAAGCACTGTCCCTTGTGACATGCGCAGATCTACTACAGAGTGATAGACTACGGTTCTAGGAAAGGCGCATTTGGAGCCGATTTACAGGAAAGGCTTCCTGGCTGAGTTGGTAGGTTGTGGTTAAGGTTCCCCAAGGGACATGGTGGGAGCAGTATCCACTGAGGCCTGATGAACCTAGAAAATGCATTCCACAAAGCAGTCTTTTAGCCTCTCGCTCTAAGTGGCCAGCCTTCTGAGTCCATTTCTCACAACTTCCAGGCAGTAGCAATACAAGTGTCACATCACACAATTTATTCTTTTCTGATATATTTTCCTGTTCATACATATGTGTAACTGCTTTCACAGGGTATTACAATGTGCTGTGCTCAGTGACTGGTTATGGAGCTATAGTAGGATGAATAATAGCAATGCATTCGTGTTTGTCATCACCCTAGGCAGGAGTGTGTGTGTGTGTGTGTGTGTGTGTGTGTGTGTGTGTGTGTGTGTATGCACGTGCCTATGTTCATGTGTTCCTGTGGCCATGTGTATGGCTATGAGAAGGGCTGGATTATTGAACTAAGCATGTGTACATCCATCTGTGAACCTATATTTCAATCTGTTCCCTTGCTGATAAGTGATACAAAACTTGTACCTACAAATCCCAGATGTGCATTGACTGGAAAGGTGGGCTTATTTATATCAAAGCAGAATTTCATAAAGACACCAAATACAGACAGCGGTGATCATAGGCGCAGTTTTCATGTCTGGAGTTTATTTTTCTACCCTTTGGTGGAAAGGATTTTAGCATTTTTGTGATGACTTCCCAGCTTTGTAATAATGTACTGTGCACTGAGTTATCTCAAGCCAGCACTAGAAATTGGTGGGTCAGAAATTAAACTATGATTTTCATTCATTCATATATATATATATATATATATATATATATATATGTATACACATACATACATACACATATACATATATATACATGTACATATATATGTGTGTATATATATACATATATATGTGTGTGTGTGTATGTATGTGTGTATATCGAGAGAGAGAGAGAGAGAGAGAGAGAAAGTCAAACACACACACACACACACACACACACACACACATTATACAATTAAGTTGTCAAAGCCCAGCACCTAGTACAGGCTGTCGTTTTTAGGTTCAGACTTCAGCTGAATATTCTTTCTAAAGCACCCAAGCTGTTCTACAGTGTGTATCTAAAGCAAAGTTATTTAACTGAGTGAATGGAGTGCTCCAAATCATAAACAAAATATACTCGGCTTCTGAAACATTTCTTTCCACTGTGGCCCTAGACTAGGAAGGCGAGGTAACCTGTTGGCTGCCTCGTGTCCTGACCTGGTGCTCCAAGTGCACAACAAACACTTGGAAAATGCTCTGTAACACTTGGGTGGCTGCAGCTGTCATCTCATTTTTTTCTGGATTAAGCTTGGTCAAGAAAGAAACTGCCTCATTTTCTACTTGTCATTTGCCCAGGAAGTGAAAGCAAATCGTAATGAGGGAGTCACAGCAGGAGGGCCCCTAACAAATGAGAGACACATACTGACTGGCAGCCGGCATGTCATTTCAGTGATAAATGTATTTTATACACCGAGGTCAAAGTCACTCACTATTGTCCTAGGATTACTGACGCCCAAAGTGGAAGCACAGTTCACATTCTAAACAGTTCCTACAATCAGTGCCAGGAGCCTCACTTTTAAAACGTCAGCCATTATCTTATTTGTGTAAGTAAAATATACATTTTTACTACAACTTTATCTTTCCACTGTTTAGATCTGCTGAGACATCACGTAAATGGTAAATACTGATGAGACACTGGTGAGGGACCGTGTGCAAACTGACTAAAGTAGTCAGAGACGAAAACTCGAGCACTGCCAGGCTTCAGGAACTAGCCATTCTATCATTTTTCTTTCTTCAATACTTAAAATTTGTGAAGAATTTTTATAAGCAGAATTCCAAAGGGAAGCCATTTCGTGTTAAGACTAGTATGTGTTTGACTTTGGTTGTTGTTATTGTTGTTTTGGTTTTATTTTGTTGTTCTTGGTGGTGGTGGTGGTAGTGTGTGTGTGTGTGTGTGTGTGTGTGTGTGTGTGTGTGTGTGTGTGTGCTGAGAATGAAGCCCATCATTTTATGCTTCCTAAGAATGTGCTATACCCCTGAGCAGTATACCTGTGCCAAAACTTCAATGTTTGAAATAAGGTGTATATTAAAATATAGAAAATAACATTTTATGCTTTTCCCCTATATCCTTAAAAAGCATTCTTATATTTTTAGTATATTTGCTAACACTCTAGTATTTACTCTATAAGTACTTAGTGAGAAGATCAAGTTATTTATGTTTTATTTAAAAATGAGTTGTGTCTTCACAAATACCAATATCTAGGACCAGGTTATGGGGCCTGGGTGGATGGATTACTTGGTAAAAGTGTTATGATCTGAGTTCAGCTTCTCGGCCTGCGAGGTGCACTCCTTATAACCCCAGGGACAGGGAAGCAGAGACAAGGGGTTGCTGGCTGGCCAGTGTCCTCAACCAGTGCATACCAGTGCACTGAGAGGGCATGTCTCAGAAAATAAGGAGAAAAGGGAAGGCACCCAGTGTCAACTTAAAACCTACACAGAGACAGACAGACAGACAGACAGACAGACAGACAGACAGGTAAGCACATGAACACAGACATGCATACACACAAAATACCTAAGTAAACTGTGTCGATCATGTCTTTTTTTTTTTTTAATCTCCAACAGCAAAAATTTTAAGACTCAATGTAGTATTAAGTGAGTTTATTTTGGTGCCTAAGTCATCTGGAGATCATGACGGCTTAGATAACACAGCATCTTCTGTGAAGCGTTTTATAGACATTGTCTTCATTGGGTTAAAGAACACTTCTCTCTAGGAGGGTTCACCACACATACTCAGCCAGCAGTCCCAAGCCCTTCCTGCTGCCTTCAATCTGCTTAGCCCCTGAACTACAAATCCTAGCCATTCCAGAGGCTTCATAGATACCACCCTCCCAAGGATGACTTACACCCTCTGATGGCATGTTCTTTCTGTCTTGCTCTCCCTCTGTGTACTCCAGTATGTTCATATTCTTGTTCTCTCTGTGTCTGTCTGTCTGTCTGTCTTTCTCTCTCTCTCACTGTCTCTGTCTCTGTCTCTCTGTCTCTCTGTCTCTGTCTCTGTCTCTGTCTCTCTCTCTCTCTCTCTCTCTCTCTCTCTCTCACACACACACACACACACACACACAATTTATAACCAGAAAATTACCAAGGTTTCCTATGTACCCTTACAGTAATCCCATAGTTTAATACCTACCCTAAGTAGGTAAAAGAGTCTCCCTGGTTTAGGCTTAGAATTTAGGGCAAAGCAAATGTCTAGCAAAGTAGAACAATTAATCTTATTCTTTTGTTTTGTTTTGTTTTGTTTTCTGTTTTTCGAGACAGGGTTTCTCTGTGTAGCCCTGGCTGTACTGGAGCTCACTCTGTAGACCAAGCTGGCCTTGAACTCAGAAATCCACCTGCCTCTGCCTCCCAAGTGCTGGGATTAAAGGCGTGCGCCACCACCACTTGGCATCTTATTCTTTTCTAAACATGCCATACAGTCTCCCGCCACACATATGTAACACAGGCTTTCCAAGAACATGCTACACCCTTGAGCAATACACCTGTGCCAAGACTTCTGTGTTTGAAATAAGGTGTATATTAAAATATAGAAAATAACATTTTATGCTTTTTTATTGAGACATCCCTTGTATATCTAGAAATGTTAAGTTTCTGGTTCCTACAGCAGATACTTAGGTTCCTATTGTCTGACATGGCATTGGAAATGTTTTCCTTCGTTGAAACTGTTCAATGTAGAGCTTAGGGAAGTGAACTGGTACTGTAAATCCTCAAATATTAAGGATTCTGTAGGCTTGTTCTCTCTGTGTCTGTCTGTCTGTCTGACTCTCTCTCTCTCTCTGTCTGTCTATGTCTATAGGCTTCTAGAAGCTGGCCTAGAAATCTTATTACTGTCTACACCACTGTTTCAATGGACTGTAATATACTACATAAAAAAACTTCTCCAGTATATGATAATAAGTAAATGATCAAGTTGTGTGTATGAGGACATTGAGTGACTGTATATTCAGAAATGCAAACAAAATATAAGAGCTTGTATTTAGCATAAGTTAAGCAAGTATATCCCCATATTTAACAGAAGGCTGTATATATTTCCTTTTGAAAAAATTCCCCTTTAAAATACCATATACCCTTTATTATTTCACAAAGGTGACTAATGTCATAATTTTTGTCAACTTGACACACAACTAGGCATACCCTAGGAGAGGGAATCTCATTTGACCAATTGCCTCTATCACATTACCCTGTAGACTTGTCTTTCTTGATTGTTGATTGATAGGGCCTGGGGCAGTTCAATGTGGGTGGTGTCATCTCTGGGCAGGTGGGCCAGGGCTGTAGGAGGAGAGTAGCTGAGCAAGTCATAGGGAGCAGCCAATAGCAGCATTTCTCCATAAGGAGCAAGCCAATTGCAGCATTTCTCCATAAGGAGCTAGCCAATAGCAGCATTTCTCCCTAAGGAGCAGCCAATAGCAGCATTTCTCCCTAAGGAGCAAGCCAATAGCAGCATTTCTCCCTAAGGAACAAGCCAATAGCAGCATTTCTCCATGCTGTCTGCTTTAGTTTCTAGACCCAGGTTCCTACCTTGAGTTCCTGTCTTCCTTTCCCTCATGATACACATGAAAGCCACTAAACCCTTTCTTTTCCAAATTGCTTTTCATCATTGTGGAAACCAAACCAGAACAACTAGTCTCTATCCCAAGCCATAAAAACAACTAAATATCCGCTATTAAATGATGTCTCCATTGCTCCTGTTACAAGGCGAAGCATGGTTTGGGGGAAACAAACCATGCCTCATAGAATGTTAAACTTACTATTGGAATACTTAGAGTCACCTGACAACTCTGATTTTTGGAACAAATGCACTGTTTAAAAGTTGGCAGAGAGAACTTCAAAATTGCTCATTCTAGAAAAAAAATCTGGTAAGTTTTGTGATTTTATGGACATGCTAACGCAGTCTGGAAGATGGGCCAGAGAAATGGTTAGTAAGCAGGTAAAGGCGGTTTTGCCGCACCAGCCTGGAGCCTGAATGTCCCTAGAACTCATGCTAAAGGTTAGATGGTGAGCCCAGTATGGTGACACACATCATTAATCCTAGTGTTTCGGAGGGAGAGTCAGGCAGAGTTTTGTGAGTTTGAGGCCAGCCTGGTCTACATAGCAAGTTCCAGGACAGCCTGAACTATATAGAGAGAACATGTCTTTAAAAACAAGCAAAACACGTCAAAGGAAAGAACCAACTCCACATATGTGTCCTCTGACCTTCTCACATGCTCCATGCATCCCCCTCCCCTCCCACACATCATATACAGACACAAGCAATGATAATAAATGCAAAGTCTTAAAAGTAAGTCTGAGAGGGCCTATCCACTGACTCATGGTAGTTCCTTAAAGAGATGAGATTTAAAGATTTTTTTACAAGTACTTCTAAAAAAATAGTTGGGAGTAGAAGTTATTTTTAGTGTGTTAGTGTGTGTGTGTGTGTGTGTGTGTGTGTGTGTGTGTGTGTGTGGTGTTTCCATAGGCAGGTGTAGTGACAATTGCCTATAATTGAAGCACCCAGGAGGCTGAGGCAAAGATTCCAAGTTCAGCACCAACCCACAGGAAACCCAGTCTAGAGGAAGCTCGGATGTCTCGCTGTCTTACAGACATGTGGGAACACACAGGGTCTGCAGGCCAGGCAACAGCAATCAGTGAAGCAGCCCCTATCCTGGATGCAACTGTGGGAGTTTAAACCTCTAAGAGCTGCTTTGGCTTCTTCACTGGGCAGGGTGGAGGAAGACTGGGCTGGCTCACAGACACAGCAGCCCCTGGAGGATGATGGTTCTTCCTCATTAATCAGTAGCCCTCCTCTACAGTCCTCAGTGCCTGCGGTTTTTCATGGGCCCATTTAGTTGTGTGTCTTGTACAGGCAAAGAAAGGAAGCAGTTCTTAAGAAAAGAATGATGATAAAATTCATAGCCTGTCTCTTTCTCGCTAGATACACAAAATGTCAGACAAAACAGAAGAATGGAAAGGTAAGCTCTCTAGTCTTGAAGAGAGCCCAGTCATTCTTGTTGGCTCAGTTCCTTCCCACACGCTAGGCACATAAGCCCCTTGGTGAAGTTACAGTGATCTGAAACAGACTTGAGGGTTGAGAAATGGGTATGTTTTAACAACCTCTTTATCTTCTTTCCAGAGGAGGCCGAGGTGGTACTTTCTGATTATATATTATATTATATTATATTATATTATATTATATTATATTATATATACGCCAAGTCTGGAATGAGGGTCAACCTGTACGGCATCCTCCTAATAGGATGCACTGGAACCAATCAGTGAACTGAATTATTCCCTATCACTAATTGAAACAAATAGACATTTGAGGAGAAGACAAGTATATTTGGTATCATTTGAGTATCTTAATGGGTGTAGACTTAGGATAAATACAATAAAGGGATCTACCATAAGTTTTATTATAAGATAGAAGCTAAGTAAATGGACTCTATTCCTTTAAAAAACACCATAGCCCTTTTGTCCATTTGCAGTTACTAACAGTAATTTATATGTCATTTGGGGATAAACTAACTGACATTGATGAATTAAATAGTGTTTCAATATCTACATACTGATAATTCTTATGACATAAGCAATATAGCCTTTTGATTTTCTCTGTAGGGCATAATATTCCACTGGCTTAGAAATAGTGAAGACACTGTAAATGTTTATGCTTTCACCTGCATAATGAGCCACTACCAGTAACTTTAGGTTTTAGTTTTGCTCCTCGTTAGGCAATATGATTGCATTAAAGATAGGAAAATTTAAACATACATGTCTCCTACATGACCTGTATTTAAGAACATTAAATACACCTTCCTCTATAGTTAATCTCAGTAATAGGATGTTTAATTCACTTTCCATTGAAGCAAATTTTTTTGAGAAATCTATGGGGAATGCTGATTAAATATACAGTATATTGCTAGAAGACAGCAGCATATCCAGTGTCCTGTATTGATTCTAGCTTATGATTCCATGAATTGATGAAACTTAGAGCAGAGCAAAATTGGTCATTGTGATCGTTAGTGAAAGAATCTGCACATTAAAGTGAAGAACCAGATATGTATGCACATATGCAAAGAGAGCCAAGTTCACCTCAATTTGCGTTCCTAGTTAGAAGCTTTCCTGGTTTCTAATGGTACAGCTTTTCTGTTTTTAGGATTATACTTGGAAAGTCTTTAGATTATTATGCATTTACTATTGTGAAATGTAATAACCATACATAACTGACAAAGCTCAAGATTAAGATAAAATTAGAAATATAAGTCTGTCTGTAAAAATAGGCCTTATTGCTGAAAAATTTTAAAAGATGTCCTATTGGCAACTTCATAAGGCCCTGAGAGTGCTTGCACAGGGAGGCTTGAGCAGGCTCCACGCAGTGGTTAAGTCCACCCGAGCCTTGTGACTGGCCATAGTCAGATGAGCCACTGTTGCTGGTGTTATGGTGTAAGCCTTGTAGGCAGCCACAGTGAGCTGATCCTCTGTTTAATGGATTTAAGGTTAATGTCTACCCCAGTGGCTTGCCGAGCCTATCTTCTCCTCGAACAGATAGATGACGCAAATAGCTGCTGAAATTTTCCTTACTTGATTGTTTGGAAAAAAAAAAAAAAAGAACAGGGAATATTTTTTCCTTGGATATTACTCCATCTTAACTTTTGAACTCATCTGAAATGGCTGTGTTTAAATGAGCTTTTTCCTTGACCAGCAAGGAAGACTGCCTGTCTTTGTTTCCTCTCTGCTATGTATGTCTTTGTTTCTCCTTGCCAGCCTGCCATGAAATTTGTGACTTCCTGTGTTGGGATCCTGGAAAGACATGCACATCCTATCCTGAGCTCTTTCCCGTTCTGATTTGTCTGCTATAAGTATGAATATGTAAAACAAAAAACAAAAAACACTACACAGAGTGACCAGAGCTTGACCCACCGTGGCCTTCATGGTCATAATTAAATGGGATTAGTACCAAGAAAGTGCCCATGTTGCTAGTTCTTGCCTTTCTAGGATGCTGGGCTTGCACTGTGGGCACTCCTGAGTACTATGGCCATCTCCAATCTATCTCTTGCTTCCATAGACCAGTGGACACTTTGTTCAGGCATCCCCCATGTTTGTGCGTATGAAACATGAGGTGCACACTTGTCCTCTGTTTGTTGCAGTGCATTCTGGGGGAAGGTGCCCCTGTGGAAGGCATAACTGGGTCTTCTGTGGACATGGGTAGCCACTGGGAACAGAGCTCCCAGCATCCTCAAATTACATCTGCCTTATTATTCCAGATTCAGCTATGTTCCTCCCAAGGTAGATACTTCTTTCTCAGTCTCCAAGACTGGTGCTGTGGCATGTAGGCTGTGCTCTATCTGTCTGTCTGTCTGTTTGTCCATCCATCCATCTATCTATCATCTACCAACCAGTCATCTATCTACTTTTTGAAAATACATGGTCAATTCTTTGTAAATCTTTTGCATACTTATGATAACAAATTTTTACCCACTTTCATAAATTTTTCTAACTTTGCTAAAAGAAGCCAAATGTTTTGTTTGAGTCTCAACCACATAGATGAGAACAGAACTATGGTGAGAGGAATGGGTAGAAAATATTTATTGCTAGATACAATATGAATAAGCACTGCTCGCTATTAATCTTGTCCCTTAGATTGCTTTCTTTCAGTAGGCAATGGGTTGGACCATGTAGTATTCTGTCTTCTGACTGGGATACTTGCAGAATTTCTTATTCCTCCTAGAACTTCAAAGGAGACTGTTTTCTTCATCTCTTCTCTATCTTTTCAGTACACCAATACCTTTGGGGGGAAAACACACATGACAATACATTGATGCCCATTTGTACATAAAAAGGCAGCCAGCCTACCTTCAGACACCTGTTGTTTTGAAAATGACTTTTAGCATCTATCATCTGAGGCTGGGTTTGCTGCCTCACAAGGCACTTGTAAGTTCTGTGGGATCCTCCACATCTGGGTGTCTAATGCAGTGTGGGGGCTGGGTTTAAAGTGATGTCTGCACCAGTCCTCAACTCCAGAGAATCTGAACAAAAGACAAGGGCAACATTTCATTATAATGGAGGCCAAAGCACCTCCCAGGCTGAGGCTGATGACCTCAGCAGCTGTAACACACTGTGGATTGCCCTGCTCCCGTCAGATTGCCTCATCCACAAGAGACCTGTGTGTCAGCCGCAGCTGTGCTCCTGGACCTTCTGTAGTCTCTTTGGAGGCATCTCTGTGGGAAACCCAGCAGCATCATATCACATGCATGTATGCGTGTATGTGCACACGTGTGTGTGCCTGTGTGTGTGTGCGTGCATGCACATGCACACTTGCATTTGTGGGCTGCTTACATATGTTCTCTTTCACCTGCTGTAAAAGATAATCCTACTTAGTTCAAAACAGACGTCAAAGAAATATATATTCAAACTTGGTATATATCTAGACTTCAAACCACTTAGCTGAAAGCAGGCCGAAGATGAGCAGAATCTGTATGCAGTATTTATTACTAGACACAAGCTGAGCATAAATTTAGTTCTGAGCTTCCTGACAGTAAAAGAAATGCCATTGGATTATATAATGACTATTACACCATAAAAAGGAATGTGTCTAGAAGCAAACTATTTTCCTGACTGCCTCACCCCCTCCCCCAAAAAATATTGCCAGAAAGAACTTTTATGGCATCTGTTAGAGAAGCCATGTCTCCTCGAGTGGAGGTGTCCTTCATGTAGATGTTCTGGACACCGGTCTCTAGAACATGACAATGTAAAGTGAACTGGCCAGACGTGTCCTGTATGGGGCACTTGTGGGCCTGGTGTCTAGTTTCCTGTTTTTAGCAGGGATGACTTTCCCAGGAAATTATGCTACCTGGCTGTTAGATGTCACATCCTGTGGGTGCCTGGCTTAAAGTCCACTTGTGGCTAATTGAGGCAGGATGCTAATCTGAAGCAGGTAATGCCTTCTGTGTGAATGTTGAGAGTCATGACCCAGGGTGTGCTTGCTCAACCCCCACTCAGCTGGACATTGAGGCTTTTGAGAAGGGCACATGGACCCACTGCTCTATTAGCATGCATGTTGCCAGCACCATGGATAGCTCCCACTCATATTTAATAACGGCAGTCCGGGGTCCCTTTTTAACTAATCTATGATGGATGCCTAGTGATCCTGATTTGAGCATAAACCATTCTAGACTTTTAGGGGAGGCGCCATTTTAAAATTGTGTTAAGTAATTAAGTTCTGTGATTGTTAACATTTGTATTGTCATTCCTAGGTAAACAAGAAAAAAGTGTCAATCATGTTTGCTGAGTTTATTATGTGCTAAGAATTGTGAAGGTTACAATCTGTGTATTAGTTCGTTTAATTGTCACAGAACTCTCTGATAAACATACAATCACTGTCCATATCATCATCCCTATACTATAGATATTGATACACTGAGGTTAAATAATGTGACCCTGGTTCCACAGTGAGTAAGAAGTGAGCCAAATGCAAACCAGGGCAGGCTGACTCAGTTCCCATATCCCAGGCTGCCTGAAGCCCAGCCCGGTATTACCAGAATAACAGCCTTTCTTGAGTACCTTGACCATCAAATCAAATGACAGGAAAAAAGCCTGCAAAGACCATTAAGAAATTGCTTGGCTCGTGTCTTTCTGTCCTCCCTGGTCTTTCTCACTTGAACGTTCAGATATGAATCCTATATAATTTCTTATAGAAATTAACAGCATGTATGACCCAAATGACATCACAAGTCTGTGCCCACTGAGATTCATTCCCTGCTCCACTATAGACAAAGAGAAGGCCCTGGGCATTAGCTAGCATAGTGAAGGTATGGTGTTTAAGAGTTGAATGTGGCTAGCTTACACTATTATTCTAATTTCCTTAGCATGCAGCATCTTGTATAAATACTAACCTCATATCAGATGAGTGTGTTTTTTATTGGTAAGGACCTTTTATACACCTTCCTTTTTTATTATTCATGGTTAAATCAATGATAGCTATTGGCACAAGTTCAAGATTGTCCCTGTTAACATGATTTATCTGTGCTCATACCTCCAATGCACACATGTACATATGCGTACTAATTGTAGCTGTATACAGTTAAGCTCGGTGTTATTGGTGTCAAATTAAGGATAAACATGAAAATTGTGTAATTATTAAGGACTTGAAATTAGCCTTTCCCTTGTTTCAGAGCAAGGAGATTACAATACAGTTTTGCCTGGCTTTCACTTCAGATAAGCAGTTTCTGGGTAATTTTTGGTGATTGTTTTTTATTAGTCAGGGTTCACGAGAGGAACAGGACAGACAGGATGAATCTGTCTCTACATGAAAGGGATTGATTAGAGTGGCTTACAGGCTGTGATCCGGCTAGTTCAACAATGGCTGTCTACCAATGGAAGGTTCAAGAATCCAGTAGTTGTTCAGTCCACACCGTTGGATTTGTCAGCTGGTCTTCAATATACACCAAATCGCCACCCCACCTCCAAAATAGGCTCTAATACCAGTGAAGGAATGGGCTTGTGAGCCAGAGCATGTAGCCAAAGAGAGCACGCTTCCTTTCTCCATGTCCTCTTCATAGGCTGCCAGCAGAAGGTGTGGTCCAGGTTACAAGTGAATCTTCCCAGATCAAAAGATCTGTATTAAAGGTGTGTCTTCCCACCCCAAAGATCTAGACTAGGAACTAGTCCTCCCACTTAAAAGATTTAATTAAAGAAACAACAAAAACCCTCACAAGTGTACCCAGGCATTTGGTTTTTAGTTAATTCCAGAAGTCGTCAAGTTTACAACCAAGAGTAGGCTACCACACCTTTCTCATTGGTTGCAAAATTACACTGTTTAATGTGAAAAAATGAAAAGTCTGGTTTGTCCACTAATATGCACTTGCTCTTTGGACTAATGTGCGTTCAAACTGGAAGACAGACCCACTCCTAGAACCAAGATTAATGCCATTACGTAAATGAAGAAGTTTTTCACTGTTTTTCATTTTTATAAACCTGATTTTATAACTAAAGAATGTTGCAGTTTACAGTGTCCTGTGTCTGTGATATCACCTATTCAACATTGAGTATGTCCACAGAATTCCTTGTAAGAGTCCCATGGAATGCATGTCACTGATGGCCCATGAATTTCATTTTAGACAATCCATGGACACAAGGGACCAATCACAGCAGTGTCCTTTGCTCCTGATGGCCGTTACCTTGCCACCTACTCGAACACCGACAGCCACATTTCCTTCTGGCAGGTAAGCCAGTCTTAAATATGTCCTGCTTCCTGTGCTTTGGTGGGAAAGTCTTCGTGTTGGGCCTGTCTACCAGCCTTCCTTCCACCCTTACACAAATGTTGAGTGTTCAGTTGCTGATTATGTGCTCAGCACTAACTTGCAGGGTGCTGAGAACATGGTCAGCAACTGGCTGGGAAGGAGCACCTGCTGTTCTGTCGCAGGGCTCCATGCTAAGGGAAACACAGGTAAGATGCAAGCAATTATAATACAGAGAGTCTGAGAATGCGGTGGTAGGAAGCCTTCCAAAGCAAAGGACGCCTGGTGGAGCCATGAGCATTGGAGGAAGAACATGGTGAGGCCCAGGTAGATACGATTCCAGGGGAAGCTGCACTCAAGCCTGGAGTTTCTAACAAGCTCCTTGGATCTGCTCATTATCTTATTTTGTGCATGTCCCCTTGTCTCCATTTTGTCTTTGCCTTATGTTTTGGTTTGAGTGTTAAGTTGTTTGTTTAGTTTTGGCTGTTTTGTTTTGTTTAAAATGTTCTCCCTTATAACCCAGGCTGGTCTCAAACTCAGTATCCTCCTACCTCCATCTCATAAGTGCTGGGATTATAGGCATGCCCTACCAGGCTGGTACTCACATAACATGCATAATGCCTAAACTATCCAAGACATTAAAAAAAAAAAACTTGAATATCTTTATCTGGTACTTCATGGAATACATGTGAGAATATATATATTTACATTGATTTAAACTAAATGATAATTTTGAGCAACTAATTTTTATAGTAGACTATTTCATACTAAATGTTTAATTACTACCATCTCCTCTTCCTTTTTTAAACTCTCTTTAGTTCTGACAGTTAGAAAAATATTAACAAGACACCCTCCCCACCAGGGGTTACTCTAAAATTTTATTGACACCTACATCTTTTGGAGGATGCAAATGCCCTGCATACCTTTAAAAGCTGAGAAGTAAAATTAAAGTTTTGACAAGGTTTTAGCACAACTTGATGATGGTTTAAAAACAAAATCAATAGCTAATAAAATGTAAAGCAAATACAATAAACTGTTTAATTAACAACACCCTACTGAAATGTGACACCTTCAAATCTGTCAGAGCCTTTTTCTCCTTTTTAATCTCATTTAGCCTTCCAGGATATTTTCTCATTATCCCTTTTTCTAGACTGTGTCTCCAGTACCTTAATTAACTCATATTAAACTCCATCTATCAGAGATATCCCCCAGTCTTCACTCTGAACAACCACAGGACCAGCATGTCTCCTGTGAGCCCCACAAGTCCATTAGTATCCACAGATGGGCTCAGAGCATGGGTCCCTCTGAGAGCATCAGTCCCTCTGAGAGCATGGGTCCCTCTGAGAGCATGGGTCCCTCTGAGAGCATGGCCAATTGTGTTTTCTTCCCACTCACATCCAGCACAGCAGCCACTGTTGCACCACCTGTACTTTCATACACATTTCCCTTTAGGTCCTATTTTTCTGGAGTCTTAAATGTGTGTTTGCACATTGCCTATGTGTCTGGGTGCTACTTTCTGACCCACACTGCAGAGTTCTCAAGGGGACTAGGTTAGTGAGGTAACCCAATCACAAAAGGAGTCATTAGATATGCACTCGCTGATAAGTGGATATTAGCCCAGAAACATAGAACACCCAAGATACAATTTGCAAAACACAAGAAAATCAAGAAGAGGGAAGACCAATGCATGGATACTTCATACCTCCTTAGAACAAGGAACAAAATAACCATGAAAGGAGTTACAGAGACAAAGTTTGGAGCTAAGACGAAAAGGATGGACTATCCAGAGACTACCCCACCCGGGGATCCATCCCATAATCAGCCACCAAACCCAGACACTATTGCATATGCCAGAAAGATTTTGATGAAGGGACCCTGTTATAGCTGACTTATATGAGCCTATGCCAGTGCCTGGCAAATACAGAAATGGATGCTCACAGTCATCTATAAGATGGAACACAGGGCCCCCGATGGAGGAGCTAGAGAAAACACCCAAGGAGCTGAAGGGGTCTGCAACCCTATAGGTGGAACAACAATATGAACTAACCAGTATCCCCAGAGCTCGTGTCTCTAGCTGCATGTGTAGCAGAAGATGGCCTAGTCGGCCATCACTGGGAATAGAGGCCCCTTGGTATTGCAAACTTTATATGCCCCAGTATGGGGGAATGCCAGGGCCAAGAAGCAGGAGTGGGTGGGTAGGGGAGCAGGGCGGGGGCGGGGGAGGAATATCGGGAACTTTCGGGATAGCATTTGAAATGTATATAAAGAAAATATCTATTAAAAAAATGGACAAGCCAAGCCTTTTTTTTGGTCAACCTTTGTTCAGCTAGGAAAGTACAATGTTATAGAAAAGATAAATACAATTTGACAGCTTTTCGCAGTTTGTTGAGTTTGTTGAATAGTAAGCTTTTGCCTTATCCTTGTCTATATTATTACGGTTCTATTTGAATACATTTATTCATTGTTTTCTCAAAACATTCTCCACTCCCATCCAGATTCTATACCCACACATGGTGTCCATTCTTATTTTAGAAGCCAAGATCATATACAAGATGGTGCAGTCTTGATTTCCCATCTAGTCCCTCTCTGCCGGCTTGCTGACATGTCTGGCTTTTCTCCAGAATGCCTGAGCCTGTGAACGTGGCTCCACAAGACCCCCTGCTCCAAAGGCTGCTTGGTGCCATCTGCACTAGACAGCTCAGCCACTTCCAAGACCTTCGTCCCTCTGACAGCACCCGAGCTTAAGGTGCAGTCACGTCCTGTGCTGCTCCAAGGTTAAATGGAGGGCATGCAAACACGTCATTCTGGCTGTCCAAGAAAATAGCCCAGCTCTTCAGAATGGTAGTGGCATTTTTGTTTGTTTGTTTGTTCTGTTTTATTAACGAGAGTCTACAGTGCAGTGGGGAAATCTCCTGCTGCTGCACTGATGTACACCCATGTCGCTCAGGTCTAATGCTATCTGAAAAGACTTCTGATCATTCCAGGAAGTGAACTATAATATATTTTGAAAAGTTAATGAAGTCTTATTAATACAAAGCCTTACTAAAACTATCAGCTATAAAAATCTTTGCTGAGAAATGAGTGTTAATGAGGAATGTTGGTTGGGTAATTACTCAAGTGAGACTCAGTAAAAGGTTTGCAGCATTACTTACTGTGGGGAAGGCATTAAAATATTCTCTTGTTTTGATTAATTGTATCTATGTGTGTTTCTCTGTTCAGAAAACAATCTTCACATAAGTAGTGATGCATGTGTCTGAAGGAAAGGGAGAAGCCAGTGTTGGCTTTTAGTCCATTTATATAATTAGCTGTTAGATAGCATAGTCTGGCAGCCACACACCATATTGCTACAATTTGAATATTTCACTTCAGTGCATCTGTTTGATATAACAGCTAGGAAAGTTTGCAAATGGAAAACATCCTTAACTTTCTCCAGAAATTACCAATACCACCTAACAAATAAATACTGTACTTCAAATTTGTTAATTACATAGATACTGATTTCTTTTAATTTCCTTCATCATCCAGTGGAGTGGTACTCAACCACTTAAAGCCAGGGATGTAAATTTGTAGTCGTAGCATGAAGATTGCCTTAACATGTTGTTGAATGGAAAAGCAAATGGTGAAACTACTTCTTAATGTGATCTCTGTGTGTGTTATGTGTGCATACAGTATGTATAAGTGCAGGCTATTTGAATGTGCATGTGGTATGTGTGTGTAGCACTGCATACAGTGTACATATAAGTGCAGGGTGCATGCTTGAGAGTACATATGACATGTCAACACATGGTGCACATGAATACATAGTGTGTGAGTGTGTATATATATGATTGTGTTACAGTTTGCATATGTATGCCAGGTGCGTGAGTGTTCATGTATGTGTGCAGTGTATGGGTGAGTGTTAGCAAGGTCCAAAAGCTGTCTACCAAAATGCTGGCAGTTGTTGTCACAAGAAAGTAAGATTTGGGGAGGTTTTCTTTTTTTATGTTTTTATACTTTTATTTAAAATTTTATAATATTTATGATTTTTGTAATAAGGAAAAATGCTTAATATTGATAAATTTTGTAATTCCATGTAACTTTCACTCAAAGTTTTACGTTTCCTTGAGTTTATCATAGTTTATAGCTAGACATCAACCAATAAAATAATAATAAAAACAACAATAACAACAATAATAATAATAATAATGACGAGCAGAATGGTTCGTTGTCTCATTGAGAATTAACTCTGATCCTGGAAACCAAGAGCAGGCCTCCTCTGAAGGGTTGTAGGGAAAGGTTAGAAGTGAAATCCATTCCTGTGTTGAAGGACATCTGGGTTCTTTGCAGCTTCTGGCTATTATAAATAAGGATGCTATGAACATAGTGGAGCATGTGTCCTTGTTATAGGTTGGAGCACCTTTTGGGTATATGCGGAGGGGTAATATAGCTGAGTTCTCAGGTATGGAGTACTACTCACCTATTAAAAACAATGACTTCATGAAATTCTTAGGCAGATGGATAGAACTAGAAAATATCATCCTGAGTGAGGTAACCCAATCACAAAAGAACACACATGGTATGCACTCACTGATAAGCCCCAGAAGCTCAGAATACCCAAGATACAATTCACAGACCACATGAAGCTCAAGAAGAAGAAAGACCAAAGTGTGGGTGCTTTGGTCCTTCTTGGAAGGGGGAAAAATACTCATAGGAGGAAATACAGAGACAAAGTGTGGACCAGAGACTGAAGGAAAGGCCATCCAGAGACTGCCCCACTTGGGAATCCATCCCATATACAGTTACCAAACCCAGACACTATTGTGGATGCCAAGAAGTGCTTGCTGACAGGAACCTGATCCTGTCTCCTAAGAGATTTGGCCAGAGCTTGACAAGTGCAGAAGTAGATGCTGGTAACCAATCATTGAACTGAGCACAGGGTCCCCAATGGAGGAGCTAGAGAAAGGACCCATGAAGCTGAAGGAGCTTGCAGCCCCATAGGAAGAACAACAATATCAACCAACCAGATCCCCCATAGCTCCCAGGGACTAAACCACCAACCAAAGAGTACACATGGAGGGACCCATGGCTCCAGCTGCATATGTAGCAGAGGATGGCATTGTCAGACATCAGTGGGAAGAGAGGCCCTTGGTCTTGTGAAGGCTTGTTGCCCCAGTGTAGGGAAATGACAGAGCAGGAAAGTGGGAGTGGGTGGATGGGTGGGGGAACACCCTCATAGAAGCAGGGGAAGGAGGAGTGGGATAGGGGGTTTCTGGGGTGGGGGGGGGGGGGCAGGAAAGGGTATAACGTTTGAAATGTAAATAAAGAAAATATGCAATTAAAAAGAAGTGAAATCCATTGAGCTCATAGGTCTTCATCTCTCCACCTCTAACAAGCAGTGTATGCCTTTGAGAACTCGGCACTCCCTGGTCTAAGATGGAAGGCTTTCTGATTGAGGCACTGAGCAGAGCAAAAAAACTCAGCTTATGATGGGAACTGAGATATAACAATGGCTTGTTCATAAAATGTGCCTATCTATGGCATGTCTACAAGATACTCTCTTCCTTTAACCCTTAGTCCATTTCTTGGAAATGGCTATATTTCAAGGAATAAAATAATAATAATGAATAAAAATGAAGGCATATCCAAGCCTGTTATATGCCCTTTGCATCTTCAGCCACGCACGAGCAGAACTCAAGCTTCATAAATATTCTCATAGCAAATCCATAAGGAATTAAAATACTCTGTAGCTATTTATCACCTGAGAAATCATATATCTTCAAAGCATAGCACACTTGTTGATGCCAGTTAATTTTAACTAACCATTTCCTGGATCAATTGGATCTGTTCTATAAGAGGACTAATTATATACTGTTAGGTTTTATAGATGTGAGACTACCTAATCGACTTCCCCATCCTTACCTGCATTTAAAACAGTACGAACCAGTAAGCAGGAAGACTTATGGAGGGTTTTTTTTTTCTTTAGGAAAAAGAGGGAAAGAGGAAAGAACTTGGGAAGGTGACAGGTGAGGTGCTACTTGACTTGAGCTGAACTCTAGCAGAAGGAGTTAATGATGACCATACATATGGTTTAAAATGTGACCTCGTACACTAGTGATTTTTTCTCACCTCTTGTGTTGTGTTCGGCACTATTATTAATGCAGGAAAATCAGTAACATTAGTCATCTTAAAAGGGTTATTACTCAAGATGATTTAAATTGTGAAAATGTCAGCGGAGCCTGCACGCACCCTGCTAGAGATGCCATGATTTACGCCCTCTGACACCGTCCTGCTCCCGAGAATCCTGGAAAAAGGAATGGCTTATATTTTGCCCTGATCCAAATTCAGAGCATGGTATCACAGTAACACATCTTAAAGGTCCAAAGATCCACTCGAATTGCAGCTGCTGGTGCAGCTAGGTCATCATAGGCTCACATGATGGAGGTTTTGCTCACATAGCTAGCATGATGTGGCCCATGTAGATGAAGATGCTTTAGTCACCAGAGGACTAGGAAGTGAATATTAGGGTAAAGGAAGGAGATTATTTCCAAGGCTTCTTTCCAGGTTTCAGGATGCTCTCTCTGTGATTTATGGTAGCACAGATAATGCATATGAAAGTCGTTTAAGTAATATCAAGCTCTTCAAGGAACCTTCAAACTCAGTGGTTCCAAAACCAGACCACTTAGACAACAATTATTTGATATTTAGCACCTTCGTCTAAATACATGGTTGTTCACGATCCATAGTTTTCATTTTGTAAATGGATAAAGAAAAATCACATTTTTAAAGCAAACCCAGAAAAAAAAATTCTCAAAAAGACAGAAAACCATATTGCCCTTAGCAGGATGGCAGAGGCAGGAATGATGGTGTCCTCACTGCTCTCTTGAAGATGAGGAGCTGGGGGCTGAGGAAATGCCTCGGTGGGTGTATCACATACATACTGGGCAAATGTTGTAGCACACCTGGAATCCCAGCTCTCTCGGTGGGCAAGTGGGTGAACTAGAGGAGCTGAATTTGTGAGGCCCAGGTTCAGGAAGAGAGGTGTGACGTTCCCCCCAATATATAAGATTGGAGAGGGATCACAGATGACACCCGACATGACCTCTCACCTCCAATCACGTGCATGTACACACACACACACACACACACACACACACACAAACACATTTTTCCAGAGCTTTTGGAAAGCCAGATGGGCCTAATGGTGGTTGGTGATGGAAATGGGACTTAGGGTGGGGCCCAGGCAGCTCCCACTCTATTCATAGCTTTCCTCAATCTTTCACTTTCCTCAATCAATTATAAACCAAATCCTGTCTGATAGAATGGTTTTAGTCCCAGCCTTAATTTAGCTTCTCTCCTCAGGATCAATGGACTCTTGACTGTCACGTGGTATTCACAAAGGAAATTTTCTCCAGGCTTCTGTGTTCACATCAATGGAGTCATAACCATTTGAAATCTCCTCAGAGGCGTCATTTAGAGTTAAAGAACTCAAAGCTGAGTGTGCAATGCCATGTGGAAGGAGAGAGTAGCAGAAGAAATAAGCCACTCTCAGGAGGAGGAGGGGAGGGTCTTGACTTGTGTCTTGATGTGTGTGTCCCCTGTCCCTGCAGATGAACACCTCACTCCTGGGAAGCATTGGAATGCTGAACTCAGCTCCTCAGCTGCGCTGCATCAAGACCTACCAGGTCCCTCCAGTGCAGCCTGCATCCCCTGGCTCCCACAACGCCCTTAAGTTGGCCCGGCTCATCTGGACTTCCAACCGGAATGTTATCCTCATGGCCCATGATGGGAAGGAACACCGCTTCATGGTCTGACCCTGCTGGCTGATGTCCTGACTGTCAGTCAATTCTGTATTGTCTAGGCCGATGTTGCTCTGTCCTTCCTCAGACTGGGCTGTTGCTTGCTTCCTGCCCCCTCAATACCATCCAGGGCCATGGCCGGTCTATGTCATTTGTGCATGCTTCATGGGGGCAGATTCCACATGGGCAGCCTGTCGATTTAAAGGCACACACATACCACTCAACAGGATGCGACCATTCTGTCACTAGGTAGTTTCTCCCTGCCTGAGGGGACAGCTAGTGGCTCCTGGAGATGCTCTTGTTGCTTGATGCAGCAGAAGCCTGGGAATCATTAACCAGTGTGACTGCACTCCCAGGCCTGGACCAGGACGCTAGCGCCATGCAGAGTCCTCGTTATTGAAGTGACTTCCCTTTGGATTTCCCAAACACCCTGTTGTTTACTAAACCTGTTCCATGTTTACATTGGTTTTTCTTCCTGCTAGCAAGTGATAGACAGTTACTCAGTTCCATTTCTGAGGATTTAGCCATGACCTTCTCGGTAACATCAATTCTGATCTGAGGCTAATGAGAAAATATTAAATTACATCTATATTTTTCCTTCTAGAAACGTTTTCTAGCTAGCTAGCTTTTTAAATGCTCATTTCTGGTTCCGTGTTAGCAGATTTCATAGTTTAAAACACAGATCATCACAACTCACCATGCAGTGACTATGGCCAGCCTTCTAAGGGGACTTTCAACAACGAACCAAGTTTAGAAGCAAGCATATTTGTATAGTGGAGCATCACCCATGTGTCACTAGGTTCTCCTGCTCAGAAAAGGCCTCCTCCCCTTGGGCTCTTCACAACCGACAGTTCTCATATGTACAGCAATGTCACAGTGGGCATTTCAACCTGGCCTTCCTTCCAGATTCTGACCAGTGAGAGAACAACCAGGAAAGCATTTAGGTCAGCACCCTAGCAGTCTCCTAACTGTGTAGACACACTGGTCAGAGTGTACAGAAAATGTAAAGACTATCAGTCGGTCAGAATGGACACTACAGTGAGCGTGTCCACGCTTCAACCCAAACTTAACTCCACTCTCCTCTTGTGTCAAGTTACGTTGGTCGAATTGTAATAGAAGAAAAAAAAATCTATAACAATGTTTTATATGAGTTATTCTTAAATATTTTGATCTGTATTAGTGGGGGTTGATTTGTGTGTTGGTTGATTGGTTAGTTACACAGATTGTCTATTATATACAAAAATTGAAAAGCAGTTATTGAATTCAGAGAAAATATATACTATTAACAGAGGAGCTAAAATGGTGAGAGCATTTAGTCTTAAACTCAGACTGTCGAAGTTTATGTAATATGTAGAAAAGTAGAATCAAGGTCCGTGAATGAATTCATAGTTTACAGTCCTTCAAAGACCATGTGAAGAAGCTAATGTCCTCAGTGTCTTTTGACTAGCAATGTATGTTATTTTCATTGATGGCAACTCTATACTGTCTCTTGGGTTCTGACATTGGGGTTCTTTCAAAAGTGAATTCATTTCACATGCATGTATATCGTACTTATAATGATTATATATGTAGCTTCCAAGAACGAAACCAAGAACTGTACAGTGTAGACTTTCGTGAACATGCTGCTGTATTTGATGGAGATAGAGAAATGTCCAGCAGCCTCTAGAGTCTGCGTCTGTTCAGCACAGGTTTGCTGTATGAACTTCAGAGGGAGAAGTTAAACCAGTTCAAATGATGAGCAAACACAGACTTTAGGGGTTTTTTTTGTTTTTGTTTTTGTTTTTTTAAGCAAAATGTTCCCTACATTTTGAAAGAGATGGGGGACTGGAGGTCAACGACAGATGGTATCACATCATAGAGATGGGCACAAAGCAATGAGGTCACAAACTCTGGTCACAGGTCCAGGCCAGTCCTTCCGTGCCCTGTGTGTATATTCAGAAGAGCACAAGGACTATAAAACTCTGTGCACATAAAACTTCATGCTAGAAGAATCACTAACCGATAGAGTGTCATTTACATTCTCATTAAAATAATGCTCTCTCTGGCTGTTTTGACAACCATAGTTCCCGGCTTCATCTCAGCTTGGATTCCTCAACACTGAGGTGAACCTTGTATTGTCATCCCAGCACCCTTGTAGTGTTTTATTGATTTTGTTGACACAGCACTTGGACCCGTCCCTGTAAATATAAAGACATATGTGGCTTCACTGGTAACTTACAAGCAAAACGTGACATGATGTGACACTTGTGTGAAAATGGTGTCATGTTTGAAACTGCATATAGTGAATGAGTTAAAATGTCTTGTCTCCTAAGACATTCTGGCTGACTCCACCTAGTAGATCCTGTATGCGTTTAAAATTGCTGTGTACATACTTGTGTTAAATAAAACTGAAGTGTACTGAAGGGTGTTTTTATCCTGTTCTTACTGTGTGCTGTGGTCCCTTGTAAACATTCTCTGTGGAAACCCATTTGTTCCTCTTGCCTTCCTGTTTGTACCTATTCATTTCACTCGAGAGCAAGTTTCAGGAAAGGCAACTATGTTTATTCTCAAAGGACAGCGGAGCAGTGGTGAAAGCTCTTGCTTGAGACCAGATGGAAAAACTCAGCAGCATCCTCTGGCCTGGGCAGGGGAGTCGTGCACGCTGCTTAACCTCCAGCCAGACTTGAGCTCAACAGATAGACATTGTACGGAATTGTATCTTGTCAGCCCTCATGACCGGGGTTATCTGCCCAGGAATGAGACGTTGGAGATCATTGAATTCCTCTCATTTCATCTTCAGTTTGAAGTCGAATTTGAATGCTGAGGGGAGAACAACAAGCAAGCATTACCTAACGGCCAACCCCTTCTGCTGCTTTTCATACCAGAATGCAGAGCAGCTTGGAGTTAGCCTGGTATCAGCATCATCCTCTCTGGGAGTTAGACAGAGATGTGTCCTTGTAGGAAAAGAAGAGCAGTAACGGTTCTGTGTGGCTGCTGATCACATAAAGTGATCAAATGTGGAAAGGGCATGACATTAATAGGAAGGTAAAGACAAGCAATGCCGGGTGAACTTTCACCTTTCACCCCTTTGCCTGACTGACAGAACTGAGTGCTGGGGAAAATCAATACTTCAGAGCCAGGAGGGAAATATTTCCACCCTCTAACTAGAGAATATATTTTGACAAGGCCAAGATAATACAAGCTGCACAGGAGAAAGAGAAAAGACTCATTTTTAAAGCTTGACACTTCAAGGTGTTTTTGTACAAGGGTTTAGAGATCGTCAATACATACAAATACCAAAGGTCAAACAGAGAAGCCACAAGAATTTCAAAAATCGGATGCTCCAGGTCTTTTTTGCTGTTTACAAACTAAGGTATGAAAAGAAAATAGACTGCTTAATAGAGGGGCTCGTGTTTGCAATTGTTATTTAAATGAACTGAGCCCACCACTGAGGATTTAAGGGCGTTATCTTTTTAAATTTTGTATCGTCAAAAATATGGATCTACCAAGATGATAGCTAGGTGTTCAAACTCCCTTATTTCTATATCTTAAAGTTCATGTGATTATGACTGCGACTCTAATTTGGTTCAACCATTTACAGAGGAAAAGAATTGGTGCCCCTTTAGTGCTAAAATGATTTGTAGCTTCCCAGATCCTCATAAACAGATCATTTATTCGGGTGCCCTAATTAGGACCCTTCTAAATGAGAGGCTTTGCACCTTTATGGGGGGGGGGGGAGCAACTCAGTCCATTCTTGTCTGCAGATCTGGGTCCCTTCTGTGGATACAACAATGGACAAGCAAACCGGGATTCTTCTTTCCTTACAGGTCAAAAGGCAAGGGAGCCACATGTTGCCAGACCTTCCAGACAAGCTCAGAAGGACAAAGGAATCCTAAGTATAGGCTAGTGCTCATAGCTGAGTCTTGTCGCCCTCTCAAAACGATCACTGAAGTCCAGCCTCAGTTTACCTACCTTTCCTCTCATTAGTAAATGCCACTCTTTGCTGAGGAGATAAGTCCGACTGGAGAGGGTCAGTTTTGGTATCTCAGAGTAAGAATGCTGATAATCCAAGGCATTGGATAATCTAAGAATCCCCAGAGAGAGCCTGGAATGGCAGCCTGGTTTGCAGATATGGCATCAAGTAAATGGATGCTACACTGTTAAAGCTATGAGATTCCCCTATAGAAGAGCAACAATACTCACGAGGTGCTCCCTAAGTGTAAGTGGTGCTCCCAACACATATGCAGAGGGACAGTAGATTAAACAGTAAAGGTGACAGTGGTGACTTGAAGAGCAACCGCATAGTGCGGGCCATATAAGTAATGGGTTTCAATGGGGCATTTTTATATGTGTCATTATACTTCCAATTTGCCCCTCCTGTTTCTGTTTACATAGATTCCATTATCCTTGCCTGACCCCCTTTAGACCTTTCTCTACTTTTGTAACCTCATCTCTACTTTCAAGACTTCCTTATGCGCGTATACCTCTCTATATCAATGTAAATCTAGATTCTACACATGAGAGGAAATATACACTATATGTCCTTTTGAGTCTGGCTTATTTCATCTAACATGATCTCAAATTCTGTTTTCTGACACTGTGTCCCCAGTCAAGAAGCAGAGAGAAAATAATGACACTCTTGCATTTCCTTTTGCTTCAGTCTGAGCTCACAGTGCAGGCAAGGTGCCAACCACATTCAGGGTGAGTCTCCTCGCCTCTAGAAACTTCCTAACAGGCACACCCAGAATTTTATCACCAAGGTGAATCTAAATCCATCAAATAGACAATGACATAAACCACCTCAAGTCTATTCCTCAGCACCTTGGCATCCAAATATTACTTTTAACCCTAACAGCCTATATTCATCAAAGAGTATCCCTGCCAGGATAGCGGCCACTCCAGCATCTACTGTCACATGGAATGTTTGTGCCATTTTGCTCCCCTATTCCTGATCATCCCACCCTAGTAAATACTGAAATATACCACAACTTCCTAAAGCAAACAAAGTCACACTACTGTACTTATAGCCCTTAGCACCAGCTTTGGCATGACAGCATGTTTCATGTCCTATAACAAACAATTCCCATGTGTCTTTCCTAACCAGTCAGGGAGGCTCCCTGAGGGTTCAGGTGTGCTTTGAGACTAAGTTAGGCATTTGGCATATTTGATATATGTAATTTCATTCAGTCCTCTCAATACTTCTATAGGTTAAAGCATATTCTATAGGTTGGAAAACTACCATACTGACAGGTTAAGGAACTACCCTGTGGTCACACAGAGAGGTAAGTGGTAAAGCTAAGGTTAGATTCAAAGTGCTCTCCCCTCTCACTGATGGACAGAGTCTTCAAGGGCAATTCCATAGTACCTGGAGAGACGTGGCTTATTTTTATATTGACCTCAATAAAAACAAGGACTTCAAAATCCATTCTTCATTTATTTATTACACAATGACTTATTGAATGCCTATTATTTTCTAGGCATTTCCAGGGAGGGCGAAATTAATACGGCCCAAGCACTCGCATCATTTATGCATCTCAAAATCTATCTAGCTAATGCGGTGCATTCTATAAAGCCCATTATACACACTGCACATGCTTATGCATACAGACATGTATTCTCTCTCTCTCTCTCTCTCTCTCTCTCTCTCTCTCTGTGTGTGTGTGTGTGTGTATGTGTGTGTCTGTTTGTCTCTTTGTGTCTGTGTCTCTGTCTCTCTCTCTCTGTCTCTCTCTCTCTGTGTCTGTGTGTCTGTCTGTCTCTGTGTCTCTGTCTCTCTGTGTCTCTGTCTCTCAGTCTCTCTGTCTCTGTGTGTCTGTCTGTCTGTCTGTCTCTCTGTGTCTGTCTCTGTGTCTCTGTCTCTCTCTGTCTCTCTCTGTCTCTCTCTCTCTCTGTCTCTCTCTCTCTCTCTCTCTCTCGCTCTCTCTGTATGTGTGTGTGTGTGTGTGTGTGTGTGTGTGTGTGTGTTGAACTTGGGGCATTTCTCAGGATGAACTCAGTCAATATTCTCAAGGCAGTGAGCATGGACCCCAAGTGGCCCCCACAGTGACTCCAAGATCTGATTTTCTTTTACATGATTCAGACTTTTCTTCCAGACTCCAGCTAAGAGCTATGAGCATCCATGATTCCATTTCTTTTCTCTCTCTCTTTCTCTTTTTTTTTTTTTGAGCACATGTCTTCAGAGCCTTTATTCAAAAAACAATTGGTTTAAACCTAAAGGGTTCAATGGAGGCAAAAAAGGAGGAAGGGACAGGGGAAAGAGATGAGTGTCTGGCGTAGAAATGAGGAAGGTGACATTCAGAAAACTGTTCATTTGAATATATGCTTATCAGTAGTTGAAAATTACATTCATTCATTCATTCATTCATTCGTTGTGTCTGGTGATAATCATCAGGCAGTGAATGAGGTGCTAGGCTTGCAGTGTGAATGGAATGATGGTGGGGTCTGCTGAACAGGGTTGCATTCTAGAGGAGTGGGACAAGGAAAATCCAAATTATAAGTACAAATTGTCATAGGAGTGAAAAGACATCGAGGAGAAGGTAGAACCCCAGCATACAATGGCAGAGGTAAGCAGAAGGAGGTCAGGGCAGCCGCATATCTTACAGTAATTTCTAGGGAAAGAGACCCCAAGAAACCAGAAGGAGGAACCATCCAGAGACTGCCCCACCCGGTGATCCATCCCATAAACAACCACCAAACCCAGACACTATTGCATATGCCAGAAAGATTTTGCTGACAGGACCCGGATACAGCTCTCTTGTGAGGCTATGCCAGTGCCTGGCAAATACAGAAGTGGATGCTCACAGTCATCTATTGAATGGAACACAGGGTCCCTAATGAAGGAGCTAGAGAAAGTACCCAAGGAGCTAAAGGGGTCTACAACCCTATAGGTGGAACAACAATATGAACTAACCAGTACCCCCTGAGCTTGTGTCTCTAGCTGCATATGTAGCAGAGGATGGCCTAGTCGGCCATCAATGAGAGGAGAGGCCCTTGGTCTTGAGAAGATCATATGCCCCAGTACAGGGAAATGCCAGGGCCAAGAATCGGGAGTGGGTGGGTTGGGGAGCAGGGCAGGGGAAGTGTATAGGGGACTCTCAGGATAGCATTTGAAATGTAAATGAAAAAAAATCTAATAAAAAAAAAAGAAATACTTTTTTAAAAAGTTAAAATACAAAGGTGAAGTCTTCGAGGCAATATGGGGAGGAGGTACAGGGGGTGAGCAGAGCATTGTCCCCTGAGTTTTGTCCTTGTTATTATATTATCGAGTCAACAGTTCCATTGTGAAGCCACTTCCAGATTTTGAAAGCATCCTGGATGGTGTGTTGTGACATGGCAGGAAAGACAGCCAAGCTTGTGAACTGAAGCCTGAAAAGGCTTTCATCAGTATTTAGCAGTTTGGCTTCTCCTGCGAGGTCTGGGAAACTCATTCAAAATAGGCCATGCTCCATCTGTTGGCTAAACCTAGCAGAAGGTCGATTAATAGGAAATGAAGAGATACACATGGAGGTGTGATGGCTGCTCTTGGTTGTCAACTTGACTACATCTGGAATTACCTAGGCACACCTGTGAGGGATTTTTTCTCTTTATTAAGTCATTTGAAGTGGGAAGAGCCACTTGTAATCCAGATCTTTGAGATGGGAAGATAAACCTTTAACCCACATCTTTTGAGATGGGAAGATTCGCTTTGATCTGGGCCACACCTTCTGCTGGCAGCCTGTATAGAGGAAATGGAAGAAGGAAGCTCCCTTTCCTAGCCTGCTTGCTCTCACTCTCACTAGCGAGTCCATCTCTTCACTGATATTAGTGCTGATTTCTTGGGAATTTTGGCATATACTAAAGACCAGCTGAGACATGCAGCCTCATGGATTGAACAACTACTGGATTCTTGGATCTTTAATTGGTAAAGAACCCTTGTTGGGCTAGCTGGATCACAGCCTATAAGACATCTAATAACTTCCCTTTATATATGTGTGTCCATGTAAATGCATGTATATATATTATATTATATTATATTATATTATATTATATTATATTATAATAGGGAGTGAGGATGAACCAGAGACTCCCTAGAGGGAGAAGAACATCTGCACTTTCCTTCCTGGGAGAAGAGCTTTGTTGAAGAGCTTCCAGAGGCCACCATGATGGAAGGCAAAAGCAGAGAGGGTGGGTGGGAAGAAGGGGGCAAGAGAGGAGGGAGGCAGGTGATGTGGAGTCTCCCAGGCTGGAAAGACCTGCAGTAGATTGGCTGTTCTGAAGGACCAGTCCATGTTCAAATTTGAACTCTACAAAAACCATGGACTGACTCATAGGACAGGAGAAAAATGGCTGAGATACTGTAGCAATAACTAGGAAGCTGCTACAACCATCTGGAAAGAGATGGAGAAGCTAAAACATCTCCTCCCAGAGCAGGCAAGGAGACATACTCAGAGAAAGTGATAGGCTATAGTAAGCACTGGTGGGGGTACCACTACCAAAGCCCCAGGAAACATGTTTGCAATAGGTCTCCTACAGATGCTGGGCAACCTGTTTCTTAAATGGCTCCATGATTTAGACGTGTCACGGCATCTTTCTGAGCCTTCCTTTGTTTCCTTGAAAAATGAAGAAAAGCTAGATAATCCCTACACATGGTGGTCATGTGGTGTATGATCCCCAGAATAACACCTTGGAGGGCCAACCAAAGCACCACACAAAGCCCAAGCCAGTCCTGGGAAAACCAGGGCTTAAAAAAAAAAATCCCTGAAAGAACCCAAGCATCCTCACTCCCAGTTTAGTATCTACTTTCCCATGACATTTTACAGATTGAGGACTGAATCCAACGCAGCTAGAACCAAGTGAATCCAAAGTGCCTGGTGCATTCAGCATTTGGCTAAGAGCATGACAGACATCCTATCCAGCCCTTGGTGCACCATAAAACTCTACTTTGTCAGAAGGATGCCCTGTTTTAGCCCCAGAAAGGGAGGATGGCTAGGGAACACGTAGCCTGGCCAGCATGGGGCACTGCTGTATTTGCCCATGAAGCCATCATGAATGGGAGACACGAGTGCACCCAGAGAGCCACAGAGCAGGACTGTTGTCTACATAGAGCCACATCTCTCTCAACAGGACCTGCTCTTTGTAAGGATACACAGCGTGGGACATCGAATTTAAGCCAGTTTGTCTTATAGGAAAGGTAATAGTGTACAGAAATAGGAGGTTCAGTTTCGAGCCTCGGGTCCACGTAGCATTTGCGAACAGTGACTCTTGACATGTAGTTTTAGTTCATTTATGGCCATTTCCTCTCCAGGAAATATAGATGAAGCCACCATGCTAAGAGATTATCACCAGAATAAGATCAGTCAGTAATATGGAAAGCATTTAATAAATTGTGAAGGCTTCCTTCCCCCCACCCATTTGCTTAGAAATAATTTCAGACTTATAAGCAAACTTTAGAAACAATTCCCACATTCCCTTACTCAGCACCTTTGAATATAAACATGTGATATAATCAGAGTTCAATAATCAAGTGCAGTAAATTAAAACTGAGCCGTATTCTTAAGCTAAGCTACAGCCTTGGGATTTTTACCAAAAGTCTTAGTAAATATTCTTTTTCTGGTCCAAGACTCACCATGGAATCCCAAGATCATTGATTCTGATACCAATTTAGACTCTTCCAATCCCCAATGGCCATAGTCTCCCTTGTCACTTGTCATTTTGACACTAAGAATGCAAGTTAGTCTGTATAGAGCCCAGTCACCTTCTCTACAGTGGAGGTGTTTTCTATCATCTATGAGTTTCTGCTGTGGCTTTGCCTGATGCTTCCCATGCAGGCGCAGAAGATACACTTTTGCAAGAATAATGGAGAGAAGTAAGGGGTTGGGAAAGACTCCATGGGTAAAGTGTTTGCTCTGTATGCATGAGGGTCAAGGTTCAGATCTCCAGAATCCACAGAATGCTGACCACACGTGTATGTGTCAGTAATTCTAGTGCTTCATTGAGCTGTGAGGTCAAGAGTGGAGACAGTCTACTGAAGCTCACTAGGCAGCTAGCCTGACTGTGCAGCGATGATTGACAGACCCTGACTCAGCTAAGGTGGATGGAAAGAACTGTCAGCCATGGTTCTCTCTCCCTCTCTCTCTCTCTCTCTCCCTCTCTCTCATTCTCTCTCCCTCTCTCTCACTCTCTCTTTCATACTCTCTCTCTCTCTCTCTCTCTCTCTCTCTCTCTCTCACACACACACACACACACACACACACACACACACATGTCCCTCTGGTTGTCCTGTGTCAGGAGGCTTATACTGGATATGGCCCTTTCCCTATGATTTTTTTTCTTCGATCCCTTGAATGATGTGATGTCTGTGAACTATGCAAACAAACTATGATTTTGCAGTGAGCATTTAATGAGCATTTCATGGAGGAGGCTTTGAGATCATGGAAAGACACTGTTCCCCTCGTCCTTTTGTCTGACAGTGTCAACATCAGGATGATTCTTGGTTGTGTCCCTTATGGTGATGGTTCTCTCACAAATGGAGATTTGCTGTTAGTAAAGTTGGTTGAATTATTGCTCTTATCAAACAACATTGCAAAAAAAAATGAAAAGTTCCAACTGCTTGTTCACAATCATCTAGAAAACTGTGATTAGGATTTTGAGGTCAAGCTTTCTTAACTGGAGAGAGCCAAAGGTACAAAGAGGCAAGTGGAGCCCTAACCACACTGGTAATTCTAGTGGCATGCATTCTCATATGAACAGATAGCTCCTGCCTGCCAAGCCTCTGCTGCCTTGAAAGAATGAGTACTGCCTGTCTACCTGTCTTTTCCTGGCTATTGGGAACATTTTGATTCTATGAATGTCTGAGGCTCCAAAGCAGCATGACCACAGGACCAGGGGATGTGCATGAGAAAGGTCAGTTGTGCCTGATGGCAGATTATCAGGGCTGGGGTCACACCATCCTGCTCCCCATCTCCTGGGCCAGTACCTCTTCTCAGATCAGCATGAGAGCCAGTTATGTGATGGGGCCCTTCATGGCTTAAAGGATTTGCTGCTAGGCCTTGAAGAGTGAGAGACTCATTACTGGGCTGAGGACTGTTATGGTTTGTATATGCCTGACCCAGGGAATGGCTCTATTAGAAGATGTGGCCCTGTTGTAGTATGTACTGGCTGGTTTTGTGTTAATTTGACACAAGCTGGAGGTATCACGAAGAAAGGAGTTCAGTTGAGGAAATGTCTCCATGAGATCCAGCTGTAAGACATTTTCTCAATCAGTGATCAAGGGGGAAAGGCCCCTTGTGGGTGGTGCCATCCCTGGGCTGGTAGTCCTGGGTTCTATAAGAGAGCAAGCCAGAGGAAGCAAACCAGTAAGTAACATCCCCCCATGGCCTCTACGTAAGTTCCTGCTTCCTGACCTGCTTGAGATCCAATCCTGACTTCCTTTGCTGATGAACAGCAATGTGGAAGTGTAAGCTGAATAAACTCTTTCCTTCCCAACTTGCATCTTGGTCATGATGTTTGTGCAGGAATAGAAACTCTAAGAGAAGATGTGGCCTTGTTGGAGTAGGTGTGTCACTGTGGATGTGGGCTTTAAGACCCTTATCTTAGCTGCCTGGAAGCCAGTATTCTGCTAGCAGCCTTCAAATGGAGACATAGAACTCTCAGCTCCTCCTGCACTGTGCCTACCTGGATGCTGCCATGCTTCCACCTTGATGATAATGGACTGAACCTCTGATCCTGTAAGCCAACCCCAATTAAATGTTCTCCTTATAAGACTTGCCTTGGTCATGGTGCCTGTTCACAGGAATAAAATGCTAACTAAGACAGAATTGGTACCAGCATACTGAGGCATTCCTGTGACAACCTGACCATGTTTTGGTAAGGACTGTGAAAGGACTTTGGAACTTTGGCTAAAAGAGCCACTGGGTGTTAAGAGCTCTGTGGGATGTTCTGTAGGAGCTTAGAAGATAATGTTGAAACCAGTGCAAATGATTGAGGCCTTGCTTGTGAAATTTCAGAGGGAAATTTTAAAGACTCTTATCAGGGCCGTTGCTGTTTTGATTGTGAAGATTCTGTGGTTTTGGTTAGCTGGACTGAAGAATCAGCTGTGATTAACAAGATACCAGAACTACTAAAGTGAAACCTGAATGTTACTGGGATGATTGATGCTGGTTAGCTGGAGCTAAGAAATCAGCAGTGATTAAGAAGAGATGGGAGTCACTAAGGAGAAATCTATTGGGAAGTGCACAGAGAAGCTGTGTTCCAGAGGCAGCCATGGTTGTACCTCATGTTGGCAGCCAGACTTGATAACGTTTAGGAGTCCCCCAGGTGGTACTGGTTGTGAAACATGAATGAGCAACAGCTGATGCTTGGCATTGTAAGAGGCCAAAAGAGGCCATTGGTGAAGGTGCAGCCTCAGTGGTAGTTGAAGGCCCAAGACTGAAGGGGTCATGCAGCAAAGTTGAGACTTAGCACAATGAAAAGAGTCTATGAGATGCTATTTGTAAAAACAGAGTCCAGTTGCAGTGGAAGACAGTGGAGTTTTGGAGATACCAATACCATGAGATGACCACCAAGAACAGCAGCAGCAGTGGAGTACAGGCAGCTGGACCCTAGAAGACAAGCTGTGTGCTGCAAAGGGCAGAGCTGAAGAAGTGACCCAAGCTCTTAAAGGAGTGCAGAAGATTGTGAGTGGATCCCAGACATTGGACGGTTAGGGTTTGATTTTGATTTTGACTGTGCCCTGAAATTTTCCCCTCGTCAAGTAAGAAAGTATTTTAGTGGAGGCCACAGTTAAGAGACTTTTAATTGTAAATATATGGTTGGACTTTTAAAGTTATTTATATTTTGGAGATGAATAAGAAAGTTAGGTTAATAGTGATGTGTCTGTGTTTCAAGTTGACAAGGGATCCGTTGTAGTGTCTGGTTTTGACACAAGCTGGAGTTATCACAGAGAAAGGAGACTCCCTTGAGGAAATGCCTCCATAAGATACAGCTGTAAGGCATTTTCTCAATTACTGATCAAGGGCAGGAGGGCCCATTGTGGATGGTGCCATCCCAGGGCTAATAGTCCTGGGTTCTATAAGAAAGCAAGCAGAGCAAGCCAGGGAAGCAAGCCAGTAAGCAGCATCCCTCCATGGCTTCTGCATCAGCTTCTTCCTTCAGGTTCCTACCCTGTGTGAGTTCCAGTCCTGACTTCCTGTGGTTTTGAACAGCAGTGTGGAAGTGTAAGCTGAATAAACCCCTTTCTCCCCATCTTGCTTCCTGGACATGATGTTTTGTGCAGGAATGCAAACCCTGACTAAGACAAGGAGGTAGGGAAAAGGGCATTATTGCTTCACTCAAACTTCTTCTTTCTTTCTTGACCTGAATTATTTCTTCAGGATCTCCTGCTGTGTCCATTTCCTGTTGTTGCTACATCAAATTACCTCAATGCAGTAGCCTAGGGCAACACAAATTAATTATCTCATCATTCAGAATAAATCCAAAATCACTCTGACTGGACTAGAATCACAGTGTCAGCAGGGCCTTCTCCTTTCAGAGGCCCTAGGGCAGAAAGAACCTCTCCCTGGCCTTTTCCAGGCCCAGTGGCTCCTGGTATTATTTGGGTAACGACTTGCTCCATCTTCAAACTCAGTGATTTAGTATCTTCTCTCTGCCTCTGTTTCTGTTGTCAAACTGCTTTCTTGCCACAGAGCTGGCATTCCTGGTATAAGAACAGATGGGTTTACAGAGCACCCGCTAAGACAATACAAGCTAATCCCTAGACCTCGAAAGTGCATGCTTCTACAAAAGTCACTTTTCTGGGCCTCAAGAGATGAATCGGCTGGTATAGTGCTTGCTGCTCTAGCATGACTTCCTGTCACTCCATGATCCACATGAAACTCAAGCCTGGCCATGAATGTTTATGACCCCCAGCATTGGGACGGCAGAGGCACGCTAGTCTCAGGGGCATACTGGCTAGCCAGTAAACAAAATCAGTGAGTTCCAGGTTCAGGGAGAGACCCTATCTCAAAACAAACAAACAAACAAATGAAGAGCAACCAAGGAAGACATAGATGTTGACCTCCACCCTCTACACTGCACCTGTACAAGAATGTGCACGCATTCTGACGTACGTGCACACACATGGACAAATCCACATGGACACAATCCCATGGTCCATGTCAGGTATCAGAGATTCAGTTGGTGAGCTCCTTGGGAGTTCATGCTGAGCCTCACGTTGTCTTGAGCTTGCTGCTTGTCTTAGTTCACACTCTTCTGCTGTGGTAATGACACCATGAGCAAAAGCAACCTGAGAGAGGAAGTATTTGTCTTACATGTCCATACTACAGGGCATCATTGAGGAAAGTCAGGGCTGGAACTCGACAGGACCCTAGAGGCAGGAACTTAAGCAGAGACCACAGAAAAACACTACTGGTTTGTTTGTTTGTTTGTTTCCCCCTTGCTCATTTTGGGGGTGGGTGGGTAGGGGAGTTGGTTTGGTTTGGTTGGCTGGATTTTTTTTATACAACCTACCCAGGGGTGGTACTACCCAAATTGAGCTGGGTCTTCTCACATCAATCACTCATCAAGAGAATGCCCTACAGATTTGCCTTCAGGTATACATGATGGATGCATTTTCTCCACTGAGAATCCTCTTCCCAGGTAACTCTAGCTTGTATTCTGTTGACAAAACCCACCCAGGACACTGCTTTAACAGAGGATGGAAAGACCAGTGGCTTAAATACAAGGTATGGGCTTAATTCTCATTCACATGCAGTTCAAGGCCCTAATGTCCCACCACCATCCTGAGCATCAATATCAAGAGTATTTTTTTTTACTTGATCTCTCTCTCTCTCTTCCTTTCTTTATTCCTTTCTTCTTTCTTTCCTTCTTCCTTCCTTTCTTCCTTTCTTTCTTTCTTTCTTTCTTTCTTCCTTCCTTCCTTCCTTCCTTTCTTCCTTCCTTCCTTCCTTTCTTTATTTCCTTCTTTCTTCTTCTTCCTCTCTCCCTCACTCTCTTCCTCCCTCTCTCTGTACTGCACCATTTATGTGAGGTCAGAGGATAACTTTCAGAAGTTGTTGTCTCCATATGGAAACCAGTGACTAAAGTATTTTTGCCCACTTGAGTCACCTCCATGCCTATGGCCCTATTCTTTCAATTTTCTTTCTTTTCTGTTGGGCTAGGGAGGGTGGATTGGAATTAAGACATAGCCTCAGACTTCTGTGTAGCCAAGGATGACCTTGAGCCCTGTTACTCCTATGTGTGTCTCTCAAGTGTTGGAATTACAGTTTGGTACCATCACATCAAACTTTTTAATTTTTAAAAATCTTGTGTCTCTGTCCTCATCACATTTTTAATGGTCTGATGTGGCTACTTCCACTCCACTATCATGTCTGAATTCCATACAGCAGGAAGATGCATGGGAAGGAGATTGCTTGTATTAAGTAAGTGTACAACCTGTTAGTCACATGGCTGTAGCCAGCTCAAAGAATGCTGCAAAGTAGCTGCAACCAGATATCATGTAAAATGTCACTAAGGAGGAAGTAGAAAGGACAAAGATATGTCCCCACCAAAACAGGCAAGAGGGCATAGGGGACTGCTGTCCAATTTAATTGGTGCAAAGGCACAAACCAAGCAAGATATGAGATTTATCCATGACTTGCTATGGATCTAGATCTGTCTGACAGGAGGATCCAAGGTCAACTCTGAGAGGGACAGATGGACAGCCAGCTTCAGCTAACTGACATCACCGCCCCCCCACCCCCTGCCCCATGTACTGTGGCTAGGTGGAAGGAGTAAGTATGTAGAGACAAGTAGAACTGACCTGTTTCCTGGCTCTTCTGTCTGATAGCTGTGTGATGCCCTTTGTCTTCATTTCTTAATAAAGTGAGGATGACATCATGGACTGTGGGTGATCTTGGGAGCAGTCAATGAAGCAGTATTTGTGAACAACGCCGACCAAGGCCTAACATAGAGTTGGCACTCAAACTATATGGTTGCAATGTCCACCTATTCATCTATTGATGCTCACAGCAATTTCTCAAATCATAGAGACAGGTATGTGTGATTCATATTATATTACTGGGCCTTTCAGAGCAAAGTCTTTGAAAAATGGAGTGATGATTTGGCTCGGCCGCTATCCTGCTATAATTTTTGTGTTTGGAAATTCGTTAAGAATTCATTTTGATGAATCACAAATGCATGCACCATGAAAAACAATTAGCATTAATAGTGTAAAAGAAGATCAATAAATAGATTCATTTTTAAACTGTAATAATTTATTTGCTTCCTGACTTTTGGGAAATACTGCATCTTCGGGTGACACGCCGATCATTAAAGAGCCAAACTGCAATGATTTGTGGGAGGAAGTGGATTTCCAGGAGGCAGACCTCTTCAGCAACCCCTGCACCAGTGCCAGCCTTCAGCCAGGGTATCGGTTCCGGTGAACAGTGTTGTAATGTGCAATCTGGTGCAGCTGTGTGTAACTCAGGCACTTTCTTCTTGGCTCTCAGGTGTCTTATCTTCTAGTGCAGTCCACTGGAGGGGAATGTTCATGGAACCAAATGCCTGTAACAAGGATGACAAACACGATATTCATCAAACAAGGAATGGGGAAGTGAGACCCTGCTGAAGACCAGCATGCTGAGGCCCTCCTTGGGTTACCAAGAACAGAGAAGTACGAGATTAGGCTTGTCTGAGGTGAAGAAACTGTAGGGAATTCTAAAATGGGTGTGGAGGGATGGATCAAATGAATGCTGAGAGCCCACAGCCATTAGGAATGAAGAGGAAGAGACTGTAGGAATGCGTTTGTCACATGATGGGAGAACAAAGAACTGGCTGCCATCATAGCTTCTCACTGCCAATGAAGGCTGATGGCACGGGAATACCTAGACTGATAGCAGCCCCTTCAAGCAGATGAAGGGAAGACTTGTTAGTGAATAGAGGCCGAGGGGTCATGAGAGAAATGGCCTCTAGCTTCTTTGCAGTTCCCGTGGGATGTCATGTTGCTAGCTGTGGGGAGAGAATGTGTGCTCCGTGGGCAGTGGCACCAAGCCAGGGGTGAGGGGTATAGACAGAGAGACCAGGAGACTCTTGAGGTCTAACAGCTTTGAGCTGAAAAGCTGCCTGGTGGAGAGATGGCAGCAGATGGCCATCGGTGTCTGTCCCACCCACCAGGCCGTGGGCCAGGGGCCAGTGCAGATTACATTTTAAGGTGATAGTCATCTTTGACCTTTGGGACCTCCAGGGCCACTGGTCATCCATCTTAGAGTCGCTGACCAGCAACCTCTGGGCTATTTTTATGACCAGCAAACATTGCCCATTGATTGAATTGATTGAAATTGCAGCTGGTTTGTGGGGGAAGGACGCTGGCTTCCCAGGGCCGAGTTTGCAGCTTTGCGTTCTGTTACTATTGTTGACTCTTTCCTCTCCTCTTCCCTCTTCAGCATGAAGAATGTGTGGAAACAGAGCATATATGGAGGCACATATCTTGAACACACACACATCCACACATAGACAGATACAAATACACACATATAATACACAGAAAGAACAGACACAAATATACACATACACACAGGCACATAGGCACAGATACACAGACTGACACAAATACACACACAGGCACACACATACACATATACACATGCAGGCTCACACACACACAGGCACACACACAGATAGACACACACACACACACACACACCTTAACTAGTAGGTTTTCTGCCATGGTGATTATTTTTCTATCAGAATTTAAAGAGATCCTCAAAAGTCAGTGGAGAATACCAGAGGTATGTTAAATTCAGAGGAATATACATATCCATGAACATATGCAAGCCCACACAAAAAGGGGGTTAAGATATAGGAACAAATGTGTAGATATAGAAATAGAGATATAGAAACAAACAAAAATTTTAAAAAAAAATGTATAAAATTTCCTTTCAGGTGTGGTTGAGTGAGAGTTGTACAAGGCAGACAAGATGGCAGAGAAGTTCACTGTGCTTACCCTGCAGAGACCCACAGGCTCTCTGCTGTGTCTCCTGCCCTGCCTAGAAGCAGCAGCTGCCTCGCAGGGGTGGTAGATCCTGACTGGACCTCCCCACTGCCCTCCCTGAAGAAGAAACAAGACAGACCAGCTCCCTAGCAGTGTGAGGTCAAACTAGATTATGGGCTCTTTGTTCTCCAGCACCCCCAGTGGTTCAGCCTCTCTGAATGGACTCTGGCTGACTGTGACTGCCATACAAAAGGAAGAAGCGTCAACGGGGAAGCAACTTCCAGCTTTCGTAGTTCCAAGTTCCGGATCATCGGGCTTTCCTGATCTTGCAGATGGTTGGGGCCGTCTTACTGTACCAGGCTGATGTCCGTTAAGCACTAACCCTGACTACACAGATAGTTGATATCTCTGAGCCTCTCCGTTTTGACCTTCGGACTATTTTATGTCTGCTGCTTCTCCAAGCCCAGGCCTGATTCTCTCTTGGAATGTTCTTCAGGGGCACTGGCAAGTCCCACTCTGGGAAACAGATAAATATGTTCCAGAAGGTGGCACTTGGGCTCTCACTGAGAGCCCACATAAGATGACAATGAGGAGAGGCCTGGTGAGAAGGTAAGTCCCAACCTTGGAGGGGACATAAAGAGATACCATTGGCCCCTGAGAAGTGTGCTCTGGTGGACTCTCCACTCCTCACCCTCTTACTTTTCCCCTGACCAAGGCACTGGGAGAGGGGAATTTCCAGGGAATGGACTCTTCCACCTTCCCAGATACCATTCCCACCCTGCCTCTAGGTTTTGGGTGTTATATACAACATATATCAGGACTCGAGATGTTGTGCCCAGGAGTAAGCTCTCTGAACGCATACCAACAAACAGAAGCAATCTCAGGGCCTGTGGACACGTCCAACTCTGTCATCTGTAAATCAGAAAACATCTCTGATGTCCTACATCCTTCCTTGGACTGCCCTTCCAAGGAGAAGGAGGTCCTTCTCCAGCCCCAGCTTCTTGGGAAGGGGTGCACTGAGGGACACTGTGGTGGTCTGGGAGGCCCTTTAGCAGGACAGTTGGGAAAGGTCACTGTGAGACTTTCTGCATCATGTACTCAGTATAGGTGGGACTCTGAATGTTGACTGCAGGTGAACTACTGTGGTTAGCTTACAAGGTACCCAGACACCAGCCCTGGCTTGAAGAGAAGTATTTTGATTGTCCCTTTTGATCACATGAGATTGGCTTTTGTAAAATCCAAACATAACAGCAACAACAAAACAACAAAACAACAGTAACCAAAACCAAAACAAAACAAAAATCTAAAACCAAACCAAACCAAACAACAACAAAAACCCAAATAATTTTCAGGGATATTTTGCTGTTTGTTTGTTTTTTTTTTCCATTAATAAAATTTACCTATATTTAATTTTTTGAGTGCTGAAAAGATGGGTACTTAGTGCTTGCTTTATTACTATATTTATTTACATCAGTGTGTTAGAAATATTCGGCCTAGCTTATCACATGCCTGCCTCTGGCAGCCTCTCCAGTGTGTCTCTGCCCTGCTTCTGTCTACAGCCATGGTATTGTTGGCTAGCTGGCTTTTCAGTCCTTTGTTCTGCAGTGTGTAGGATGGTCACTTGCATCCCCAGCTTCTATAACTGGATGTCACTAACTCCCTCAGTTATGCAAACCAAAAATGTCTCTAGCCAGTGGTTCTGAACGTTCCTAATGCTGTCAGCATCATACTGTGGTGGTCCCACCCCTCCAAGCCATAAAATTAGTTTCATTGCTACTTCATAACTGCAATTTTACTACTGTTATGAATCATAATATAAATATCTGTGTTTTCTGATGGTCTTAGGTGACCCCATGCAAAGGTTGTTCAGCTTCCAAAGGGATCATGACCCACTACTTGAGAACTGCTGCTCTGGGCATTGCTAGTATTCTCTGGGGTGGAGGTGGGGCTAGGGGTGGGGGTGGGGGTGGGGTGGAGATTTGGCAAACACTGTTCTGAGGTACGGCAAGTCTCTTCAGGCTGTAGGGACTGAAATCACTACTTCAAATGGTCTGGTTTTTTCCCTTTCATCTGTAAAATGGGTATAAAGCCACAGCCAGCTAAGCTGTGATATGGCCATGTTTATTAGGTAAGAGTTATTAGAATTTAAGACATTGTCACTGAAACATTAACCCCTTAAGAATATGGAATTTTATTGAGTCCCTTCACTGCAAGTCAGGAGAGGGAGAATGGACAAGAGGGACAGGGCAGTGCATTCTGGGTGTTACACTTGTCCCTTGGTGCTGACCTGGGGCCCCTGGACTCCTTGAGAACATTCAATGAGCTGCACTGGGCCCTGTGAGCTAGCCTGGGGCCCCTGGACTCCCACAGCTCCAGAAGTCAATACAATCAATCCCTCCATGGCCTTTACCCTCTGCAGCAAGGCTGTCACGGGAGAATGGTCTCAAACTGGAGTGTGTACAAACCCACAGAAGCCTGTAGGAAGTACCTTGCCGAGGCTCAGAAATCTGTATTGGAACCAGCAGTTCCCCCCCACCCCTTTAATTCTGTGAGGCTGTGTTGTCACCTACAACTTGGGGCACATGCAATGGCGCAGGAACTGGGTCACAGAAACAAGTTGCTTTCAGCTTGACCAGCCCTAAGGAAGAGATGAATACCGTGTGGAAACCTCCCATGTCACTCACAGGAGGTGGGAGACCAGATGTCATGCACTCCCTGGCCAGTGTCCGGTCAGCCACAGTAGCTATGCCTCTTTCCCGGGACCTTATGCTGGGCTGCTCTTAGAATATTCTTAAGAATATCTTAATTCTGAGGAAATGGAGCTGCAAAGGGGGCACTGAACATTTAAGAGTCTTAGTTCTTCTTTGAAGACTACAAAGTGCCCAAATCTGAGGTACCCAAATTCAAGCTGGTAGCCCCAAAGTGCACGCCATTGCATACACCTTGCAAACCAGGCCTTACCGGTAGGCGAGCTGCAGTTTTGTGTTTTAAAAGATGCTGGAAACGTGTTAGCAAGCCCTGAGATTCCCCTAAAGCCCACCTGTGTGCAGAATCCCCACTCTTTAATCCCACTGAGAGCCATCTCTGCTTTTTAAAGGCCCATCAGATTCTGGAAAGGCTTGGGGCTGATGATAAGGCTTCTTTCAAAGGAATCACGCAAGCTTCCCTGGCCTCTGCATTAATGAGAAGTCTGGTGAAGTCTTTTGTCTATCTTTAAATCAGGTTGTTTGAATTTTTTTGTTTGTTTGTTTTGTTTTGTTTTTTTATCCACTTTCTCTTGTGTCTATTGCAGCCACTCATGAAAATCTAGGATGAGCGGGGCCTGAGGGCAGAGTCCTGTGGCACGCCACCCGAAAACCCGCTCTGCTTTGCCATGCATTATTTATTCATGTAGATTTCATGATAGGGATTTGGGGTCTTTCTAGAACAGTGGTTCTCCACCTTCCTAACACTATGACCCTTTAATAAAGTTCTTCATGCTGTGGTGTCCCTCAACCAGACAATTATTTTTACTGATACACCATAACTGTAAGTTTGCTACTGTTATGAATCGTAATGTAAGTAGCTAAGATGCAGGGTATCTGATATGTGACCTCTCTGAAAGCCTCCCTCTGCCCCATCCCTGCTATCATTTGATAAGGGAGGTGGTGCAGAGGGGTATAGGAAACACGGAGCGGCCCCTGTTTCCATTTGTTTTTCGTTTTTCCAGTTTTCTTTTGACAGTGCAGAGAACTGAATCCAGAGACTTGCACGAGTTAGCCAAATACGACGGAGCTGTATGCCCAGCTGTGATTTGTTTTAGTTAGATAACATTCATTGCCAAAATAAATAAATAAATAAATAAATAAATAAATAAATAAATAAATAAAAATACCATCGTGTATAATTCAATGAGCTTTGCTAGATCCACAAGGCTGCATGTCTTTGTTGCTATTTAACCCCATAATATTTCTATCCCCCCCCCAAAACCTGCAGTCGTTAGTAGACTTTCTCATCTTACCCCTTCTCTACCTCCCAAGCCCATGGTAACTACCAATCTCTCTGGACCTGCCTATTTGAGATACTTTGATAGACCTGGAACCTTAATAAGCTAGTTGCATGTGTCTGAGCGTCATTCTGTTCTCCATGAATACGACCTACAAGCTATAATTTAATGACCCAAGGAGCATCAAACACACCCCCAAGGCTGAGGGAAGATTAAGGGCAATGGGCTGTGCAACACCCTGCCCTCCCCAGAAAGCACATGCCTGGAGCAGGATCAGGGAAAGTCATCTGGAGGGACAGAGACAGGGATGGGACAATATGCAAAGGCAGTTGGCATCCTGGAAACAAGCAAACAAGACAAAATCAAAAGGCACCTGGGAATTCAGATGGGACTGATCTCATAGTTCAAGGGGCATCAGTCATGGGGGCAGGAGGGTGGTAGTGACGGCCACTAGTCTTTGTGGTGTGGGTGTGATTTGAGAATAGTATCTAACTCAGGGGAGCATCCCCCTCACTACCTGGCCGCCTTCAGTGGGTTTCTATAACAGAGGAGGCACCTTGATGGAGACCCAGAAAATCTAAAGCAGGTAACATTCTTGAAAATGAGATCTTGAGCCGGGCGTGGTGGCGCACGCCTTTGATCCCAGCACTCGGGAGGCAGATTTCTGAGTTCGAGGCCAGCCTGGTCTACAAAGTAAGTTCCAGGACAGTCAGGGCTACACAGAGAAGCCCTGTCTCAGAAAAAAAAACAAAAACAAAAACAAAAAACAAAAAAACAAAAAAAGATGAGACCTCAAGGTAACAGAAGCAAAACCATCTCCAGGGTCATTTCAGTCAGCTTCTTTATTTCATGGAGGAGAAGCCCAATGAAAATGGTGTCATATCTACCAAGATCCAGCTCGCCCAGAGCCCAGGGCCAGTCTAGAGCCTTATCAGCCCTAGTCTCCTCCCATGACAAACATTCTGTAATGGAATCTTTACTATGTTAATAATGCATCCAAAGATTATATATCCTGCCTCTATACACAATAATCAATATAATGTCATGCAAGAGATATCATAATGAAGTAATTCAATAAAGAGAAGGGGGAATAACTCTATTCAAAGATTCTTTAAATTTTTAAATTATAGGTATGCATCTGGCGGGGGGGGCGGGGTATGTGTGCAGGGTACAGGGGCCTGCAGAGGCCAGAAAGTAATGCCAGATACCCTGAAGCTGACTTCAGATCCCCTGAGGCTGGAGTTAGTGGTGGTTGTGAGCCACCCAGTCTGGGTGCTGGGAACCAAATCAAGTCCAGTGCCAGAACATTATTATACACACTTAACTCCTGAGCCATCAACGATGCTTAAATGAATATCACCAAATAGAGGCGGATGAATAGAGAACCGAGTCTTGGTGACTTAAATAGGCAAGCGTTGTTCGATTTTTATGGGAACGGTCATGACTCTTGGTAAAGACCAAGTGTGCTGCCCAATGTGTAGGGAAAATAAGGCTGAAGTGTGAGCCTAGGCTATAATAAGAGATGGAGAGGAAGCCGTGGTGCTTCCCACAGGAGTCCAGACTCGGGGAGTCTGAGGGAGGGAGATGTACACATGACAGGGATGTTAGGAAGCCAGGCAGATAAGGCCTTTATAGGGACATTGGTCAAGATTCCTGTATAAGTATAGAAGCAGACAGGAAACAGAGGGAGAGACCCTGCCAGCCCACGGAGAAAGCAAACCACACAACGGCTCCCCTTCAGAGGGACAGTAGCAGACCTCTGGACCGCTGGCTCAGTCACCCTGAGCTCTCACTTCTCCTTACATATATGGACACCTGCTTTTTTTTTTTTTCTTTTTGGGATTTCGAGTCCCCATCATGCACTCTGGTTGGGTTCCTGGTCCATCCGGAAGTGGCACAACACGTGCCATCTACGGGGATTCTGCTGGTCTGTTATGACCAACAAAGAGCCTGAAATGACTTGCTTGCAAACTCATGACAACGTTTTTGTTTTTTTTTTTTTTTTTCTAGAGCCAGGAACCAAAAACCACAAAGCAAAAGAGAAGAGGCTAAGAAGGCAGGTTTACACTCAGACATGTCCCGGTTATCAGTACCAGGCATTCTCGGGACCAAGAAACTCCTGGCCTCTCTGGCAGACTGAGAGGCCATTGCTGTTCCCTATGACCACTAGATGAGGTCACAGGCTATGAGGACCTCTAGTGAGCCCTGGCTAAGGCATGCCCCTGTGTCCGCACAGCTGACTGCTTTCGCAGTGGCCCTGCGCTCTGTTCGGCCCACCCCCTCCGCTACTCCCCACCCCCTCCTGTCCCGACAATCTCCGTGTCACTGCCCAGGAGCATGGATGGCCCTTTGTCTCTTGCTGCCTGTGTGCATTCTCCAGTGGGCACAGCAGGCGGCTTGCTGCAGGGCCTCTGTCCCAGCCGGGATTACTGGTCTGCGCGCAGCAGCAGATGGTAGCGCTTAGAGCCAAACTACACTCGCCTGCTTTGAACATCTTGAAAAGATTTCTTTAGAAGTTAAACTTGGCCTGGGAATGACAATATGGTTCCGTCTGTGGCTTTGAAAAGGTCTCTGGGTGGGGTGAAGGGAGTGGCAGTTTCAGAGCCTCCGCGCCCCCTCCTGCCTGGATTTGGCTCTTGTTCTCGGAGGCGGCCTTTTCTTGTGTCTTGTGGCCCCTGTAGCTCCTGAACTTTGGCTCCATTGTTTGAGAGTCACACTTGCTTCCTGTGCCTGTGCTGCTGCAAGGCCACTCTGTGCCCAGAGCTGTCCCAGTCTGGCATGTTTTGATGTCTCTGGGCAGCTAGGGAGTCCCACGGGGGCGGGAGCATGTTGGTGCCCCAGGATGGTTTTTTGCCTTTTCCTTCAACTGTGAGCCTCAGACATTTGAGATTTGAGACCCAAATCCTCTGGCATGAGCCTGGACCAAGTGACAGCTTCTGAAATCTTGGCGCTCATGCCTAATTGCCCTGGAATAATGCCCTCCAAATCACTGTTCCAGCCTTGTACCATTTAATGAATCCTTTGAGGGACAAAGGGTTTGATCATTTCTGAACTCGGATAACATTTCCCTTTGCCCACCCCTGCCATTTTCCTGCCTCAATTTGGCCATGCTAAACTCTGTCCAGGAAGACCCAACTTTCCCCAAAAGGAGCCCTCAGGACTGTCCCAGGGGTGAGTGAGGTTTTAAATTAGCAGAAAAAGAATGCGGGGCTTAGCGCTTGGCCAGATTGGCCCTGTCTCTCACAGGAGCCTCCGCAGCCAGCACAGGCACCATTGCCCATTTATGAGATGTCAGGTGGTCTACAGATGGGAACACAGCATTATTGATTTTTACTAGCCTGCTAAAACTGAAAGAAAGGAGAAAAAAAAAAAAAAAAACCCCGTAAGAGCTCCCGGTGAAGCTTTCTTTCTAAATGATGATTCCAGGGCGACTAGTTTGTCAGAGGCAAATGTAAAATATTGGGACTGATGGTGATATAATAAAATGAAATATTCTTAGAGCCATTAATGTCAGAAAGGAGCAGCAGATCTCTGCTCTGGCTTGGGGTTGTGAGGTGGGAGAGAGCCATGGAGGGCAGGGCAGAGGAAGGCAAAGAACAAAACCAGCAGCTCCACCCCCCACCCTCACCCCCACCCCCAGGCAGCTTCTTTGGTAAGGTCACACGTGGGTATGAAGAAATGAACTGCAGTGGCTCTAAATAGAAGCAGTTCCTCTATAGGCAGCAATGGGGACTGTGCGCCAGTGGCCTGATGCTCTCCCTACCTAAGTACATGCATGCCTCAGGGTGTGTGAAAAGTTTAAGGTCAGTCTCTGAGTTCTTGGGATGGGGGGTGGGGGATCCAGAGTCCTAGCACCTGATTACCCTACCTTCATTCCTTAAGTAGCTGCTTTCTGGTGTCTATATTCCCAAGAGCCGGGCTGACTTTATTATGCAACTTGGGTATAGTTGACTCTGCTAAAGTACCACGGCTTTGGTTAGAGTGCATAGACAGATACAGTTCCTGGAGCCACTTCACAGATCATGTATTCTTATTGGGTCATTTTTCTACAAATATTTGACCATGGTCAAAACCTGTCTAGAAAAATCTCCCTGAGCCGGGTGGTGGTGGCGCACGCCTTTAATCCCAGCACTTGGGAGGTAGAGGCAGATGGATTTCTGAGTTCGAGGCCAGTCTGGTCTACAGAGGGAGTTCCAGGACAGCCAGGGCTATTACAGAGAAACCCTGTCTTGAAAAAAACCAAAAAAAAAAAAAAAGAAAGAAAGAAAGAAAGAAAGAAAGAAAGAAGAGAGAGAGAGAGAGAGAGAGAAAGAAAGAAAGAAAGAAAAAGAAAAATCCCTCTGTTGGCTCATTAAAAAAAAAAAAACAAAAAACCTCATGAAATTTCTCCTAGAAATGAGGGTCCTGTTTTGTGGCTGAACCACCAGGTCCTTTTAAGTATGTCAGCATGAATTTGTGTGAGTGTGCATGTTCATGAACATAGGAGTATGTGCATGCATGTGTGGGTGCATATGTGTGTACATGTGCCTGTGTATATGAGTGAGTATGTGTGTGTGTACAATTTTTATATGCTTGTTGGATTGAGATAGGGATGATATTTTGATTTATGGAAACTTCCTAAACTGAACAGCAGATATTGTGGCATTGTAGAGAATATCTGAGTTGATTGATTGGCCTTTTTGAAATGAAAAGGGCAAGGTGTTGTGAGTCATGAGGCCTAGGCTCTGGCCAACGGATCAATCAGCAAATATCTATTGAGCTTGGAAGAATGCTGGCTTGCACACTTTAGCAGATTCATAGAAACATACATTTCCCTGCCTCGTGTGACAGAAATGTTTGGGGGAGGTCACCAATAGCTTGGGTCCACAAACTGGGTCCTGAAATAACAAGACCTCAGATTAGAGTGGAGCCTGGAGATCCTTTGATCGAGGGAGCTGCCGTTAGCCCCTAGTAGAATGTCCTAAACTCTAGCTCAGCGCTATTGATTGGCAGGACAGTTCTACCTTTCCTAACAGGTAGAGTGGGCTGTACTCTTGGGTTGCCAATGACCGAGTGGAATTTAGCTCCACCTCTCTTCCAGTTCTCCTTTCCCTCAGGTGGACTGAACAGTGGCTCATGATGCTGGAGTTGAGCAGAAAGGACCTGGGAAACTTGGATCTTCACGTCTCAGGGACCACTTGTACCAACACCACTGTCTGTAATCCAACACCCAGTAAGGAACCAGGAAGTGATTTGCTGAAGGCTCTGTTGTCATCATCTATTTAACTCTGAGTGTCTTCAGAAAGTGAGTACTACTAGCACCCACAAGTGGCTTGTTGAGGATGTTCTCGCTCAGAGAAGTGACAGAATCTTTTCTAAGGATATTCCAACAAATGGTGTTAAAAAATAATAATTTTTACTACTTTAGAGGTTAACAAATGAATTAAGACTCAAGTCTTGGCTGTCATGACCCCACACACAACTTTCAAGGAGAAGATGGGATTCCTCTCTCCTCTGATGATGGAATCTACGTGGTCAGAATTGGTCAACCTCTCAGGAATGATGGTGATTGGTCAGAAAGACACGGGCAGCATGGTGCATCGCACACATCTGTTCGAGATTTCTATGAATAATTTCAGAATTTACATAACATCAAGATTTGATTTGATGCCGGGTGTACCGTTTATGCCAAAGTCAACATCTATAGAAATAATTCAGCTTTCAGCTATAGACTGAAATAAATCACTACAGAGGCAGTCAAAAGAGACCTCCAAGAAGTAAATTTTGCTGAATCTCCATTTTCGAGAGAGAATTATGGAGGAATTTCAAGGGCAAACTCTCCTCCTGCCTTCTTTTCTCTACCCTTGCCCCTGCCTCGTTAATGGTTACTCTCTCACTGTAACCAAGGAAACCAGGGCCTAAGCAGAAAGGACCCCTCTCTGTCAGAGGCTGGATGCTCAGCACGGGTTAACCCCAGAGGGGACCTGAATGACCAGCAGTACAGAATCCCTCTCCTCACATCTGCCAGGGCTGAGTGACAGCTGAAAGACTGGATGTGTCACCAGGAGACAGAGGAGGACCCAGCACGCAAGAGATTCTTATCACTTTTGTGAGCACCTCAAATTACAGACATTAGGTCCAGGGCTTTGTTTAGCAATACGTGCCACAGCAATTGGCGTTTGTTCATTGATTAACATGAATGTATATTGTAGCTGGTGTCTCAGGATACATAATTTGTGTCAAAGGGTTGCTTTTGTTCCTGGGGATTCTTAAGGGAAATGTGGAAGACAGAAAATAGCACCCCCTGAGCCTCAGCATTTGAGGTTGGGCAGCAGCTAGATTCTCACAGGCTAGGAGACAGGCAAGCAGTATGCAAGCTCCAGCGTAGACAGTAAGGGTTGTAGATGTCTTTGTCGTACAAGGTGGTGGGGAGCTGTGCTATATGCCCTGACCCTCCCAGGTCTGGCAATGCTGGGCCCTACCCAGCAGATGCCAGTAGCAACCCTTCCCCAAGTTTCAACAACCAAAAATTCCTATATTTGCTATATCCGCTGCGTGCCCTGGAGTAGCACTCCAGGGAGGCAAAGTGTGTGGGGCTTGCAGAAAACAAAAACAAAAACAAAACAGAGCAAAACAAACCCACCTCTGGTCAGAATAGAAAACAAGCAAGTTAGGAAGTCCTTATGATCTCCCATTATTAGTCCTGCCATGGACTAATTAATTTTCACAGTAGTCCTCAGAAAGGGGGTCCCTCTCTGCTTCTTTTTTCCCCTCGTAGGATTGTTTATTTTATATGTGAGTGAGTGTTTTGCCGGCATGTATGTGCATCACATCTGTGCCTTGTTCCCACAGAGGTCAGAAGCAGGTGCTGGATCCTGTGGAGTTCAGAGTGGATGCCAGCCACCGTGTGGGGTCTGGGAATGACCCCAGGTCTTCTACAAAAGCGATACAGATGAACCACTGAGCCAGTTAGCCTTCCCAGTGCATGCTTCTCTCTCTTCCTGACAAGGAAACTGAGGCAGAGAAGGTAAGTAATTTGCCAGAAGCCAAAAGGCTGAGATTTTAAACAAAGTGTTCCTTTTCCCTCTCTCCCTCACCCTTAAATACCTAAGAGCTTAAGAGAGGTCGGTGGCTCCAAATAGCCCAGGACCTGGGTTCTCACACTGGTTCTGCCCTTTCTCTGGGGACACTTTTTATTGCATTTGCTGCAGCTGTGCCCGCTGCAAGGTATGCCACCAGTCAGCTCTCTTGCACAAAGTGCTTAGCACAGGAACAAAGATAGCAGCACCTGACTTAAGGCATAATCACTCTTCCCATCATGCCTTGAGAACCTTTCTTGAGGGAATCGGGATAGACTCTGATGAGGTTTGACCTTCCATGCCCAGCCCCTTCTCAGCCTGACACATTGCCCTGGGGAAAGTGTGCCTTTGTCCAAAGGTGCCACTGTAGAGTCTAGTCTTTAACCTCTCCAACTTGAGCCATGTTTACTAAATAAAACTGCCGTGTGCAGAACCCAGGCCTCCAGGGAGTAAGGCAAGGTGGAAGAGCAAAGGTCGAGAAGCAGGGTCAGAGGGCTAAGACCCTGGGGGAAACAGGAGATTAAACATCCCCTTTTCAAATCGGGAGCTTTAGATAATTAATTGTTCCCCAAACACGAAAGCGCTCACACTAACTGTCCCGGGCAGCTGCTATTCCTTTCTTGCTCACCATTCTCCCTGCAAAATGCCTTTCCCTAATACCAAGGTGCAATCTAGTCCCAGGAGGGGGGGGGGGGAGGTGCTGTCAATGGCTGTCCCCATTCAATTGTCCTTTTACCCTTTCAATGGAAGTTTATCACCCACACAAAGGGTGGACCCTGGAGGTACTAACCCTGCAAGTGTAAGGACAGTGGGGGCGGGATTACTTCATCCAGGATCCCTGGCTACTTGCAACACTGTTTGTATGTCACTCATCATTCACGCTACCCAGTCTACCCTGAGTTTGGCTCATTCCCACCTTCAGTACTAGAAATAGCTAGGGTGATCAATGAGAGTGTAGTGGCTATTCTCCTGTGGCATACCTGTGGGGAAGCTAGTGATTTGTTTCTTAAAGTCTTTAAAACTGCTCTTCAGCCTTGCATCACCTTTGACCATGAACAGGAAACAGCCCATCTACAGGAATCTTCACTGATTGCACACCAACATCTTTCCCATCAGCAAGAGCCTGTTGTATACTTGCCAAGACTAGCTTTTCAGGACCAGTGCAGCTGGGTTTCTGTTCCAGGGCCTCTGCAAAGGGAGAGAGACCCCAAACAGGGAAACTCTATCCAGGGATTCTGCTTGCTAAGTTCTGGGGGCAGCCAGCTGGGGCAGACACCTCTTGGAAGGTACTGAGGTTGACGCCTGTTCTGGAAATGTCTTGAGAGGTCTCTGATCACTCCTTGGTCAAGTGTGGAGAGTGTGGGATCAGCATCAGCTGTTACAAGAGGCAGTGTGTGTGTGTGTGTATGTGTGTGTCTGTGTGTACTTGAACAGGCCTTCCAAGTGCTCCAGAAAAGAAGCATAAAGGACTCTTAGCCTCCCTTTCTTCTTCCTGAAAGGGTCGATGATGAACCTCCGTTTTTGTGTCTGTGATAGCCCTGCTGTGAAGTACACTTAAGAAATCACAGTTTCTGAAATTCTATAAATCATTATTCTAGCCTGCTCCCTACTCCTTCAAAATCATTTATGTGGCGAAATATTTAGCATTACGCATGTCAGTCTGTGTGCACATGCTGTTGGAAATTGTGCAGAAGCCTTCGGGTGGCGGGTAGGTTAGAGGGATCCCTCCTGCCCCCACCTTCCCTTTGCCCTTTCTGTGTACATGCAGGTGTTTCGGTCTGAACTGTTGTCATAGCAGCCTTATGATCTCCTGATTCCCATTTAGCTGAAAGAGGCTGAGCCGTGTGGTGAGGATGGCTGAGCCTCTCTTTATGGCACCAGAAAAGGCCAATGTCAAAGCAAGAGTGCTTGCATGTACAGGACAGGAGGAGGGCCAGCGCAGATGTGTACAGGGACTGAGCAGACCAGTCAGAGAGGATTTTGGAGGAAACAGAAGTCTTTAGCCCCTGTCATCTATCTGGTTTGTACTGTGGCCATTCTCCGTAGAGTCTAGTCAGAGGTAGTGAAGGGGCGAGTACATTTACATCCTATGGATCTGGGGCTGTGCAAAGAAGATTGAAAGAATTCACATTTCTATGGAATCGCTGTTTTGACAACGAGTATTTGGTCTTGCTTCCTCGGGCCCCGGCCAAGGCTAGAAGTCTTGGCTTTTTCTAGCAATTTCCACCATCTATTTCCCCTATCCACAGTGTATTCCCTAACACACGAAAGGACTGACTGAGCAGCCGCAGCCAAGATCTCCGAGAAAGGCAGGGCCTGATTGATTTGCACTGGTTGACCGGTTTAATGTCCCTTCTCCCCAAATACCCATCTCGACCACAGAGGTGCTACATTTCCTCCGCGGGCCCAGCTGCTGGCCGCTGACATCCAACACCTCGAGGGTGTCTGTGAAGGTTACAGGTACAACGAGCAAAATGAAAACCCATAGTTTTTAAACCTTTATGAATTGAGAATGTAAACCTGGAAAATGGATCTGGAGCCACTAATGGACAATTGGTCTGCCCGGTCCATCCATCCTCTAGCCGAGGCCATTCATATTACACTTGCTTCTGAAAGCAGAGCCCTCGTCTCAGTCTCTCTCCCACCCCCATTCCCCACCACCACCACCCCCATCACAGCCAGGAAAACAGATGCAGGCAAAAGAAAAAGACCTGAGAGGCTTATAGCTCTGCATGTCCTGGTGAGGCTTTAGGAAGGTGCTGGCTGGGAACAAGGGTAGTAGTGGCTTTGCTTCCAAAGAGTCAGTCCGTTGGCTGTGGTCAAGTGGCTATCAATATGCAAAACAGAGAGACTCCATCAGTACTAGATCCAGTGTGGAAATATAAAAGTACCTATCACAAAAGAGAAGCACTTCCCAGCCATGCATGTCCATTGGCCACAGCAGCTGTGGCTGTTGAATGAATAGCAGTATGGAACCCAGGAGGTCCCTCTGCAGCTCATCATCTGTAAGAACCCAGCCCACTGCTTTCTCATGACACGTGGTGTTTCCAGTGCTGTGCCTGGGAGCATCTCGCTCCCAGAGAGGCCTTTCGGGCAACTTTATTTAAATTTCCAATCCTTAAACTCCTCACTCTTTCTCTGCTTCATTGCCTCAGTAACAGTACCGTCATAGTTTCACTAGTGTTGCTGTGAGCAAGTACCCTAACAAAAAGCAACTTAGAGAAGAAGGGTTGACTGTGGCCCACAACCCCAGGTTACAGTCCATCACAGCAGAGAAGTCAAGGGGGCAGGAACTTAGTAGCTAGTCACATCTCATCCACAGTCCAGAGCAGAGAGAGATGGATATATGCACGCTCCCTTCTCAGGTCAATTTCTCTGCTCTTCCCCATCCAGAACCCGCACCCAAGGAATGACGTCATAAAGGAGAGTTCCCACAACAACCACTCCAATTACCACAGGACATGCCTAAGAACTAGCCTCATTTAGATCGTCTCACTTTGAAAATCTCCTCCATGGTGATGCTGGATCGAATCACATTGATGGTTTAAACCAAATCAACCATCAAAAATGGCCACATCCAAACACACCCTGTCCCTTGTTTATTGGTTTATTGGTTATCTCCTCCTCCAGGATGGGAGCAAGATCATTTCTGGTTTTGTTGGCTGTTTTGCACTCAAGAATCTAGACTCAGGTGTGACAGAAGCAGATTGATAACAGTGTGTGTTAATTGAATAAAGGAATGGGTGGGCATCCTGAGGGCAGCAGGCTCTTTCTCCTCTGATCTCCAGCACTGTGGCTTGGCTCAGAAGAGAAGCCAGGTACCTTTCTTGTCCCTCCTTACTGATGATCTTGCCAGGATTTTCCTGGTGGCTCTTTTCTCTCATCTCATGGCCAGCTGTGTTGTGTCACATGTTCCAGGTGTGACAAAGACTCCCTGCTGTGTCCACATCTCTGTCTTCCCTCTTCTAGACATGAGACCATTAATTCAGAAAAATGTCTCTGCTCCCTGCAGCCCCGTTTCTAAAATTCCTTCCCAGGGAAAGACATAACATCTACCCCTCCTCTTAAGATCTCAATGACAAACCAAGGTATGGTTCTATGAAGCTCACCCCAGGGAACCAGTGAGTTTATTGGGCTTCCTTACAGCCCATAGGTGAGAGATAACTCATGGAGTATGGATGTTCCTCCTAAAGGGCTGCACCAGAAAATGTTTACTAACAAGGATGATGGCTTTTCAATAATTGCATAGGTGGAGTCCCCTATCCTTAGTCTTCCATGGCATATGTGCCCTAACTCCTCTTTGTTTTTTTGTTTTGTGTGTGTGTGTGTGTGTGTGTGTGTGTGTATGGTGTATTGCTTATGTGTGTGTGTGTATGGTGTATTGCGTATGTGTGTGTATATATACATATATATATATACATATATACACATATGTTTGTATGATGTATGTTTGTATGTATATGTGTTGTGTATGTGTGTGTATAATATGTATGGTGTGCATGTGTGTGTTGTGTGTGTATATGTTGTATGTATTGTATATGTATGTATGTGATATGTATATTTGTGTTGTATGTTTGTATGTGTAATTGTATACATGTGTATGGTGTGCTTGTATGTGTGTATGATGGTGTGTATGTGTGATATGTATGGTGTGTATGTAGTGATGTGCATGTATGTGTGTATGCATACATATGTACATATGGTGTTTGGGGGCATGTGCATATATGTGCATATGTGTGATGTATGTGAATAGGTGTGTACACACAGAGGCTAGAAGAAAACATTGAATGTCTGCCTCTGTTGTTCTTCATCTTCTTTTGTAATATTTTTGAGACAGGTTTTCACTATGCATCCCTGGCTGGCTTGGAACTTACAGAGATGCACCTACCTACCTCTGGATCCCAAGTTGTGGGACTGATGATGTAAGCCACCACAGCTTCCATCTTATGTTTTGAGAGACAGTCTTTCACTGAGCCTAAAGCTCACCAATTCTGCTGTGCTGGCTGACCACTGAACTCCAAGATCTGCCTATGCTAACCCCCAAATGCTGTTAGGTATGCACAGGTATACCCAGCTCTCACATGGGCTCTATGGATTTGAACTTGGGTCTTCTTGTTTTCACAATAAGTGGTCTGACACATAAGTCACCTCTCCAGGCTGCCTACAAGGTGTTCTCAAGGTTCACCTCTGTATCAATATTACATCTATGCATCAGTATTACACCAATATATTCATATTACATCGATGTATCAATATTATATCAATGTACCAGTATTAGATTTCTTTTGATAAATAATATTTTGTTATAAGCATATTAGATAATTTAAGACTTCTTTAAAAAGTCCATGTGTGTAACAGAGAAAAGGATGCCAGCAGCTAAGAGAGGACACCGACAGGCATTTAAAGCATATCTAGAAGTCATCTAGCTGTAAGCTGGCTTGAATGGATCACTGTCTCAAGGATGGCAGTAAAGCGACATTTGGATTGATCCTGTTGATGGCACGGGGCTAGGTTTAAGTAATAAATGGAATAAAGAGGCTTTATTTTAGTACCATTCAAAAACATGTATTTATTTTTCTTTTTATGTGTGTGAGTGTTTGGCTGCATGTCTGTGTGTGTGCAACATAGGTGCCTGGTGCCTTTAGCAGCCAGAAGAGGGCTTCTAATGCCCGGGAACTGAGTTTACAGACTGTTGTGAGTTGCCACTCGGGTGCTGGTCCTCTTCAAGAGCAGCAAGTTCTCTTAACTGTCAATTCATCTCTCCAGCCCCAATTACCAATGTTTTACAAATATTTTTAAGATTGCTTAGTCATGGAAGAAAGTAGGAAATCAGTCATTCATTTTCTTAGTCCTGATTGGCTGAGCACAGCATGACTCCACCTGTCACTGGAGGGAATACGGCTCCATGATAGATGGAAAGAGTCTCTGGGGGCACCGAGACCCAAACCTGAATTATAAAGGAGAGGCAAAGCCATCTATCTGTGGTTAGAATGTCTTCCCTTAGAACACTCTTCCACTGTGGATGGGAGTGCAAACTTGTACAACCACTCTGGAAATCAATTTGGCAGTTTCTCAGATGATTGGGATAGTTCTATCTCAACACCCAGCTATACCATTCCTGGGCATATACTCAAAAGATGCGCCACCATCCCACAAGGACACTTGCTGAACTGTGTTCATAACAGCTTTATTTTTAACAGCCAGAAATTGGAAACAACCTGGATGCCCCTCAATTGAAGAATGGATAAAGAAAAAAAAATGTGGTTCATTTACACAACGGAATACTACTCAGCCATTAAAAACAAGGACATCATGAATTTTGCAGGTAAATGGATGGAACTAGAAAATATCATGCTGAGTGAAGTAACACAGACCCCAAAGGACATGCATGGTATGCACTCACTTATAAGTGGATATTAACTATAAAGTACAGGATAACCATGCTGTAATCAGCATACCCAAATAATCCAAATGACAAGGAGGGCCCACGGGAGGATGGTTGAATCGTTCACAGAAGGGGAAACAAAATAGATATTGGAGGTTGACAGAAGGAGGGAACTGGGTGGAAGAAGGGTTGGGGAGGAGTGGGGAGTGGGGGAGGTCATATGTAGGGAGAGCAGGGGAGAGAGAAGGGAGATCAGGGTAGGAGGGTAATCTCAAGGATGTTCCAGAGACCTGGGATAGGGAGAGGTCCCAGAGGGTCTATGGGAGTGACTCTAGGTGAGCCTCCTAGCAGTAGGGAATATGAATTCTGAAGTGGCCACTCCCAGTGGAGAGTTAAGGATAGCAACCCACGCACAAAACTTTTGACCCAAAATGTGTTCTGTCTACAAGATGTGCAGGGACAAAAATAGAGCAGAGATGAAGGGAATGGATAATCAATCACTGCCCCAAATTGAGACCATGGGCAAGAACCAATCCCTGACACTATTAATGGTACTTTGTTTTGCTCGCAGGCACGAACCTAGCAAAACTGTCCTCTGAGAGGCTCTACCCAGCAGCCAATGGAAAGAGATGCAGAGACTCACACCCAAGCATTTGATGGAACTCGGGGAGTCTTACAGAAGAGTTGGGAGAAGTATTGAGACACCACAAGAGGTCAGGGACTCCACAAGAAGACCAACAGAGTCAACTAGCCTGGACCCTTGGGGGCTCCCAGAGAGTAAATCACCAATGAAGGAGCCAGCACAAGCTGGACCTAGGCTCCCTACATATATGTAGCAGATGAGCAGCTTGGTCTTCATGCAGGTTCCCCAATAACTAGAGGAGGGGCTGTCCCTGAGCCTGTTGCCTGCCTGCTTGTGGATCCTGTGCCCATAAATGGGCTGCCCTGTCTGGCCTCAGTGGGGGAGGATGCACCTAGTCCTGTGGTGACATAAGACAGAACCAGAGGGGGCTGGGCAATGGGGAGCAGGAGGGGCTAGTGGGGCTTGACACCAAGAGGGTGGCTTCCCCTTTACAAAAGGGAAAGGGAAGGTAGAATGGGGAAAAACTTGTATGAGGGGGTACTGAGAGGAGAGGAAGGGATGATATTGGGTTGTAAAATGAATGAATGAATGAATGAATGAACAAACAAACAAACAAACAAATAAGTAAATAAAAGAAACTGAAGGGTGATCTGGAGAGATGGCTCACTGGTTAAGAGCACTGTATGCTCTTCCAGAGGACCCAGGTTTAATTCTCAGAACCCACATGGAAGCTCACAATTGTCTGTTACTCCAGTTCCAGGGGGATCCAATAGCCTTACACTCAGGCTGAATATCAATGCATATAAAATTTAAAAAAAGAAGAAGAAGAAGAAATGAGAACAAAGGAAGGAATAAGAAGGAGAAAGGAAAGAGGGAGGGAGAAGCAGTAGTAGGAAGGGAGAGGAGAAGGAGTAGAAGGAGGAGGAGGGGGGAGGAATCATCATCCCAGATCACCCTTGCTTGGATCACCATACCTTGTTCCAGGTCCCTGTCTCCACCGTTCCCAGTACCTCCAGTATCTTCAGTGTCCCTAGCCTATCATCTGCATCTGTGAGCCCTGGGCATTCTTGAATCCATCATCCTTGGACCAATCAGAGACTGTCAGCAGATACAAGCACCTTCCTAGTGGGCTTCCCAGTCTTTAGAATTGAGAGGAAGCACATTTTGTTCAATAAAAGGTCTCCAGTCTCCAGTGTGGTTATAGGAACACAAACAGAACGAGACATATCATCCCTGTATGTATGTTGCTTCTCTCACAGTGCACATACTGTTGATAATGCTTACTGAAGTTGAAAGCCTCCAGACATTCAGTTTATCTGTACCCACATGGCTGTAGACAATTGACCACCTTCTCAGGCTTCATCCAGAGTCAAGAAACGAGAGGCCGACTTGTCGTTGCTATAGTAAATGCTGATGTAGCAGTTAGTCTTGGACTTCAGCCAAACATGTATCACATTAGACTGCAGAGTCGATCCAGTTCTTCACCTTTTCCTGCAGCCATAGCCTTGCCAAGCCTCAACTTCCTCAACGGCAGTACAGGCATAGTGACTTGTCCCTGTCCTAACGCAAGCCTCAGGCCTGTTATTTACTCTGGCCAATGAGATGTCAGCAGATGCAAAGAAAGCTATCTGGACTATGGTTGTGTCTGGGTAGTTCAAGGTCAGCATACAACCAGCTGACCCTGACCTGAGAACTCCTTCACTGATTCTAGACATTACTGTATGAGCAAGCATTTAATACTGAATGCCATTGTGATTGGCCATTATGGCATATAGGAATAACAGATAGCTGGTATGGGGTCACTGTGAAACTATTCCTAATAGCTAATTCTTCCTGGGATGTTTAATGTCCACATTCTTGCTTCAAACCATTCTTGGGCTTCTGCTTTTCTTGAACTTCATCTAAACTTGCACCTTTTAGTGTGTTATCCCCACATGCTTTTCTCTCTTGGTTCATTTGTGGTTCATTATGCTAATTTCCTCTCTCAATTTTTCAGTACTTCATTATCCAACACGAACACCAGAGCAAGAAAACGGACAAAGAGAAGCAGCAGAATTTCAGCAAATTGACTGCTCAACTGGAAGATTGAGATATGGGATGAATGAACGCCCTCGAAAATGGAAAACATCGATTGCTTTACATTTCCATCCATTCGGCGTTCATCAGAGGATGCTCACAAATTGCAGCAGGACCATCATTAACCTGTCTTAACTACCCTAGAAGAACTGCTCGGTGACTGCTTTCATTAAAGAATATTAATATGAGCTGTGCCAGGGAATGCAGAACACCCAAGAACAAAGGAGGAAGAAGAGAGCTTCCTGTCAGTCATAGGCAGCTGAGAGCCTACTGTGATTTTCATAATGAAACTGCGAATTACCAATACTTTTACTTAGATGCAGAATATTTTCAAGAGGTGATGTCTGGCATGACATCAACTATCTCTGCATGGATTTCTGTCTTGGGTCCTGAGAAGGAAGACAACACAACAGGAGGACCACAAAAAATGAAAGGCAGGGAAATACACGGGCATCAAAGGACTGTCCAGAATGTGGGAATGAGGACCTGTCTGAGCTTTTGATTTGAAGAGGTGCATTGGCCCTTTTGAGATTTGACAGCTTTTCTCAAACCTCTATGATTTCCCATGCTCAAGCTTGGCGGTGGGAAGCAAAAATCAAGACCCTTGAAAACTTAACCACACACACTCAGGTCTGCGACTCTGAAACCTGTGAAGCTTTGTGCCATGCACATGTGTAAAACTGTGGCCATAACTGTCTCCGTGATCCACCCAAGAGAGCAGGGAACATGGGGAAAGAAAGAAAAGAATGAATGAGGTCTGAGAGAAGAACGTGAATCAGGGAGTAGTATCCACCTTTGTTCAGAAATCAGATCCAGGCTCCTGGAGAAAGAGGACCAGGGGAATCTTCATCCTCCACTGTGTCCTGAGACATATTGAAACTGTTTATTGCCTGTCCCTAACATGCTCCTGCTTTGAGTTGTTTCCTGAGCTTACTAAAAGAACATTAATAAGACAAGGTGAAGAGGGAAACTGTCATGTTCATCTGTCTTCAGCTCCAATTCCAGAGCTCAGAACACTGAGACGCCACTCCCTGGGCTGCCTGGCTGTTGAGTGATCTGTAGTTCTCAGCAGTAGAACCTATTGGTATTGGGGGAAGGAGACTGCCATAAAACAAGTCTTAGGAAAGACACGCGAGTTAGGGCAAAGGACACAGGTAAGATGGGAAAGGCTAACCTAAGCCTGTCTCGGTGAAGACTAAATGCACAAGCGTGTCTCTTGTGAAGACTAAAGGTTAAGTGAGGACACTATTTGAGTTTGGCTTAGCAGAACTGAGCTAAATGATTCACTGCCCATGTCCCAGGGAACTCTGCTATGAACTCTACAATAAGGATGCCATGAGGAGATGTCCATCAACTGATGTAAAATGCAAGCAGTGTACTTCGGGGCATAGCAGTGTGTGGTCCCAACCAGTTCTACCTTGGAGATGGTTATAGGGAGGTGGAAGGTTAATTTGGTGGCAACAAAACCACAGAAAAGGCAATTGAGTAATATAGAAAAGAGTTGGAACCATTCTTCCAGCGAGCCAGTCTTAAAAATTACACAAGTATAGGGCCATCTAGATTTGCTTAAGGATGGTAGGGACATCTAGATTAAGTTCCAAATATTCTTTATTTGGCACAGACCTCTAGTAGCACCAGTCCATAAGAACCTCTGTAGTGGGTTCACTAAGGAAATGCAAGACTAAATTCAGTCACCAGAGCCACTGATCTGCAAGAGAAGAACCAGAAAGGCCACACCAAGGACTCGGTAACTACAGGACCAAGCTGTCATGTTAACTATACAGCCCTGCTCTGAAAGCAGTGTTGTATATCACCATTGTCTTCCAAACTCCATACAAACTTCCTGAATGGCGAGGTCGGACTCTAGAATCTACACTCTTGTCTTTCAGCCAAATGAAAGTCATGGTTCTCTTGAAATTTTGAGAACCATGGAGCTCTGTTGGTAATTGACTTTCCAACCCTCTTCTCTTTATTCCCTGCATGACTTTTTCCAAAAGTGCCAAGTCACAAACCTAATAAGGGAAAGACAGCAGAGTACCTCAAATGTTCATGACAACAGCTAATTCTAAGGCTCTTCTCCCCCTCTCCGTCCTTTCCCTCCTTCTCTCCCTCTTCCTCCTCCTCCTTCCTCTTACTTTTTGGCTGCCAACTAGTCTTAATTTGCATTGATAGCTGACCATTAGTAATCACAGTTTCCTCTATTCTAATCTTAATTACAAGTATTAACTCTCAGATTACACATTACACCACAACATATTATTTGTCTGTCTGTCTGTCTGTCCTCAAAAATAGCTACAAAAGGATTAAAGAGCACAGGGCAGCATTCCCAGAGGCCTTACTGGAGTCAGAGGCACATAGTTTATACAGAGACACAGAATCCCTGCAGGTGGCTAAATGAGACAGTGAAAGCCCAGCAGGAGAGCTGCTGAGAGCAGTAGAGCTGAGCTGTAGAACAGCAGGAATGGGTTGCAAAGGTTTAGAATCCCAGAGACAGAGAGGTGCAGAGCCAGGCCAGACCCATCGATGGACTGACAGATGGATGGATAGGTGGATGGATGACAGCTAGAGTGAGCTGCACATGCAATGAGGGCCGTGCTGAACTGAAGCCTCAGAGTCCATTAGGAGCCCTTTCCCATATGTCCCTTGACGCGTGTACCCAGTGGTCAGACGACAAGTCAGTGGGGCCATCACCATCACAGTGCTGTGTGCCTGTTTTATGGGGTCCAGAAAAGAGTGTTGGGATCCTCATTGGGCTGGTGGGCTTCCTGAGTTCTTGACCTGCTTACTTTCTCATATCATTTGAATATGCCCACATGCGCATGTGTTCCCATTCTACTTCAGTAAGTTTGCTTGCTTTTTTTTTTTTTTTTTTTTTTTTTTTTTTTTTTTACTTGCTTGAATTCAAGCTCTTTATTGCGACAGTTGTTGCTGGAACAGGTAGTAGTGTCTACAGTGCACAAACCTCAAAATGAAGGCAATTGCTACTTTGTAAATTAGAGCCACCCAGGGCATACCAAGACCCACAGCCAAGATATTTTAAACCTTTGGCACCTCAGTGTACATAACTGTGTAATGGGGATGATGAAATAATCCTACAATACTGTCATAAATGTATGCACAGTGCACAAAGTAAATGACATATTTTTATCTGCCAGAGCTGCCCTTTATCTCTTTACTCCCAAGTACTTCAAGGTCAGAGAGACAAGGTCAGGCAGGAATGTAGTTCTATTAGGTGGGCTGTGAAAATACCAAAGGAGATGTGCCGACAGCTCTAGAGAGCAAAGCAGAGGCTAGAAAGACCGAATGTTGTCCATGTTGTAAAAACCACAATTCTATGCATGGCAGGCTGCTGGGGCTCTGCCTGGTCCTCCAATCTTTGATATCTACCCTCACTAACCTTCAAATCCAAGGTTGGAATTCTGCAATTATCTTTGACCTTCAGAGATTGCTGAATGTACTCTTTTATAAAAGATAGAGAGCCACTAAGAAACTCACCCAAGAACTGGAGGTTCCTGATTCTCTTTCTAGACCACTGGGCTCAGCAAGTACATAAATGCTTAACCAGAGTTAATTATACAGCCCTGCTCTGGAAGCAGTGTTGTATATCACCATTGCCTTCCAAACTCCATACAAACTTCCTGAATGGTGAGGGCAGACTCTGGAATCCACTCTCTTGTCTTCCAGCCAAATGAAAGTCATGGTTCTCTTGAAAATTTTGAGAACTAGAGGTAGAACTGCATAGCAAGGAAACATGAATGTGGATGGTACAGATAGAACACATTAGACACAGAGACGTACAGAAGACCCCGGGGTGTGATTTACAGATGATGCTCAGATTTGCTTTCTTGCCCATCTCTAGTACTCACTGGTACATAATGAAGGTTTCATAAAATTTTCTTGAGTATTTGAATGGATGCGTGAAAGAATGAGGGAGGCCTATGACTAATAGTAGCAAGTTGAAGTTTAAATTCCCAGACTTAGGTCTGGTAAAACTCAAAGCTCTGCAAGCAAGTTGTGGGACAGGAATTCATATCCAGGACAGGTTGTTCATCACAGTAAAGGCAACATCTGAGTCAGAACTATAGATGGCACTCATGTGCTCAGAATCAAGTGTAATATGCATTAAATTTCAGAGAATCGAAATCCATTAAAATGCACAAACAGTGAAGAGTGTAGAACTCTGAGCCCTTAGAGTGAACTTCCAATATTTCATGGAGTTCCAGAATGGTGAAATGTGGCAGGTGACCCAGGTTTGGGAATTTTCCCTCTCTCCCATTGATGTTTATGCCATCTTGAGGTTGGCTTCCCTCAAACTTGTCAACAGCAACTGGCTACAAGGATTATTGCTCAAGTCTAGCAACTGGGTATCCACCAACATAAAGCAGGAGACCTGAGGGCTAGGCAGATTTGACCACCCTGGAACAATCACCAGAGCCAGGGGAATTCTGGGTACTGGAAGGATCATCTTTTATTAGCTAAAACAATGCTCATGGCAAGGGAAAGGGCATCAAATGGGTTCATTTTCCTGAACATCACTATGAAGATGCTCTCATCTATATGTGGAGGGGAAAAGGTAGATGCAACACCCCTGTGAGTCTCCTCTGATCTGATTCCCCACTGCGATTCACTCCTATGGCTGCATCTTGGTACCTTGTATCGCTTTGGCGACAAAGGCTAGGGTAGATTGATTATGCTGCTCATATTAATACTTCCGGTTTTGCATTCTGAAGCTTTATTGTGTTCTTAATTTTGTTCAGTACTGTGTGCCTACATTGCACTAGAGCTTGTGAAGAGAGCGTCTCATGACACTGATGGAGAGTCTATCTTCCTGAAATGTCTTCAGGTTTCTTGATGGCCTGGTAACTGGGCTTCATTCTCTTCATGTGCAGCTGAGAAAATGGCGGTTCTGTCACTCAAGTAGACAGACAGGCCAGATACCATGTTGGAGTCATTGTCAAGCTCAGATCTACCCTCCTCAGACCTGTATGTAGTGTTCTTCTCATTGGCTTGAGGAGACTAGCTTTCATAGGAGCTGGAGCTGTAACACTTGCCCACAACGATGACAACACTAGCAAAGGAAACAGTGGTTCCCTCTGAGGGAAATAGGAAACTGACTCGGAAATATCTGGGTCTTTGCCGTATTCCAGGCTGTGCCAAGGCAGTATGTCTGAGTATGCGACACTTCCCTTCACCAGCTTCTCTGTATCTTTGTTACTAAGGGAGTCCTAGTCTGCTCTGTCAGCTGCCAGCTCCCAGAAGCCCTGCCATGACCTTATTTCTGACTTCAGATGTGCTTCCACACTATAAGGTGTTAAAGACTGAAGCTTAGAAACCGAGTAAGGGAGCCTACTTAAAGGTTGTTGGAGCCAAGTGACTATCTGCATAGGTGTCGGTAGAAGCTACAACACACAAGCAAGTGAACATAGAGCTATCTTCGTGCTTACCATCCCACCATGTCAGAGTGCAGGGTAGAGTAAAGAGTAAAGTTTTCCCAATAGAGATATTCTTGTCAAGAACAGAGTTGAGAAAGAAGAAGGGGAAAGAAAACTAAGTTTCCCCAAAGGCAAGTTTGACAATAAGATCCAAATTAGCTTAGGGACACACACACACACACACACACACACACACACACACACACACACACATTCACACATGCACACACCCCACTATCAGGTACAATGTGAAGCAGCCCTTTGCAGCAAGATTCACAAGGATTGTCCCCTGTGAAAGAGAAGGTCCTTTTGTCTATTTATACGTATTTGAGGAGATACAATCACTTTCATGTGCAAGAGATTATTTTAAATGTTGATCCTATGGAAATCAGATGGAACGAATGGCAAGTTAATGGCTTTTCCCCAAAACTCCAGCTTCCCTTGAAGCTAGAGTTATAGTGTGGGAAAACAGAGATGGTAGAAAGTGAAGGAGGGAAAGAAGAAAGGAGAGATATTGGGGAAAAAAGAATAGGGAGAAAAATGGAGAGACAAGGGAGAGAGAAAAGGAGGACAGGAAGGAAGAGGAGGAGGAGGAGGAGAGGAAGGAGGAGGAGTTATAATAGGGTTGAATATAGTTATTTCACCAGGAGGTGCTGGGCTGAGCCTTGGTCTCAAATGTCCTGAGCCAGTCGCCTGCTTGCAGTGCTCTGGGGTACACTTCATCCTTTTCTTTCCAACCGTCACCTTTTGCTCTGTCAATTGCTTTGGCCTTTGCAAAGCCTCAGCTCTTCTCAAACTCTCTTCTTCAGAGAACTCTCTGCTCAACTCCTTTTCCTCTGTAAGAACTTGGCCCCTTAGCTGCCGCGGCACAAGTCTTCCATAGAGAGCCTGAGAGTGAGTCCCACGGTGTGAGCCTTCCTCATTCAAGGGATCTCAGGGAGAGCTCATCCCGTGATCCCTCGAGGGCTTTTGCCCATGCGTTCCTTCTACTGGTTTACTGCTCTCTGTCCTAGCATCATGATCCTATGAATCCCTCACTTGGGAGACGCTCCTCTTTCTCCTAGATCTAGATACCTATTCCATCCACCCCCTACTGTGTATAATCTCCCCTTGCCAGAGCCCTTCCTTAAATCCCCCAGATCTGGAGTCAAAGTCTCTAGAAAACACCTAGCTTTTTGCCTCATCTACCACCAACCCTACCATGGATTTCCCACCTGTTTGACCAAGCCATGCCCAGCTGAGCATAGGCAAGCAAAGTGAGCATGTATATACATTTATTTCTCTCTGCTTTCAACCAGATGTGAAGTCCTTAGATGTTTTAAGTTTCTGCCTTGACATCCCCACAATAGGCTGTAACCTGGTATTGGAAGCTGAAATAAACCACCTTCTCCCACAAGTTGCTATTTGTCAGGATATTTTTTTTTATCATAGCAATGGGAATGAAACCAGAACAACTTCCAACTTTGGGCTAATTCTCTCCCAGATTCTCAAAATGAGAAATTAGCAGGTGAAGACAGAAGAGGTTACTTGGGAGTGAGAGATGGCACTATGCCACTGGCTTGCTGGGCAACTGTAGCAGCATTTTTGTGAGTTGAGCTGAGCAGAATTCTAGTGGCAACTTCAGTGATGCAGAGCGGTGGCAGAACATAGGCACCTAGTAACCTGGTTAGTTTTTGTCAACTTAAGGAAAGCTTGAGCCATCTGTGAGAAGGGAACTTAGGTTGGGAAAATCCCTCCACTAGAGAGAGGTCTATAAGACATTTTCTTGATTAATGATTGGTGTAGGAGGGAACAGGACACTGGGGGTAGTGCCACGCCTTGACAGATGGTCTTAGGTGGTATATATAAGAAAGCAGGCTGGGCTTGCAATGGGCAGCCAGCCAGTAAGCTGTGCCCTTCCATGGCATCTGCTTCAGTTCCTGACTCTAGGTTCCCACCATGACTTCCCTCAGTGATGGATTGTGATGAGAAAATGTAAACTAAGATAAACCTTCTTCTCCGCAAATTGTTCCCACTGTGTTATTTATTGTCACAGCAATAAAAAGCAAAGTAAGACACATGGCTGTGCAAAAATCAAATTTTAGCTTTTACTGTCTTATTTTCAAATAGCCCCTTTGATATTTCTTCTTCCATCTTAAATTTTGGGACCATATGAAAGGGCAAAGAATCATCATCTTCAAATGTAAGGGAGCCTTGAGCCAAAGTAGCAAAGGGATGTGCTGACCCCAGTCATCTTGACAAAGACAATGCTTTGGGGTGTGCGGAAAAGCCTCATTGTACACAGACAAACCTGCTGGTTGGTGAAGTTCAGCTTGGAATAAAGACTTTATTTTACTCATCTCTTACAGGATTCTACCTTTCTTGGTAGTTTTTGATGGGTTTGTCAAGCTGGGATATCCTCTTGGAAGACTGCTGACAGGCACATTCACTAATGCAAACTGCATTCTCGAAGGTTCTTAGATGCTCTCACGTGCACTGAAAAGACGCCACCCTTCAGTTGGAAGTGAAACTGAGGCTGTGGTTTCCTGTGGAGAGTGAAGTGGGAAGGCAGAGATGCTAAGGGTCAGAAGCAGAGCCATGGGAAGTGAGAGAGTAATTCTTGGGGGGAGAAGAAAGCCCAGTGGCTGCAGTACAAGAGGGAACAAAACCAGGCACGCAGGCCATGGAAGCCAAATGCAAATAATCAACAAGATTTCAGGAAGTGAATACATCATTTGGCATTCCAGTCACACCATATTAGAGGATCTAGGACCTGAGCAGTGTGGTAGGGAGGCACGTGACAGATAAAGCCTGCAATATGGACACATTTTTTTTTTTGAAATATAAAAATACTCTAAATGCAGTTTTGAGGAGCCAGTCCTTATATCTAGGATTTTAATTCTTAGTTAGATATTCAACATTTATTCACAGTGGCCAGAAAAATTCTGTGTGGGAGCCGATCAGGTCTTTGGGGACAAAAAGCCAACATGGGAAGCCAGTACTATTGGTCTTTGCTTTCTATTTTACTTTTCTGTTTCTTTTAGATTTATTTATTGTGTATCTGTGTATCTGTATGTCTATGGATGTGTGCATCTAGGTGTGTGTATGTGTTTATGTATCTGTCTCTCTGTCTCTCTGTCTCTCTGTCTCTCTGTCTCTCTCTGTCTCTCTCTGTGTGTGTGTGTGTGTGTGTGTGTGTGTGTGTGTGTGTGTGTATCTGGGTGCTGTATATGCAGGTTCCTGTGGAGGCCAGAAGAGGGTGACAGATCCCTTGAAGCTAGCGTTATAGGCAATTGTGAACTACCTGATACAGAATCTGAGAAACAAAGTAGGGTCTTCTGGAAGAGCAGGGAATGCTTAGCCAAGCCATCTCACCAGCTCCTCCTCTCATTTGTCTTTGTTACCTGCCATGTGTCAGTGCTGTCTCCTTTGTTTTCAGGATCTTCTATTTCTCCTACGAGCACTTTGATGATGGAATTGCTCTGGTAAAGTTGTTAACTCTGTGAAGTTCTTGGAACTCAATGCATCATTTCCTGTAAGGAACTAAGTCATGAGTATCAGTGGTTTGGACAGAAACTGGAAACTATTTGGTGAGAAGTCCTTCTCTTAAGCCCTTAAATCTTATGGTGGGGCTAATCCCTTTCTTTACCAGTGCTTGCGACCCACTGGGTTCAGAGTCATTAGAAATGGTTGTTTCTATTGCTCCTGATGGCACTGTACTGAGATTTAAAATCCAGCCGTGTGCTGTGGCATGCATGTCCTAACCTTTCCAGGCTCAGCTTCTGATCTGAAAATCAGAGACAAGAATGATCTGTTATGCATGGAGCTATTGTGAAGCTAAGATAATGCCTGAGAGAGGTATCTACCAGCGCTCTATCAATCATATTGCTTGTCTAGTAGGGCTCTTTGCCAACACGTGGCCCCATGGGCTTCTTTTATGCTAAAAAGAGTTGATTGTGCCACAGAGAAAAACATGAGTCCATCTAGAACAATAGATCTCGATTTAAAATATTTTAATCTTTAAATTGACATGTAATATAATTGTGTGTATTTATAAGGTACTTAATGTCATTTCTATACAAGTATACACTGTACTGTGGTCCATTCAGGGTGACTGGTATGGATAGCACCTTCCACATACATCATTTTCTTAAAACTAAATAACTTATTTTTTTTTACATTTAATTACTTATTTATATGTTTATTTGCCTCTTCCTGTGTGTGGGTGCATGCATGTCATGGTGTCCATATAGAGGTCAGAGGATAGCTTGTGGGAGTCTGTTCTCTCTTTCCCCTCTGTGGATGCTGGAAATCAAACAGGAATGGCAGCAAGGCTTTTTACATGCCAAGCTATATCCAGTCATCTCTAGTGGCTACTTAAGAATGTTAGGTGAGTTGTTGTCAGCCATGACTATCCTCCCGTGCTACATAAGTATGAGAGGTTATTCCTCTGATTCAATGGCATTGCTATATCTAATTTCTGGCTTCTGTTCATTGTACCCTCAATAGTATTCCTATGCTTTAGTAACGACTATCTGCTCCCTACTTCTTCGAGATAAACCTTTCACCTTCCAAAGGTGAAATCATAGCATTTGACTTTCTGTATTTCACTTAAAGCCATTCAGTTTTAGTTTCTGAAAATGACAGAATTTTACCTTTTTATGATTGAGTGTTATCCCTTTGTGTATTGTGGTGGTTTGAGTAGCAATGGTCCTCATCATCTCATATATTTGAATTCTAGGTCATTAGAGAGTGATGCTACTTGACAGAGATTAGGAGGCATGGTCTCATTGGAGTAGGTGTGACGTGGTTAGAGGAAGTGTTGCACTGGAGGTGGGCATTGGAATTTCAAATGCTCAAGACAGTCCTGTGTTTCCCTCTCCCTGCTGCCTGTGGATATGGATGTATAATTCGCAAGCTACTTCTCCAGCATCATGTCTGCCTGACTGCAACCATGCTTCTCACCCTATCGATAATAGACTAAACGTCTGAATGTAAGTAACCCCCAATTAAATGCTTTAAAAAGAGAGTTGCCATAGTCATGTCATGGCATCTCTTCACATCAATAGAACACTGGCTAATATATATATATATATATATATATATATATATATATATATATATACATATATATGTGTGTATATACATATATATGTGTGAGTATATATATATATGTGTATATATAATTCACATTATCTATTCATCGAAATAGGATGAACACCTAGGTTAATTGCATTTGTTGGCCATAGGATTATGACTCTCTTTAAAAACCATGGTTGTTATTTTACTATCTTAAAACATGGATGTTGGGAACAAAGTGTCTTTCTTACCTTAGCCATCTTGATACTTTATACCATGGGTCTCTCTTACTTTGAGTTACTTGAGTAATGTCGAGACACCAAGAAGGCACCACGAGCCAGCTCACTGATTATGAAAGTTCACTTCATATCATGGGGTACATAGAAACAGACATTGTGTTAACACTATTTATATCGTGGATACTAGGAAACACTGTAGCCTTTGCTTTTCTTTCCACCAACAACATCGGGTGTGATATACTTTCCCCTAATGTATTGATCTGCTCAGGTAACATAACAAGAATACTTTGGAGCCCTGGAAATACAAGACCAAGGTGTCTGGAAGATCCATTTCTTCAGAGGTCGCTTTCTCATCACCACTGCCACTAGCATCAGCACCACGGACAGCGCCAACGATGCGCCCCAAACCACCAGAGTAGTCGACAATCTGTATTTATCAGGAGGGTGAAAAATGAGAAATCATCAAGTACTTCGTAATGACAGAACATCATACTAATGTCTAAGGTCCTTCCAATGTGAGGCACCCAGGAGTTGAGTGCCCAGGGGTAAAAGCTGACACCATGTCATTAGAGCATTACCTTTATATAACAATTCAGAAAGTAAGAAACTAAGAAACTAAGAGAAAGGCTAATGTTTCAAATGATCAAAATAGATTATCAGGAAATAGAAATCAGAGGAAGTGGAAGGATGTGCCAGTAGCAGTGGGACATTCTAGGTCGTGGGTAGGTGTGAGCAGGGTCCTGCATGGGTCATTCTCTGCCACTAATTTGCCAAGTGGTCAGATTCTTCATCCTTGATAAACCATTATATTCTCACCAGTGAAACAATGGCACTGAATACAATCCTGAGGTTCCCCCTAGCTGTGTGATTCTGTGGAGTAAATTGTACAAGGCATGAAAATTTACATAGGCCTTTAGAGATGTTGAAATAGGTTGAAAGTTGGTGAGAAGAGTGCTTTGACTAGAATAGAGATTACAATGAGATTGATGAGAATGTGGCCCTCACATTTTGGTTAGACAGTAAACAGAAGTTCTTGGAGAGAAAAGTGTCTGACATAGGGCTGTCCCCAGCTGATCATTCATTAGTCCTGAGGACTGGTGCACACGCTGTGATTTTACATTTACTCCTTAGCATCCTGTGCTTGTTCAACAATTAGCTTTACTTCTTCATTTGTTTGGGAACTGAGAGTCACACCAGTGCCAACTTTTAAAGGGCATGTCTGTAACACTCATCATAAGTGCTCACTCTAGTGATGAGATCAGGAAATGTCTAAATACAGACATCGTAAGAGCTGAATGACTCGTGAGTCATAAAAACTGGTCAATTATTTCTCAGAACTAGTAAAAAAAAATAACAAAAACAAACCCTGACTTCAGAAAATGCTGGAGTTCACACATTACATCCCTCATAAAAAATATTTAGGTCTGAGAGGAACTATGTAAATGTGAGCTCTTTCCTTCACACACCATCACAACGCAAGTGAACCAATTGAAGTTAGACTCAAGAACCACCTCCAGTGAAGGTTGGAGTTAGGACCGTTGGTGTCTTATCTAACTGCTGTTCTGAGCTATTAAAAGGCATTGAAGAGTTTCCAAGAGAGCCTTGAAGATGCCTTTCACAGCACCTAGAGGTCTATGTAGAGGATAAAGTCTAACTGTGTTGAAGAATAGAAACCGATGTCTGGAGGATGTAACCCTAGGTGTGCTGATGACTGGCATATAGACAGTATTATACAGGATGTACACAGTTTTCCTTAAATACCCACCCCTTTTACAGTCAGCTGACATGAGCAAGCAGAAACCCAGGATAAACATGGAGTTTTTAATTTTGTAATTGGAGCACCACCCATTCAATGTTCCTTCTTTGAATAACTGCATCCACTTTATTGTCAAGCTACCAATAAGAAAGGTTTGTGACAGCAGATGCTGGCGAGGATGTGGAGAAAGAGGAACACTCCTCCATTGTTGGTGGGATTGCAACCTTGTACAACCACTCTGAAAATCAGTCTGGCGGTTCCTTAGAAAATTGGACATAGGACTTGTCTTAGTCAGGGTTTCTATTCCTGCACAAACATCATGACCAAGAAGCAAGTTGGGGAGGAAAGGGTTTATTCGGCTTACACTTCCATACTGCTGTTCATCACCAAGGAAGTCAGGACTGGAACTCAAGCAGGTCAGAAAGCATGAGCTGATGCAGAGGCCATGGAAGGATGTTCTTTACTGGCTTGCTTCCTCTGGCTTGCTCAGCCTGCTCTCTTATAGAACCCAAGACTACCAGGCCAGAGATGGTCCCACCTATAAGGGGCCTTTCCTATAGGCCTATAGGCCACCTATAAGGGGCCTTTCCCCCTTGATCACTAATTGAGAAAATGCCCCACAGCCAGATCTCATGGAGGCATTTCCTCAACTGAAGCTCCTTTCTCTGTGATAACTCCAGCTGTGTCAAGTTGAAACAAAACTAGCCAGTACAGTACTACCGGAGGATCCAGCAATACCTCTCCTGGGCATATATCCAGAAGATGTCCCAACCGGTAAGAAGGACACATGTTCAACTATGTTCATAGCAGCCTTATTTATAATAGCCAGAAGCTGTAAAGAACCCAGATGCCCCTCAACAGAGGAATGGATACAGAACATGTGTACATTTACACAATGGAGTACTACTCAGATATTAAAAAGAATGAATTTATGAAATTCCTAGGCAAATGGATGAACCTGGAGGGTATCATCCTGAGTGAGGTAACACAATCACAAAGGAACTCACACAATATGTACTCACTGATAAGTGGATATTAGCCCAAAACTTAGGATACCCAAGATATAAGATACATTTTGCTAAACGCATGAAACTCAAGAAGAACGAAGACCAAAGTGTGGACACTTTGCCCCTTCTTAGAATTGGGAACAAAACACCCATGGAAGGAGTTACAGAGACAAAGTTTGGAGCTGTGATGAAAGGATGGACCATCTAGAGACTGCCATATCCAGGGATCCATCCCATAATCAGCTTCCAAACGCTGACACCATTGCATACACTAGCAAGATTTTGCTGAAAGGACCCAGATATAGCTGTCTCTTGTGAGACTATGCCAGGGCCTAGCAAACACAGAAGTGGATGCTCACAGTCAGCTATTGGATGGATCACAGGGCCCCCAATGGAGGAACTAGAGAAAGTACCCAAGGAGCTAAAGGGATCTGCAACCCTATAGGTGGAACAACATTATGAACTAACCAGTACCCCGGAGCTCTTGACTCTAGCTGCATATGTATCAAAAGATGGCCTAGTCGGCCATCACTGGAAAGAGAGGCCCATTGGACATGCAAACTTTATATGCCCCAGTACAGGGGAACGCCAGGGCCAAAAAAATGGGAATGGGTGGGTAGGGAAGTGGGGGGGAGGGTATGGGGGACTTTTGGGATAGCATTGGAAATGTAATTGAGGAAAATACGTAATAAAAAAATATTAAAAAAAAGAAAGGTTTGTGCTTCAAAGAAAAAAAACCTTTTGATTTTTCATCTGCATAGTCTAAACTTTCTATCATGATAGAGCTTTAAATTCATAGAGCTGGAAGGAGCCAAGGAACAGCATCTGTCCCAGCCGTTAGCAAGATAGTGACATAAACATAGAAATATCTTTAGACAAATTTACCTGTCTGCTCCAGTTGCAGGAACTTGTACCTGGCAGTAACTGATACAACGTTAACTCCAGTGATGATGCCATCAAACGCAATCTCTCACTCATCTGACCCTCCAGGAATGCTGGGGCTTGCCTTTGAACTCACTGCAGTTGGTGCCACACACAGGGTGGTCCAATTCCTGACAGCTCACAGACTAATGCACAACAGGGACCTAGGCTGTCTCTCCAGAGGTTAAACATCAGGTTATACTCAGTCTTCTGTATGGGACCTCGACCTGTGTAGACGTTGGGGAAACTTTGGAAGTAAAGCTAGCCATTGAAAGCTTTTAAAGGTTGTATTCTTTAAAGAAAACACTTTGGAAAGACTTGGTAGAAATGAGAGTGGGCATAAAGCTTGATCCATATGGATGAAAATTCACAGTGATAGCCATTAATTTGCACTATCAATATAGTCACTGTGATAAAATAGAGCAATAGAGCATTTTGGAATTCCCAGATTTTTAACTCAAATAAACTTGGCCAAATTCTCTCTCCCTTTTAGTATTTGTACTGTCTGGTTTTGTGTTAACTTGACACAGCTAGCATAATCAGAGAGGAAGGAGCCTCCATTGAGGAAATGCCTCCATGAGATCCAGCTGTAAGATATTTTCTCAATCAGTGATCAGTGGGGGAGGGCCCCTTGTAGGTGGTACCATTCCTGGGCTGATGGTCCTGGGTTCTATAAGAAAGCAAGCTGAGCAAGCCAGGGGAAGCAAGTCAGTAAGTAACATCCCTCATGGCCTCTGCATCAGCTCCTGCTTCTAGGTTCCTGCCCTGCCTCAGTTTCTGTCCTGACTTTCTTTGGTGATGAACGGTAATGTGGAAATATAAGCTGAATAAACCCTTCCCTCTCCAACTTGCTTTTCGGTAATGGTGTCTCATTGCAACAATAGAAACCCTAACTAAGACAGTATTTCACAAATGTTGGTCCATGTTCAAGTCACAGTGACACAGATCCAGTGTCCTAACTTCAAGGCCTTGACTCACATCCTTTTCCAGAGGACCTGAGTCAATCCAGCCACAAGCACCACAGCAACCTAGCATGTCCTTACCACTTCTGGCAAGTCAAAGGGGGTGTCGTTTTGTTTAGCTTCACTCCTAATTCTTGGCACTCTCCCACTTCCTGTCATTTCATCCGTTTTATTTCAAGTGGTTTTGAGAAGCATGGAACACATACCCAGTCTTGCAGAATTTTCCCATGCCACTTAGCAGAGTAGTTTGCATCCAGGAGCTACGTGATCATTGCCGACATGGCGATCCCTCCCAACTTAAGCAGTGCGACTAAGCTTATACTTCAGATCTGTGATGGGGATCATTTCTCCCCTTCTTAAACAGTGCTCCAGTTTCTCAGATCAGATCAGAATCCCATTCTCTTTGCCTTCTCTCTGTTAACCTTTCCAAGGTATCTGACTCACCACCAAGCATGTGTGAATGCTCGGGGAGTTTGTAAGCCCTTTGAATAACCCTAGTTAAACATCATAGCAAGTCATCACTTACTTGTCATGGTTCCAAAAGGGAGATGACAGCAATCAGCATGCGACAAGAAACAACCAATTCCCCATGACCATCAAATATGGCTTTCACCTCATGGCTCTATCGAGTTAATGCTGAATGAGATGTGGGTGGGGAGGAAAGAAATTAGCAAAACGTTGTTGGTGTCAAAGAATAACCCGGTTTGTAGAGTGTTAGTCATGGAAGAGTGTCATTTGTACAGGATTTTTGATGACTCATACGAAAGGGAAATGGCCATAATTTAAAGGTTGTCAATGCAATACTACTTGGTACTGTATCAGTCGCACGCTAGTCATCTCTGATATTGGGTTGCAAACAACCTTGTCAGGTATGGGAGGAACTGGGCTGTGAGTCAAGCTGCCATAGTCTCAGACAATTCTGTTGATTTGTGTTTGCATCTCATTTTGTCCTGTATTTTCCACAGCTGGAAGAGAGACAACTACATTCCACAGTGTTCTGGATATTTTGAAGGGGTTTCATGTGAATCATGGTTGGAAGCTTTGACTAAGAGTTCAGAGTGCACCTGTCTGAAACTGTCAACACTATTTGATGATTTACAGTGCAGCTCCAGTGACATCAATAATTCATATGTGCTGAGAAATATTTTGTCCATAAGTATGTGTGCGCATATTTGTGTGTGTGTGTGTAGGGTATAAGTCAGTGAATGATATCTTCCTCTACTGAGCCTCACCTCATTATGTTTAATATGTTTTTAATTAAATGAAATCACATCACTTTGTCCACTCCAGCTTCTCCCAGCTACTTTCCCTTGAGCCCCTCAAATATCACCTCCCACCCTCATAATTTCTTTGGTTATTATTATTATTTGTTATTGATATCCATAGATTACATATATGTGTATGCACATATCTTATAAATATGACTTCTTGAGTCCATTTTGTTTTGTTTATGTGTATGATTTCAAGGCTGACCATTACACACTGGATAACCAACAAGTTGGCTCATTCCTATAGAAGTTAACTCTCTTTCTCTCACAGACATTTATTGCCTGTTGTTCCTTGTCTAGAGGTGGGACCCTGTGAAAATTCCCCTCTTCAAGCTTAATACACCCATCAGTACTGCCATTGTTCCTGTCTTGTTTATGCGGCCATTTCTAAGAAAGACTGTTTCACAGGAGGAGACTTCCTGGTATTTTGATTTTTTAACAATTTTTTTTCTACCCTCTCTTCCAAGATGTTTTCTGAGATATAGATACAGGAGATGTGATGTGTATATATATCGCATCTGAGCTCCCCATGCTCCACTGATCTCTGCCTTGTCTCCAATTTTGTTGATCTGTGATGTGTGTTCCATCTGCTGTAAAGAGAGGCTTCCTTGTAGAGGGTGAGATAGCTACCCTTATCTGTGTGTATAGGATAAGATTTAGAATGCAGTAAGGAATTATACTAGTCTAGCAAGGTGGCAAGTAGTAGAATCTTTTCCAAGGTTCATGACCTCACTAGCCCTGAGAAGCCGGCCAGATTTCTAGAACCTGGCATGATTTCCCTATGGTTCAGTGGGCTTTAAGTTCAATTAGACAACTGTGAGTTGCCGCTGACATGTGAGTGCCTCTGTCACACCTTAATGTGTTATCTTGTCATGCTGATAATTGTCATTCATAGGTGTTGCAGCCGGGAGGAATTGTTTCATTACTTTCTCCCCTTAGCAGATTTTGCATAATATTTTCTGGAACCATGAGAGTGAGACAGCAGGAATGAGGATTTCAGGTCAGATCCAGTTTGAATCATCTGAGTTACATGTTCTCGGTGTGCTACGTCTCCAGCAATAGAAGGCTACTCTCAACCCCTTCGAGGCAAGCAAAGGCTACATCTATAATTATTGTTTTGGAGGCCACTTGAACTGCCTTCACCAACAATTCAGAAGGAACTCTCTCATGCTCAGTACTGGAGTTTTGAGGTGCTTTGTAACCATTTTTTAATTTCTTCTATGGAGAACTCTCTTTAGATCCCTAGCTCATTTTAAAAATTGGGCCATTTGTTTCTTTTGACTCTTTTTTTTGTTTGTTTGTTTGAGTTCTTGTATACTCTAGGTATTAATCCTCTATCATGTGTAGCTGGCAAAGGTCCTCTCCCCTTCTGTAGGATTCTTCATTGCTCCATTGATTGTTTTCTTAGCCATGCAGAAGCTTTTGAGTTTTATGAGGTCCCAGCTGCCAATTGTTGACCTCAATCCTGAGCACATGGAGCCCTGTTCAGAAAGCCAACTCCTACATTAATGCCTGTAGGGTACTGTTTATGCTTTCTTCTAGCAGTTTTGTGTTTCAGTTGTGAGTTTGAGGCCTTTGATACACTTGGAGCTAATTTTTGTGCAGGGTGTTAGATGTGGGTCTAATTTAATTCTTCTGAATGTGGACATCTAGTTTTCCCAACATCATTTGTCTTTTCTCCAGCATGGTTTCCTTTTTCTTAAAATGCTGTCTTTTCTGCAGCATGGCTTTCCTCTCTTTATCAAATATCAAGTGGCTGGAGGTTTTGTACTTGCACTTGGGTCTTCTACTCATTCCATTAGTCCACAGGTCTGGTTTTGTGCCAGTATCATTTTGTTTTTATTACTATGGATCTGTAATGTATATTAAAATCGGGAGTGGTAATCTCTCTAGAATAATTCATCTTGGTCAGGATTGCTTTGATTATTTAAGGTCTTTTGTGGCTTCATATGAATCTTAGGTTAGCTGTTTTTATTTCTGTAGTGGATGAAATGGAGATTTGGTGGGGGTAATATTACATTTGAAAATTGCTTTTGGTAGTGTCTTATTTAGGGTTTTATTTCTGTGAACAGACACCATGTCCAAGGCAACTCTTATAAAGGACAACATTTAATTGGAGCTGGCTTACAGGTTCAGAGGTTCAGTCCATTACCATCAAGGTGGGAGTATGGCAGCATCCAAGCAGGCACGATGCAGGGAGAGCTGAGTGTTCTATATCTTGTTCCAAAGGCAAAGAGGTGAAGACTCTCCTCAGACAGTTAGGAGGAGGGTCTCAAAGCCCATGCCCATCGAGACACACCTACTCCAACCTCCTAATAGTGGCACTTCCTGGTCCAAGCATATACAGGTAGGACGGTCATTTTCACAACATTAATTCTACCAGTCCCGGGACATGGGATGTTTTTCTACTTTCTAGTGTTATTCTTTATCTATTTCTTTAGAAGTTTACAGTTTTCATCAAGGGGATCCTTCACTTCCCTGGTTAGGTTTATTCAAAAATATTTTATTATCTTTGATGCTAGGGTAAATTGGACTGTGTCCACGATTTCTTTCTCAGTGTGATGGTTGTTGATATATAGAAAAACTACTGGTTTTAAGATTACTTTGTACCCTGCCCCTTTGATGAAATTGTTAATTGTTTCTAGAAGTTTTCTGGTAGAACTTTTGGGATCTCATATGCATTGTATCATATGATATGCATATAGGTATAATTTGACTTCTCCTTTTCCTATTTGCGTCCCTTCGATTGCCTTCTCTTGCCTTATTGCTCTGGCAAGTGCTTTCAGCATGATATCAGAAAGGAGTGGGAATAGTGAGAAGCGCTGTCTCATTCCTGACTTTAATAGGATGTTGTGAAGTTTTCTTTCTTTTTTTCATTTAGAATAATGTTGCTGGGGGTTTGTAAGATATAGCCTTTATTACATCGAGGTATGTTCCTTCTGTCTTACTCTCTAGGACTTTTTTTTTTTCCATAAAAATCTGTTTAATTTGTCAGTGGCCTTTTCTTCATATATTGAGAATGATTTTTATCATTATGCTCATTCATAGATGCATCATATTTATCAACATACATATGTTGAACCAAACCTGAATTACCAGGATAAAACTAACTGGGTTGTGTGGATGATTTTCTTGATACGTGCTTGTATTTGTTTTGTTAGTATTTCATTGAGGATTTTTGTATCTATGTTTTTCAGAGATATTGGCTTGGAGTGTGTTGTTTTTGTTGTGTCTTTACCAGGCTTGGGTATTGTAAAGTAATACTGGCTTCATAGAAAGAGTTTCAGAGTGCTCCTTCTCGATATACTTTTGTAGAGTTTAAGAATGATTAAGGATGATTGGTTGTAGTTCTTTGAAAAGTTTGGTAGAATTCTATTGAACCCACATGGGTCTCTATAGATTTTTAATTGAAAGGCTCCCCCCCTTTTTCTCCTTCAGTCTCTTTCTTTGTTGTGGTTCTTTTTAAGTTGTTGGTCCCTTCTTGGTTTAATTTTGGTAATTTAGATAAATCAAGAAAATTTATCATTTTCTTTTAGATTGTTCAACTTAGTTGAGTACATGTTTATAAAAATATCATGATATTCTGTTGAGTTTCCCTTTACTCGGGTCTCGCTCTCTCTCAGCTTTCAGAATTTTTCTTTGTTTTATATATTTAGTATTTCACTACGACATATCATGGGGTGTTTCTTATTCAGTTTTGTCCACTTGGGTTCTTGTGTGATTTTTGTATTTGTAGGAGTATATCTTTCTTAGTTTTGGAAAGTTTTCTTCTATGGTCTTGGTAAGGATCTATTCTATGTCATGAGATTTTTCTCCCTCTTCTATGCCTGTTTTTAATGGCATCCCTCATTTCTTGTGTATTTCCATTCTGCATTTCTAGAATTGTTTCATTTTTCTTTGCTTATTTTGTATAGATTCTTACTTTATCTTTGAGACTAGATATTCCATCTTCTGCTTGATTAATTTTACTTGTAAGTAAACATGAGTTTTCTAATTGGGATATTGAGTTTTTAAATTCCATTTTTTATTTCAGCTTGTATTCTCTTCAACGTTTCTTTATCTTTATTGAATTTAGCTTTCAAGTCCTTAATTGTTTTCATTACTTCAATCGGGTGTGTATTTGTGTTTTTCTTGACATTATTTAAGGGTTTATTATTCTCTTCGAGTTCAAGGAAGTGTGTGCACCTTCCTTAAATTAAATTACTTTATTTTTTGACAAAGTTTATGATTGTTCTTTTATTTTCTGCACCCAGGGATTCATCTAGGAAGTTCTCATCAGCGAACACATCTGTAGGACTTGTGAGCTTAATGGGAAACATGATGTTTGACCACTCATGATATATTTGTGATTTGACATGAGCATGTGGACTTTTTTATGGTCTTCCTTAAATTGGACCAGTTCAGGAGCTGTCTGTCCGGAGTTAGGCTGCATAAGGCTGGTTGATGAGTTATTTAATTGGTCCATGGAAAGACGGCTTCCAAACCATGGGTCTAAAACTAGGCTAGGCAAAGAAGGTTCACAAATGAAGAGGGCTCATGGCCACATGTCTGGAACTAGACTTGTGAATTTGTCAATGGCAGTGGGTTGGAGAATGGGAAAGCAAAAGAAAGAAACATCCTGCCTAGAAAAGGTGACTCTCGCATGAAGATGGTTGTGGGCTATAGGTTTGGAGTTGGGCTTGTAGATATGTAGATGGCAGTAGGTTGAAGTGAAGGAATAGAAAGAGAGGAAGTGACATAATCAGGAAAGCTGGCTCAGGGACAAGTAGGGTTTTCACACCACAGGTCTGACTCCCACCTCAGTTTCCAGACAAGGTCTCTCGCTGGAGTTTGCTGACTGAATAGACATTCTGTTGAAGCAAGCTTCTGGTATTCTCTTCTTTTCACTCCCTTAGTCCCTTTTACACGGACACTAGGGTCATCTAGTACAAGCCATAGGCCATCTCCAAGAAATATCTTATAACCCATTCCCTAGGTAAAATAAGTCCATTTCTGTAGTACTGCTGATTTCCATGGTGAAAATACTCCATCAACATTAATTTCAAGCTGCTATTTTCATGTCACTAATTGCGGAGCTGAGATGTGACGGATGTACCAAGGTGTGATAGTCCTGGCCACTTCAGCAAAGTAAGAGCAGCAGTCCCAGCATACATGTACAGAGAGCTTTGTTTCCTTTATGGAGTGAGCACACACATGCCATCCTGATTCCCTATTTTTTGTAAGCTCAGAATGGGGTGGGTGTCTGTGTATGAGACTTTTAGTTTCTTCAGGGACAATTATTCCATTTCTTGGCAACCTGCTGGGACTATAGTGACTCCTTTTATTAATGTGACTGTGTTCTTCAGTGTGTTAGCAGGAACACTTTTGAGGTAAAAGTGGATGTTACTAGTGATTATACTAGAACAACCAAGGTATGCTTGGGAAAGCAGAACAATGTGGGCACATTTCTTCAAGCAAAGTGTGACATTAATGGGGAGAGAATCTTGGTTCTATCAAAATGTTGTGAGATACTCACCGGAGAAGACCACTCAGACAAGGGTTCAAACCAAGAGAAAGTCTTTATTAGCCAGCTGGTGAGTACACTGGGTTTGAAGACCCAAGTGCAGTTCCAAGCCTTTCTTAGGGTGAGCTTTTAAGTACAAAAACCATGTCCTGTGTTGACCTCAGTTAACAAGAACAGCTAGCCAGAAGTGGAACTACAGAAGCCAAAAGTCAAGGTTATTACATTAAGGAACGTTCCTAGGACTATGGAATTTGATGGATTAGGTCTCTGTTTTCATTTTGGCAGGTGTTGCTGCCTATGTGCTGGACTCCAAGGGCTGAATGGCACTTCCATCATGGCGTCAGTTGTGCTAAGGTCTGGGGGCCTGTTGCAGAAGTCTCGTTTGAAATTTGCACCCTTGAGCTTGTTTTTATGCCCCTTTGGGAGAAGCTCTCATGTAGCCTAGAACTGCAGCCAACATGGGGGTGGGGAAAATTTGTAGAGCTCATCAATACAGGTGTGTGTTTTCAGGCTTAGAGCTTCCCTTGGTGAATATTTTCAACCACTTCAAATACCCTTCCTGTCTAAGCAATTGTGTCAGCAGCTAAATGTGCCTTCTGTTGATATCAGCCCAAACTTCCTGTTCTCATAAAAAAATAGATAAGATTCTGTGACAGGAACAAAACAAACAAAGAAACAAAGAAACTGGCAAACAGCTCTCTGTTTTCGCCATTTTCAATTTGTAATTCTGACTGATGACTGTACAGATGCAATTATTAATGAACCGGCAATGTGCAAGCACCTGCAAGACACTGGGGTTTCTGCTTGCTCCTGTCTGCTGTATTTCAATCTGAACACTTACCATTTTTATGACAATGTAGTATTCCACCCTGTTAACATAATCTCATTTGATATCCTGTTCTCCATAGATAATATGTTCTAGCTTTATATGAGCTAATATTCATGGCTGCTGGCTGGCGAGGAGCATCCCAGTTGACTGGCACTATGGGAGGCACAGAATACAGGGTATGCTGGAAGCCAAGCACTCTCTGGATCTGGTTTAGGAAGTGAATGTGTAGGCAAGGGTAGCCACTGAAACAAAGGGGAAAGTTCAGTGTTAACATTCACCAGACTTCTGCTTTTGTAACCCTCATGTCCTTGGAGGTTGCAAAAACTGAATCTAGCCACACATCAATAAACAAACTTAACTAATGGGCAACTAGCCTTATGTAGGCCTTGGGGTGACCTCTATGTTATTCCTAAGAAACACATGGGCATTTAAATTATGGAGAATGGAGCCTGCCAACTTTCCTGTGGTTTCTGAGGGACATCTTGCTGACCAGGTAGTTACTCACTGGCCATAAAGGATGAGGGCAGAAAATTTTGACTTGGAGATCAAGGCCTGAGATTGAGAGCTTGGCTTACCACTGTGGGCTTCTACTTCATATCCTCTTCATTCAGAGCCCAGCTTCATAGGCTATTGATTTGAAAGAGTGTGGCTTTGGTTGGTGGGGAAGATCGATAAACAGTATAAAGGAAGAGGGTTATACTTAAGTGGAACCTTTGGCCTTAAACCTAAGGCTGAGTTAGTTAAATTTGATTATCTTCTTATTGGGGACAGAGCCTCATATTTGTACAATGAGCTTCTGGACAGACACTTGAGTTGTGCTGGCCATGCATATTCTGTCCTACACATCGACTTATTATTTCTCGTTACAGTTGTGCAAAGCATGTACCATTCTCATCTCCATTTGTAACTGAGGCACAGAGAGATTAAGTGACTTGCTGGAGTTGCAAAGACTGTACTTGATGAATCTAAATCTGGGATTTGAACCCTGGTGCCTTTTATCAAAGGTCTATACCACTCTTCTAATGAAATTCCAGCCTTTTTTATTAATGGGTTTGGGGAGGGGGCTGGTCTGTCTTTGTCCTTGGCTCAGGACAGGCCACCTTACATTGCAGAGGAAGAACCACAGACAGCATAGGCCAGGCGCATCTCTCTGAGCCTTGTAAGCTGAACAATGAAAGACACAGCTAACACGATTAACCCCAATTTTGCCTCTAATTTCCTTCCTGAGTCGATTTTTTTCTCCTCCTGATGAAGTCTGTTTCAGTGTCATCGGTGGGTGGGCGCATGAACTGGTTTGGATTCCAGAAGGTCTCATGTGTGTACTGGGAAAAACGCAGGGGTGATTATGGTCTCCAAACACAGAGAGGAAACCACAGCTCTTCTCTAGCTGGCATTGCATTTACCTGTCTATCCACCTATGCATCCGAGCCTTTGCCTGACTATCTGGCTATCACTCTGTAGGAGGTTGGTAATTGCAGTGCTAAGGCCCCTGTTCAGATGCTGCCTGGCATGTCATTCCACCTCAACTCTGTTTATGGCCATCATAAAATGTCTGTGGATAGGCGAGCTGCTGATTTTCCCAGTCTTTTTCTACTGTCTGAAAGATCAGGAAGAAAAAAAAAAAACTATTGGCTGAAGAAATTAAGCCATTTTTCTTCAGGGGAGAGAAATGGAAAAGTAGACATTCCACATTAAAAATGCTACAGTGGATTCCAGATGAATGAAAAATTGGTCTACATATGAGGGGAGTGGGAAGAATTGGAAGGGCATTAATTAGCTCTTGGCAGATGCTTTAGGGTGGGGCCACATAAAACCCTGTGGAGGACTTAAGGGGGGCACATAAAGCCCAGTGGAATGGTAAGTGGGGGCCACATAAAACCAGGCGGATGGAGTAAGTAGGGGTCATATACATCCTGGTGAAGGGGTAAGCCAGGCCCACCTAAAGCCCTGCAAAGGATAAGCTTGTTGGCTTCCACTCTAGGGAGTTGCTCCCTAGACATCATTTTGTTCATTTTCCCTGTCATTTATTTTTTTCCAAAGGCTTGTCGTCCACACAATTTTATTGGAGATGTGAAAGAGCCGAGTCCTTCTTGCCATTCTAGCCCTTTGTTCCTGTTGGTTCTGTGAACCAAGTATCACCGGACTCCCCATTATCCCCCCAAACAGTCTAGTTCCATCAAGAAGAGTACTTTAGCCTTGAAAGGGTTCAGGACCCGATCCATCATCATGGTTTCTGGTATTTGGCTAGCATCTGATCCCGTTGTGATGCTACAGGCACCTAGAGGTCTAAGCATGACCAATGTCAGGCATTAACAAGTGGTAGAAGCTGTTTGGATGACAGTGAGCAAATTGATGGGAAGCCACAAAAGCAGAAGAATTCACTTGAGATACCTAACCCAATCCTGCCTTTGCTGAGGATTCATGTCTGTGGCCTTTGCACCTGACTAAAGTGGAAACTTAAGGGTTCTTTGGAAAGTTGGTTGGATGGTGTTTTGCTGGGGCAAACATGACAAAATATTTAGCTGAAGTGGACACAGGTGAAAGACTAAGGAAGACTCGTAAAGGAATGGTTTGCTGAAGCAGACACAGGAGAAAGGATATTCTGCTAAAGTGAATATGTGAAAGGACACTTGATGAAAGACTCTTTGCTAACAACACAAATGTGCTGGTCTGCCTTACACTGTGTAGTTGAGATCCATTTGTTGGGACCCCATAGAGAGAAATGGCCAAAAAACTTCTGGTGGCATGCTACAGTTTCTTGCCACTTCTGAGGATTTGGGCTGATTGGCAGAGTGATGAAAGCTGAGACGTGATGTTTAGAGGGTATAAAAAGGACTCGGTGGACCATGACAGGGCCTGAGCTTGGCTTGCTTATACAGCTGTCTGTGCAACACTTGTGGAGCTTGTGTCTTCGCTGATCTTTGCTTCCCAGCAAGAGACACAGCTGAGAACTTCTCCTGGCATCCCTCTGTGTCCCCCCTGCTGACTCGAGCCAAGGCTGAGGCCTGGCTGTCTCTACCAGGTAATGCCACAGCTGTAGATTTGTGTTTGCTATCCTGACTCTGCTGAGCTGGACTGTTGGTGTAGCCATGAAGTGTTTGCAGGTGGATCAAGCTGCCCCAGCTGACCTAGGAACTGAACTGCCGATTTCCAGACAACACAGACGAGAGTTGCTCCAAAGAACCTTTCTAAATAGATCCACTTTTCCCCATATCCTTTCTTTCTTTTCCACTGCCTCTGGTGGGTGGTTGGCTATAAGGAACGCTAGAGTGTTTAAGAACCTATTAAAAATAGACATTTGAAAAAAATTGAAGTTACATCTGACCTTCCTGATCTGCTTTGGCACAAAGTAGGCCATTCCTTGTCCATATCAGTCTTGGAAACAGGTTTCCCACTGCCTGTTCAAGAGATGTCTTCTTCTTACTTCTGGTTTTTACTTTCCAGTAAAAGTGGAGATTGACTGAGTAGGCTAGAGCAAACTGAATGTAAGTATGTCTTACTTCTAAGTGATGTGACTAGTCACTTCACTATAATAAGGGCTGATCTGGATTTTGATGTGTTTAAAATGGATGTGACAAGATATTGTGTTGTCCAAGTAGGTACTCCATGAATTATTTTATTATGTTTGCTAGCTTCGCACCAGTTAAGGGGCTCTGGATTTTTGCTGTTCTCAAACATTATGCACTATGCACAACTTGGTCACTATTTTTCATTTTTCATTTATGCATGTCAATGTCACACACAGCACAGAGGATTCTCTTAAAGTGGAATCACCAGGAAGAGGCAACAAACCATCAGACCTGATACTGCACATTTTCCCCCAGAGCACTTGATGGTAGGAAGATATGAGCAAGTGTCCTGGTGAGATATGAGGATGGGGCCAGATGATAGATAGAGCAAGTGAGACATTTCTTAAATTGCTTGGTCCAGGCCTCCAGCGTCAGAGTGACAAGAGAGCATTGTACACTTAGGTCTCTGGCTCTGATGGGACCACAGCATGCCTTGTGACCGGGTTCTCAGCCCCAGTGGTCTCACAGAAGAAAACTATATACTAATTTCTTTGATGAACATAAATGCAAAAAATTCTCAACAAAATACTTGGACACTAAATTCAGAAACACATTAAAAAGATCATACATTATTGCCAAACAGGCTTCATTCCAGAAAGGCAAGGATGATTGAATGTATATAAATCAATAAGTATAATACAATATATAAGCAAACTTAAGGACAGAAATGGTTTAATTATCTCAACTGATGTTCAAAACAAAGTTCACCAGTCTTTGTGATACAAGTCCTGAAGACATTAGGGATCCACGGAACATACTTCAAAATGATAAAGGCTATATACAACAAGACTATAGCCAACATCCTTTTAAATAGAGCCAAACTGGGAGCATTTCCTCTAAAATCAGGAATGGCAGGCACAAGTATGTCCACCCTCCCACTCTTGTTTGAGTGATGGTTGAAGTTTTAGTTGTACCAATTAGATGCAAGAAAGATACAAAAGAGATTAGGAATAATAAAGGAAGAAGTCAAACTATCCCTGTGTGCAGATGACATAGTTTTTTGAACATTTTTTTTTACTTAAAAGACCCTATGAATCTATTAGAAAACTCTTAGACCTAGTTGTCAGACTAAAAAAAAAAAAAATAAAATAAATCAATGTTAAAAAACCAACAACAGTAACCTTCATACGGACCAGCAAAATACTCTTGCCAAAATTATGAAAAGTATCTTATTCAAAATAATTCCAAAAAAATAGGTATCTAGGAATACACGTTATCAGAGAAGAAGGAAGAGCTACAGTGAATGTCTGCCGCCATCAAAAAAGGAAACCAAAGAAGGTACTAGATGAGAGAAGACCTTCCATGCTCAGAACTGGCAGAATTAACATTGTGGAAACGGCTACAGAGCAGAATTAATCTACATATTTAATGTAATATCTGTCAGCATTTCACTCTCATATTTTACAGATATAGAAAACAAATCCAGAAATTCATTTGGAACCACAAAAGACCACGAATAACCAAAGCAATTGCACAGGGTAGGATCCCAGATGGAGGTATTACAACGCCCAACCTGAAGTTACACTACAGTGCTATAGTGACATAAGAACAGACAGGTAACCAATGGAATAGAATGGATGACTCAGAAAGTGACAAAGCTATGCCCACCTAATTTTGGACAAAGGAGGTAAATATACATTGGAAAAAATAACCTGTCCAAAACATCGTGCTGGTAAAACTGTATATCCATCTACAGAAGAATGAAATAAATTTGTATCTCTTACCTTGTGTCAAAAATCAATCCAAACATGAATCAAACACTTTAACTTAAGACTTGAAATTCTGAAAATTCTGGAAGAAAGCATAAGAAATGCTCTTCATGACATTGAGGTAGGCAACAACTTCTTGAACAGAAGACATCAGGAGTCCAGGAAGCAGTGCCAAGTACCAACAGATGGGATTCCAGGAAATTCAAAAGTTCCTGCACAGCAAAGGGGGACTATCAGCAGAGCACACAGACACCTCCCACATAATGGGAGAAGGTCTTTACCAGCTGTCCTTCATATAGGGACTAATGTTCAGAATCTATAATGGACCAAGTTTGGATCTTATTAACATATTCTGAATGTGAGAATTGCTTAAGGAATCAAAAACTACTGAGGCTGGACTGTGACTATACCAATATTCCATTGTGGTGGCTAGTTTTTATGTCCACTTGACACAAGGTAGAGTCATTTTTGAAAGGGGAACTTCAATGGAGAAAATGCTGCCCACCAGATTGGCCTGTGGGCAAGCCTTTGGTGCACTTCCTTAACTGATAACTGATGTGGGCAGTACCACTTCTGGGCTGGTGGTCCTGAGGACTATACAAGGACAGGCTGAACAAGCCATGGGGAGAAAGCCTGTAAGCACCACTTCTCCATAGCTTCTATATCTGTTCCTGCCTCCAGGTTCCTGCCTTGAGTTCCTCCTCCATCTTCCCTATATGAAACACAAGTTGATTTTGGTCATGATGTTTTATTACAGCAATAGAAACCCTAACTAATGTGATCTGATTGTAACTTGACATTTATTAGTTACAAAACCTGCTGCTGCTGCTGCTGCTGATACTACAAGAGTCATGTGACATTGTTCCCTGATTGTTGGGGGTGGGGGAGGGGCACCTGTGTCAGGGATCTCTAAAATCAGCTTTGGGGCTATTTTGAAACTCTGCATTCAGGACTGGCCCTCCTGTCATGTCATGTCTCGAAGGGACTGGAGCTTGGCTCTGCCTGGCTTGGCCATGAGCGTCACCTTCTACCTCCCTGTACACTGGTGACATGTTCTCTTGAAGTCCCACTAAAGAGCAAAAGCAGTGAGCAGCAGACAGGCTGCCTGCGAGCTTCCCATTTCAGGTTTTCCAGTTTGCCAGCCAGCCAGGCCCCATGTCTGTATTTCTGCTGAGGCAGGTGAACCCCTGGGACCTGACCTCTGGCCCTTTGTCCCTCAGCAGGGCCAGTTGTCAAGGAGATGACAAGATTGGATTCTGAGTTAAGGGAGCCAATCTTTCTTTCTAAATTTATCTCCACTCTCTGCTGTCTTCCGCTTTCTGATCCTCCCTCATGACCTTTTCCTATTTTCTTTCTTTCTTTTTTTTTTTTTATCACATGCAGCCATTAAAAGAATGGTGGTCATTTTTGAGAAATTGTGATCAAATTTTGTGTGTGTGTGTGTGCAAGACTTTTTGTTGCTTTTTAGGATACTCCTGCTGCAGTATTTATTTTGCACGTGACATTCTCAGAGAAATACCATATTGTTGATATCTTGACAAACTCTTGTAGTTATCACAGCATCCTAAGACTTGTTTCCCATTGCCTGATGCAAAGGGCAGAATCGAGAAGGCAAGGTTCCTGGCTCTGTAATGACTAAGATGGGGTTAGATCCTGCTTCTAGCTGGCTGGGGCTTAGGACCTAGGTGCCAGAAGCGTGTAAGCTCAGGGGGTGGGGTAAATACATTTATCAAGATGCAAACAGTTGGGCTTAGAGCTCCTTGTCACACCTTGCTCAGGTGGAGCTGATGCTGAGGATACTCCCTGTGGCTTGTGACATCATCTGCATCACTTGTCAACAGCTGTCAAATTCTCAGACCAAACCTGGTGACTGAGCTTCTTGTTTCTTCCTTCAACACCTAGCTTTTCCTATTTTACTTTGGATAATAAAAATATGGCACAGCTCTAAAATTCTAAGATCAACTGTGTGCTCTTAGGACCAGATAAAAATGATTAGGTCACCATTCTTAAAATGACGACCATTCTTTTAATGGCTTGATGCAATGAAAAAAAAAAGGAAAAGAAAAGAAAGCTATAAATATAAGACATCCACCAGAATGAAAATGGATGTCACTATTTTAATAAATTAAAATATTAATTGTATATTGAGCTATTGTTTATACTATATTCAATTAAAGGTAATATATTACTAGTATTTACTTAGTACTCACAATCAAAATGATCTTAAATAGGTGGAGTGATTTAAAAAATCTTGAATGCACTCATGCCACCATGATGTTATTGCTGTTGTATTGTTTTTGTGACAATAGACACCATTAAGGCCCAGGGACCCCCACAGCTGATGGGTTCCAGTTTTCTACTGCCCTGTCTGGGAAGTAATGGGGAGGAAGGCAAGGACAGAAGGGCTCCCTCTTGCCTGTTGCCTGCTAAGGAGGTGTCCTTTATGGTCTCCTCATATGATGAGATTCTGTGACACCCACTGCCTATCCTTCCCAAATCTGGGGACAAAGATCATGCAAGCCCTACTCCTCCATTCCTCTGCTACCTGCACTTCAGGAAGGGTTCTGAGTGGTCATTTGGCTGGTATAGTGTCTCAGCCTCCCACCCCAAAGTGATCCAGTCTAAGAGAGGCTCACAGTGCACAGTAGGGACGTGCTTTCCCAGGCCAGCACTGGGATGAACAGCCCCTGGCTCCCTGGAGCTGTTTTCTTCTCTCTTTTCTGAGAGAAGCCCTGAACCTGCTGCTGACAGTCTTTCTTGGAACATCTGCCTTTCTGCAGAGATCTGTGAAGCATCATTGTATATATATTTTAACATGTGTCTAGAAACAAACTCCCCTCTCAGTGAACCCTGAAGCCCAGAATCACTCTGAGCCAGTTGCTCAACCAGAATGGTTTTCTGAGCAAAGTCCCATCTGGCCTCTCCTCTGAGAACCAAAGGTCTGAATATAAATGAGCACTCCTGCCTCTCTGCCTGGGCTGTTGTCCTCAAGCAGCTTGTGGTGGCTATGCAGATGTGGAACAGGGTGGCCTGTAGCCTTGTTAGAGTGAGCTGAGGCCCCATCTACACTGTAAATACCTTCCTTAATTGATATTTTAAATTGGTATTTTAAAACCGCAAAATAACCTGAATACTTGAGAGAAAAACATGGTATGATTCTATGTAACAACCACCCACGTATGACAAACCTTAATATTTACCATTAAACTTCCACTTTTAGAAGACAGGAGCTGTTATAGATGAGGAAAATCACCCAGATTTGACTCATTCAGAGGCGTCATCTATGATATCATTTGTGACATCATCATAAACAATGCAGCATTATTATTAATAATGATATTATAATATTATTAAATTATTATATATGTTATATAACATTATTTATATGTGTGCTTGTTTTATGTACTACATATTTATATATCTAACATATTATTATATAAAATATTAATACAATAATAATAATATCCAATGTCTAGTAAATATATATAGGATGCCTTCTGTACAGCAGCTACAGTTTTCTTCAGGGAGGATGGAGGCATGGAAAAGCAGAATCCCAGTAGGCCAGGTCCTTGAGTGTGATTGGTCTTTTCCACAGCAGCACATTCTCAGCTTGCTGATGGCCTGACTTCCAGAGTTGGCCTTTCACTACCCCATACCCAGGGCAGTTGGCTCTCTAGCTCAGTATTTATTTTTCAGAAAAATAACTCTTAAGATTTGTTTACTTTTAATATATGTGCATAAATGTTTGCCCAAATGTGTCTGTGTGCCATATGCATGCATTGCCCACAGAGGTCAGAAGAGGGCATTAGATTCCTCTAGAACTACAGTTATAGTTATGGGCTACTAGGTAGGTGCTAGCAATTGAACCCAGGTTGTCTGGAAGAGACATCATCAGCACTCTTAACTGCTGGGCCTTCTACCATGTTTAAAAGTAACCTTAAAGGAATTTAGAAGGTAATTCTGAGGCTAGGGAAGTGACTCAGCAGTTAAAAGCAACTTCAGCAATAGCACAAGACACAAGTGGGATACCAGCCTCCACCTAGGGAGGCCCATACCCCCTATAGCCCCAGCTCCATGGGATCAGATATCCTGCTCTGGCTTCCATGGCAACCCCACATGTGTGTCACACACTCACACAGGTATGCACACATATCAGCATAAAGAAATCTTGAAAAAGCAATGCTAGGGGACTTCTGTTGTTGCTAACCCCATTGTGGATCAAACGCTAAAGGGGTCTGTCTATCAGAGTGAGGTGAAAATGCATTGCAATAAAAGTGTAGTAGAAAATGAGCCTGTTAAACCAAGCTGCCTTAGGGAGTGGAGATCTCCAGAAAAGGTTACAAGGGGTAACGATGAGTAGTAATTTTTTCTTATGTTTTCATATATATATATATATATATATATATATATATATATATATATATATATATATTTGATCTGGGAGTCTAGCTCAGTTGTTATATACAAAGCCCTGAGTTCAGCCCCCCCAAGCCATGTAAAACTGGACATAGTGGCACACACCTGTAGCCAGGGCATTTGAGAGGAAAAGGCAGAAGAACTGTGAAGTGAAAGATAGCCCTCATTTACATGGTAAGTTGTAGGCCAGCCTGGTTAGATGATACCTTTTATTTTTTAAAGTTACTTTTAAATCTTTTACATCAGTGGTTCACAGCCTGTGTGTCATGACTCCTTTGAGGGGGGTCAAAGGACTTTGGGGTCACCTAAGACCATCAGAAAGCACAGATATTTGCATTATGATTTATAACGGTAGCAAGATTATGATTATGGAGCAGCACCAAAAAAGTTTTATGGTGATGGTGGGGAGGAGGTCACAATGACATGAGGAACTGTATTAAAAGGTCACAGCATTAGGAACGTTGAGAACCAGTGCTCAACATGATTTTTAAAAGTCGTACTAATTCATGGAAATTTGGGGACTAGAGAAAAACACAGAGAAGACCAATCATTTATAGTTCTACCACGCAGAGACAGCTGCTTGCAGCAATGTCCCAGGCTAATTGGTTATTTAAATATTTCACTGTGATATTCTGCATTCTCTCTAGTTCCTGTCCATTGACTTCCACAGTATTGGGTGTGCTCTTCAATGTCAGTAAACCCTAGTGTCTGCTGAGGCATCTGAATCGGACATGGTTGTGTGTGACTCTGTCAATCATACTGAGTGGAACCTTCCTGGAAAACATTATGACCCTTGAGCTTTCTTTTCTTATTTTTTAGTTAGATTCTTTTTAGGGGTTCTACACCCATTTATTTGAGGTGGTCATATAAATAAATCTCTGCGGGTGTTCTGTGTGACCATGTTTACTCCAAGGTTGTTCCTGTGGTACAACACCACGACTAAAACTGACTTAGGGCAGTTTGCTTTGATATACGGTTTCAGAGGGCGGGCCCATAATGGATCCCACCAACCACACAAAATAGGGAGTGCACTAGAAGTGGCTTTAAGCTCTCAAAGTCTGGCCCAGTGACACAATTCTTGCAGCAAAGCTTTCCACCCTAAAAGTTCCATAACCTCCCCCAGTGCTACCAGCTAATGATTAAGTGTTCAAACACATGAGCCTATGAAGGATATTTCCCATTCAAACCACCCAGAAAGTGGGCCCAGTAATAGAGCCGAGGTAACAAGACAAGAAAGAAGGCTGCACACATAGTAAGGGAGCCATTTGGGTTCGCAGAGGGGGTCATTTCCAGTGTGATGACCAATCTCAGTTGTCAACTTAACTGGATCTGAAATCAACTAAAACACAGGCTGTTGGCGTTTCTGGGAGGGACTTTTTGTTGTTGTTGTTGTTGATAGCATTACTTGAAGTGGGAAGACCCACCATAACACAAGCTGTTCGCGTTTCTGTGAGGGTTGTTTTTGATAGCATTACTTGAAGTGGGAAGACCCACCGTAAATGTGGGCAAGCACCTTCTGGTGGCAGCCCAGATAAAAGGACACAAAAAAAGAAAACCTGGTTTTTGACCCACTTGCCCTTGTACTTGAGGGAAAGTTCGTCTGTCTTGTTGCTACAGCGTTCCTTCATCGATATTAGAACCAACATTCCTGGGCCTTCAGTGTAAACAGAAGACCAGCAGCTCTCCAGGTCTACAGAGCTACATTGGGACTCCTGAGACATCTAGCCTCATCACTGAGATCCTATCAGATTCAGCCTCTTCGGTGTGAGTCAGCCATTGTTGAACTACCCAGACCATATCCTGCAAGCCATGTGTATGTATATGTGTGTGTGTGAGTGTGTGTGTGTGTGTGAGTGAGTGTGTGTATGTGTGTGTGAGTGTGTGTGTGTGTGCACGTGCAATGCAATAAATGTAATTTCAAAAATACACAACCTAGAGAATAGTTTGTGTACTATCTATTTATCTTTATGGAATTTCTTGAATCTGAAATGTGCCCCCACAGGCCCATGGCTTAGGTACTTGGTACCCAGCTGTGGTGCTATTTGAAGGGTGTGGAACTTTTAGGAGGGTAAGGCTTGCCTAGTTTGAATAGGTGTGTGGGAGAGGACCTTTGAAGGTTATGAGTAACCGGTCATCCCAGCATATATCCACACTTCCATTACAGTGGCTTTCCTCTATGACTGTTTCCTCAATGTTCTGCTCAAAGGTGGGGTGCTTGGATCCTCCTGTCTCTGGGTAAAAAGGGGTAACAAAGGGACCTGCAGTTAAACACACTCGGAGCTATGTCATCCCTGGCAGGGTGGATGCAGTGTCTCTGCATATCAGTTTGACTTCTTTGAGGAAGAGCCTAAGATGGTACCTCCCAGCATCCTTCTTACATGATCTTAGCCAAAGTCCTAGCTTCCTTGTCTGACTTCACACCCCTCCACTTCTTCCTTGGTTTCTTGGGCAGGATAGTTGCTAAGAGCCCTGCAGAAAGATTAGGAAGAGGTGAAAAGGTAATGCTGGAGGTAATGTTTACTCTCCCAGGGTCCCTGTGTGACCCAGAATGAACAAGGAGACGGCAGATAAGGTTAATCAGTAGGGCAGGCTGCCTCCTCCTTAGGGACAGTAGTTAGACTCTGAATGAAAACCTAAGAGTGGTATTTGATAAAGGGGGAAACCATGTGGTTCTCACCACTGAATCCTTCAGAAAAATCAGCCCTTTCCAGAAGATGGCTTGATATTGTCTGTAAATACAATTAGTCTGGGGTCTCTGCCACATGGTAATAAAGATGTCTTTTTAAAAAGTAGGAGGGAGATTAAATGATGGCATTAGTAAAGCAAATATATGTATGATAAAGTTTTATGAGTGCTCCTTCCAAGAAAGGAGCTTCACAAAACACTCTTTTATTATCCTTGCTCTATGCTCAGGAAAATTTCCCCTCCCTTATCCAATGTGAAAGTAGGTGGGCTTAGTCATCCAGTATGACATCTCTTTCTTAATTGTTACCTGCAAGAAGGTTCAGACTAGGCAAATACTGGTATTTTAAATTGGATTAAAAAAATAGCTAAAACTTGTTATAGCAAAGTATCAAAATAGTAATAACGATAGCACGTGCCCTCTTGTTGAGCTTTTGTGATTTTCTTGGTTATAGGATTTTGGTTCTCTAGCTTTTAGGGAATAGGGTCAAAGATAATAGGTGGGCTCAATAGTTCTCTGGGTACCACACTTAGCTTTTCCATATGCACAACTCTTAAAAATAATAAAAAATAAATATAAAAAGAGAATTTCCATTCCAGGTGTCATTTAGATTTGTTCTTATGAGTAAGGGCTCACAGGCTAAAGCAAGCAAAAAGTTCTTTTAGATGACATCATATTGCTCTTGCTACATAGCTTAATTAATGTAACATAATATGATATTTTTGTATTAGATAAAAATAAACCTTCAACATCCAGATGATAAGGACGAAACTTTGAACTCCATGTTATTGTGTGACCTAATCACTTTTGGTCTTCCTATCAGTTAGGAAAATTGTCCCAGATGAAATGTTTCTGTCATTTGTTTTATTTTCTTGATTGACAGTGTCAAGTTCCCAAGGTTGGACGGAGGTTAGTTCTAGGTCTTCTAGATTTCTGCCCTAACAATTGGATGAGGAAATACACCAGGTGAACTTTCTAACTCTCCACAACTAGGATTTCGCCACGTGTCCTCTAGATTCCCTGACAGTTAATCCAAGAGAAAGCAAGGAAGAAGCCAAAATGTTTTTTATGGCCTTACCTGGGAAGTCATACTCCATCATTTTTTTTTTTTGGCTCCATACACAAGCCTTATGTAGGAAAGGCTATACAGAGGTGGGGATACTAAGAACTAAAATCAGGAGACCACATGGGAGACTGGCTACCACATTCACTTGTTAAGAGTCTTCCTTTTGTCTTCTACCCACTGAAATTTTCAAGTGTTATTCATGGTCTTCCCTCAAAATGTTAGTAGGTGTTTGGCAAAGGCCACCCTCTGCCCTCGACTGACCTCAGCCTTTACAATGTAGGGTATATCAGCAGTGAAACCTTCCAAGCTTGAAAACAACATACCACTATACTTCACTTGGTGTTATAAAGCTTTCGGAATTCATTCCAAAAAGATGTAACCAGGATTTCTTAAACTCCCTTCACCTTGAACTATCTTTCAAAGGATGTATATCTATGTTTCCAAAAATGCTGTATCTGGAAGGATATGGTTTGATAAATGCATCTTTGGACATGTTCCAAATTGAAGCTGAGCTGTCTTGAAGCTTTTCAGTCTCCATTGAAGTTTCTGTAGCTCTGTGGTATTTGTGGGGCTACCAGTAGGGAATAAGGATGAGTTTGTCCTGAGAGTCACCTTCTTCTTGATTGTTATCTTTGCCACCAGAAACCATAAGGTCTTAGACAAAGGCTTTAAACAAAATAACTGAAGTAATCCTATCCAGCCATTTCTGTATTAGAAAAATCATATTTATGTTGGTGGTCATATTAGGCTCTTCTTAATTAGGGAAAGAGAAGACGATGTCACCAGTCTTACACGATTACTGTGGGACTTAGGAAGGAACAGCATTATCAAGTAACTAGGTTCTGGTGTTCAGGAACCTCTAGTCTTGACTCCAGCCTCTCAGAACCCGGGGAAACTCAGATGAGTCCCTTTAGCGCTTCTGTGCTTCAGTTTCTTTATTTGAAAACCAAGCAGAATAATAATAAACCAAACCACCTAGCGAAACTCAAAGGATACATGTTTAAAAGTCTTCATTCTTCCTCAGGTCCCTAGGAGCATTCAATAGAAGTCTTGAGGGAGGAGGGAAGGGACTTTCCTGAGAAGCTGGTACCTCTGTTGTCCTTAAAATTTCATGTTTCCGAGTTGCCAGCACAATGAGAAAGCGATCAAGTAAGAGTATGCACTGGAAAAGAATCCAAGAAAATTAAGAGATGGGAAGATTCAGGAGGCAAGAAAAGGCCTGTGAAAGGGTTGACGTGCATCAGGGATCTGATGGATGTCACCAACGTCCAGTTTTTCCATCACTCGGTGATTTCATCGGTACACGGAGATAATGTACTCCAATTATAGAGTTGTAAAGTTAAAAGAAATGTCACAAGACTCATTTGATAGTTAAAGAAACAGAGAACTACAAAGGGTTAACACGCCACGAGAGCCCTCAGGTTGCCAGACATGAAACCACAACCCTCATGTTAGAATCTGGGCCTCTTTATGTGAATAAAAAAAAAGTCTTATGTGAATAATAATAAAAAAAAAACAATGAAAAAAAAACGGTTGTTAAGACAAAAATTTCCTGATAATACAGGACCTAAAACATTCCCCTGCATTGTGCTGTATCTGACAGGCCCATATTCTAACAAGTACCATGGGGCAAGCATGTCACCATAATTGCTTGTTAGGAGAGACATCTACTGAGGATGGGGTTAGAACGCCAGCGCTGTCAGAACACGAGGGAAGCCTGCTTCTATTTTGTGGTATGATGACACTGGGCTTCTGTTTCCCTTCGATCAATTTTATTGACGTCTGGTTTACCTAGCAGAAAGATGCAGATTTTTAATTTTGTTGTTTTGTAGGTTGAGAAAACTGCGTGTATGTAGGTAACCTCCAACAAGACTCAGAACAGTTCCCACACCTTGGAAAGTTCCCTCCTGTCCCAGCCAGCCTTCAGCTCCATGTGTGTGTGTGTGCTTAGCAAACATAAGTCTGAGTTCACATCAGAGTCTCTGTCAGCAGAGGTCAGCGGTTCTGGCTTGGTCCTTGCACTGTCTGGTGACCTGAGTAATAAAGAATAGAGAGCTGGCTCTTACTTCTGTGGTCGGCTTTAGAGACAAACAGGAAATGATTGAGTTGCAATACCTTTGTTTGTCCTCCCAACCCAGAATGATAAGGGGTGAATCGACAAGTCTGGAAATCACCACAGACCAACAGGGTTGGGGAGGTTTTCAGAAGAGTGGATTTGTGGGAGAATGGAGGTCGGGCAGCCCAGGGGAGTTGGATGACCAGGAGTTGACTTCTAACATCAACTGTCATCTCATGGTTTTGAACACTTATTGTGTATCCTGCTGAGTAGCTTCGATAGACAAGTGAGGTCTAGGATAGGAGGGATCAGGCTCTTTCCATAATTATTGCATAATATAGCACATGCTACATTAACATACATTATTTACTAAATAAATGCAGGTTTTAAAAAAAAATGTCGGACTATGATCCTGTTGCCCTTTTGCTTTTGAAAATGGCCTTGGTGCCTCTCAGGCCTTGGCCAGCTCTCCCGGGCTTTGAGAAGCACCAGAGAGGGAGCATTTGCCAAGCCTCTAATGACAAGGGCCCATTAGAGCACATGGCTGGATTCCTGGAACCATCGAGTAGATTTAAAAAAAAAAAAATGGAGCCAGAAAATTAGCTTGATGCTCACTCTGCCAAGGAGGGACACACATCCCCAGTGGTGGCCGCTCCCTGGAGGTGAGGCAGATGGGTCATTATGGCAACACTGCCAACAGCAGCTTGGCTCCAAGCATCTCTCCAGCTCACCACCCCCAATGCTGGCCAGTTTAGGAATTCTTGTAACCCCCATGGCTCGTGCTGTCAGTACAAGAGGCTTACAAAACAACAAAGAGTATTTTAAAAAGGAGGAGAGTAGCGGGTATATGAAATCATTAACAATATAGAGAAATAAATGTCTTATGCCACCTGCTGGGAGTCGAGGGGGGAAGTCAGGTGTCCTGTGACAAGGGTGGGACAAGAGTGAGGATGACTAGTAACTTATGAAGAGATGAAGTGATAAGGACCCTGCTGTGACTGTATTGTTCTCCCCAAACTCATCTGTGACATCCCAACCATCAGTATCTCAGAATGGGACTTTGTTAGGAAATAGATCTTAACAGAGTTATTAAGAATAAAAATGGGCTCCTATGTGGCCCTAATTCAATGTGCTATTGTCTTTACAAAAAAATGAATATTTAGTGATAAGCAATATTTAAAAAAACAAAAACTATATACAAGCTTATTCACTCTGTTTTCAATCCAAGGCTCCTTCAAGCTGAAGGTCTTGATTTTGTTTTGGTTTTTGGTTTTTTTCTCTCCAGAATAGGAGGAAGTAAACTTCTCTTGTTTAAGACCCTACTCTGTAGCAGTTTGCAACAACAGCTGTAAAAGGCTAAAGTTGTACTGCAGAACACTGGAGGGTCTCCTCAGACAGAGTATGATCAAGACGTTTTAGTTCCTAGACCAAGGAGTCTTGGCTGCGATCTGAATGTGAAAGAGGAGCTATCCAGCAAGGACAAGAGGTGGCATGGGCTGGAGAAGGAAAAGATATCTGGCCAGAGATTCTGCCTATCCAGGGGTCTTGTAGACCAAGGTGGACCTTTGAGGATTTTGCTTATGTAGTGGAAACTTGAAGAAGCCTGAAGGCAGGCATTAGATGCAATCTGAGAAACAAGCCTGAAGCAGACCAGAGTAGACAATGTCAGGCAGGCTATCCCACACAGGTGTCTGGAAATGGCCCTAATCCTCTATTGGCAGCTTCCTCCTGCAAAATCTCACCTCTGAAAATAAAGCTATAAACCAGGCCACCAACCATGTCTACATATTTACTAGTGGAGATAAAGAATTTTCTTTTTCCTCGGTAGTGATTGATTTATGTGGGTCTCTAGGCTCAGGTAAATTGTTACCCACCAGGTAAGCTACAACTGCAAGACTGGGGATGGGGTAATCGCCCACCCTGCCCCGTCTGTGTGCCCTGGGTTCTTCACACTGAGAACTGTAGATGATGCAGCCTTGTGCTTATTGAAACTGGCCTAGATGGGTCTCATTTACCCTCACAAGGCCTGATGACTAATTGCCTGACTTTAGTGACTGTTTTGATTTGGAGCCAGCAAATTCTGAAGTCAGAGGGTGGGAGGCACGGGGAAGGTATTTGCCCAAGGATTCTGGATTTTAGTCTGAGTTTGTTACTTTCCAAACAATAAACAGGCATTTTTTTTTCTGAATGGAAACAAGCCAACCTGTCTGGGTTTTAAAATACTTTCCGGGAACATGTTGGGTGTGGTGTGATGTGGGAAAGCTATGCACGGGTCAAATAAAACTGCGTGTGAGATTTGTCTCCATCCTCGGTCCAAAACAACCACCATACCAGAGACACTGCTTGCTTGGTGAATGAACAGAAGTGGGAGATTGTTGGAAGCTCAATTTTGGGCCTTCCTTTTAGGGGGATGGATAGGGAGAAGATAGCAGGAGATTGAACAATGAGCTTTCTCAGGGCCAATATCTGAACAATAGATTTTGTTTTATTGTCTAGAGAAAGGCAGGGACTATTCTCCCACATTTTGTAGGCTGTCACACAGAAGGATATATCTGGAGCTGATTTTAAATACTGGTTTTCAATTGATTCCTCTATCTGCAGGCAGATATAGGTCTTCCAGTATGATTTCATGTCTGAACCCCAGGGACTGGTGAACTACTGAAGGTTGGAAAGGGGACTTTCCAATTCATTTTGAGTTCTTTTCAGAAGGCAAGTCAAGCCCCAGCTCTGGGAAGATCAATGAGAGACCAGAGTCATCACTGGCCTGGCTTCCTGATGTTTCTGAATATGGGGAAAGGCTCACATCACAATAATGACAACAATAACCACAATTGTTATTGCTGTGCCTTTGGAGGTGCACAGTTGTTCTCTTAGACTTAACCATATGGAGCAAACTACCATCAAATGGCCAGTGAGATTATGTAGTAGAATAGGACAAAACTTTAGAACTGCCTCTCAGGTCTGAATTCAGACCACAGCCTCCCTTGTGATAGGGACACCAAGGGAGAGAAAATGGCAAGCTATAGATGAAGCCAGGTGTAAGTGAGAACTTTCTAGAAGCATCCATGTTGCATTCTGAGACTCTGATCACCATGTGCATGGCCAGTATCTTTGCCTTATTTTATTTATCTTCACCTAATGGGAGGGGATGTTTTTTGCCGTGGATGGAACAGGAAACAGCCTGTGACATGAGTATGAACAGGGATAGGAAGTATTTACTCTAATAGTCTTCTCTTCTGGCCAATGCAGGAGGGAGGCATTTCAGGAGCTGGATCTTAATGTTTGTCCCTCTGGTAGGTATAATACTGTCAGTACACCTCTCACACCTGGTACTCAGGTTAGGAGGTTACACATGGTAGTACACTCTCAACCTAAGAATAATTTGCTTTCTGGCAAAACTCCAGAAATAATGGATTTGCCAGAATCTCTAAATCAATGGTTCTCAGCCTGTGGGTTGTGACCCCTTTGGCAAACCTCTATTTCCCAAAATATTTACATTACAATTAATAACAGGAGCAAAATTATAGTTATAAAGTAACAATGAAAATATATTATGGTTGGAGGTCACCACAATGTGAGGAACTGTATTAAGGGGTCGCAGCATTAGGAAGGTTGAGAACTACTGCTCTAAATAGTCACTGGCCTCTCTGAGTCAAGCTGTGGGTGACCAGGGCCCTTTTTAATACCCTTTGTGGGCAGCACTGGCTGTGACTGGCCACAGGCTGGTCACTCTAAGTATTAGAGATCAGGAACTTGGAGAAGAAAAGAATTTGCTGTGGTTTTGTATTCTAGGCAACTGGCCATTATATTCCGTTCAAGCCTGGAGATCGATTCTCATTCTATCAATAGATGTGATTTTGGGTCTTGTGTTGTAATGACTCTTTCTCAGAACGAGCTGCCACTTGGTTAGAAGTTGCTAGCTGGTTTCACAGTGGTGCAGTTGAGAAGGCCCAGTGGCAAGATCCAGTGTAGAGCAATATCAATCCAGAGGAACCATATAGAAAACTCCAAGGCCTTTGTTCAATCATCCATTCCCGTGGGAGCTCAGCCAGTCATACTTCTGGCTTTGATTTTATTTGTTTTGAGACAGAGTTTCACTATGTAGCTCTGGCTGGCCTGAGACTCACTATATAGATCACTGGGACTCACTAGATAGGCTTCAAATTCATACAAATGCATACATTAAACTGATAATAGATTATCCTAGATTTACTGATTCATGACCCACAGGCTGATATTATAAGATATACTGATGGAGTATAAGGAGCACTGCCTGAAAACAATTCTTTATATATATATATATATATATATATATATATATATATATATATAAAACTTTATCATTTTTTAAGGTTGAGAAAATTTGTATACTAACGGCATGGTGATGCTTATTTGTTTTGCATATAGAGTTAAATCTTGGCAGAATATTTGATCCTGCAGGATGGCATAAAATATCTTCAACATTATGAAAAGTAAAATCCACCTGCCTGTGCCTCCTGAGTGCTGGGATCAAAGGTGTGCACCACCTTCCTCAGCTACCGTCTTTTCCAGTAAGCCTGCATAGCTCCCCTCCATTTCGAGCTGAGTTTCTGCTGTGTCTCCTTGGCTTAGAGCACTGAAGAATATTTACAACCAAATTAACTGTTTTCAGACAATTGATTGTAGACATAAAGCAGCCAACACACTCGATGAGGTAAGAAGATTGTTTCAGTATCTCTGTGGCCCAAACCAGCCCACTTCTGTCTTCAGACAGAGCCTCCTGAGTTCAAGTTTAAGGCACTCTGGTTGTGTGGAGGCATGGTAGCTGAAGAGGTTAGCACCGACTTACTAGGTGGAGTGTCTGAGAAGATTGAATATGCTGACCGCATTTTGCTGTATAGGGAGCAGTAGGACATGTGTGAGCTATATGGTCAGGTGACCATGAGAAATATAAAATGAAGAGTGTTAGGATTGGGAGAAGAAAGGCTGAAGATGTAGCAAACACTACTGGCAGAAGAAGATGGGTCTATAGAGATGTCACAGGGAGCAAAGTGAGGGCACAGTTTCCCTGGGTTGGGCCTCTATAGTTGGCCTCCTTTTCCTTAGACAAAGTTGGTTACAGGTGCTTCATTAAGCAGTGGGAAAAACTGTACCAAGAGACAAGCACTCAGATATGTGACCAATTTGGAATGGTGTGTCCCCTTTCCCCCTTCCTCCTCCCTTTGCCCCTCCCCCTTCTCTTCCCTTACCCCCCTTTGTTTCTGTGTGTGTGTGTGTGTGTGCATGAATGTGTGTGTGTGTGTGTGTGTGTGTGTGTGTGTGTGTGTGTGAAGTTGGGGGTAGGAGGTATGGCTTAGAAGCAGTAACAGGCTTGGTTTATTCCACAGGCAGCTGTCAGCCGAGGGGCGCTTCCAGTTGTGATTGAGAAACGGCCGTGCACTATCTTTCCCAGAGTGGGTTGATAGTAATTAATTGTTCATTGATCCCTCAGGTCAGCTAGAGGTCACCGAAGTTACTCTAGTGGCTTGCTAGTTTGCCAAGCAACCAGGAGGAGTAGTTTCGAGACCAGTGGGAACTGGCCTGTGCCCTCAGCCCTGACAAAAGGTGATGAGATAATTATGATAACCCTAATGTCTGCTATTACCAATAACATGTAGTGAGGCACTCAAGAAAAACAAATGTCAACACATCACTTAAGACTTGAGGATGAAGATAGGGAGGAGGAAGAGGAGGAGTGGCGTGGTTGGAGTCAGTGTCCCTGCATAGATAGGAACTAACACTGCATAGATAGGTATTAACACTTTGTTCCCAGTTCGTGGTGATGTTAAGGGGGTATGGGGAGGCCTTGCTGGAGGAAGTGACTCACTGTGGGGAAGGATTTGAAGGTTCAAAGCCTGCCCCCTATCTCTGGTTCTTTCTCTGCTTTGCATTTGCCGCTGAAGATGTGGTCTCCTAGCTTCTCTGGATGCCCACTTCCATTCCTCCCACATCATTATGGACTCCCTTTGGAACTGTAAGTCAAAACTGGCTTTCCCTCCTATAAGATGCCTTCATCATGGTGTTTTATTATACCACAGCAAAAGAAGAGGAGCTAATAAATGGAGAAAAAAGAAGAAAAAAAGAAATGATTTTAACAGTTGCCATATATATTTTTTTCAGCACAGGATGTAATATTCCAGTGGGATTGTTATTGTAGCTGCCGTCTTAGGTAAATGTCCTTCTGGGAACAAAGCTGCTCCTGGGAAATCCCACAGGTCTCCCCCTCCACCTGCCTATTTATACACACAGGCAATCGCAGTCCAAGACAGAGTCCGAGATCTGAAGGGCACACAAAGCTTTCACATAGGAAAGTACTCGGATCCAGATTGTGTTCTACCTTCCACACCTTCCTAGCCTATGATTGGTCCCAATACAGGACAAGTTGCCCACCCATCATCTGCATTTGTGTTGCCTTCATCCAACAAAGAGGCATGGTGTACGTCTTTGTGGTAGACACCATGCTCAGTGCTCATCTCACATCCATGTTCCTCGTTTAGGACCTGTGTCGGTCCTAAATGGTCTTCCTTGTTTGTATCTCCCACCTCCAAATAGACTATAAACGTTTTGAAGATTAGCTACCTTGGGTCTCCTTGACAACAACCACGTTTAGCCTTTATTGAGTGTTTTATGGGGTACACTCCACCCTTAGTAGGCGTGCTGATTTATGTGAGGTGAGATTCAGTCCTTTCTAGAAATCCTAGTGGCTAAGAGAGCAAGACTACTGATAGAGTATTGTGTGAATGTTCTCGTTGAAACATACCACGTTATAGTTATTCTAATGCTCTGAACTATCAGAGCTATAACCATATTAACTTGGGGGAGGAGAGTGAAGGAATGACCCACTCCTTTTGGAATGCGGTATTTTTTTTTCTGGGCATCAGTACTTTTCTATTCAAGAGAGACGGATGTGGGTATCTTTTGTGGATCTTACTGGCACTACAGATTTCTTGTTGAAACACCCTTACAACAGATTAACCACCCAATCTGAAGGACGCCTTTGGCGCATCTTACCCAGGTTTTCTTGTAATGAAGCGTTTCAGGTTATAATCTCAGACCCTTGTCACTTTCTTCCCTTGCCCTCAGCTGCCACTCTGAGCTCTCCACACGTAACGATTCTTATCTAGGTTCTTAGTTACCGTTTCTACCAATAATCTCCCCAAGTGGCCTGGTCTCCCCAAGTGGCCTGGTCTCCCTTTCTTTGGACTTCATTGGCAGATCTCCCTAGCTGCATGTCCCATATGGACCTCACACTCAGTAAATGAGGATTGCTAGACCATTTCTCTTTGCCTCCCCAGTCTCATCTTCGGACATTTTGCCCACTTCGTCAACAATGTCATCCCTGTTGGCTCAGTCAGAAACATCGGAGTGAACATTAGCCCTCTTTCTTCTTGTCAGTCCTCACTCCCAGTTCGCTACTCATCAACTCCAGAATGAATTGTGTATGTGTGTAATGGTGTGCATATATAATGTGCATAAATGAGGAGGGAGTAAGGGAAGGAGTGAGGGGGTGAGACGAGGGAGGGAAGGAGGGAGGAAGGGGGAGGGGGAGGAGGAGAGGGAGAGGGAGAGAAAGAACACTAATAGCTTGCTTTACTAGGCTTTTGCTATATCATGTAGTCCCCGTAAGCTGCCTCTGCGTAGAGATCTGGTTAACATAACCTTCTGCCTGGTTTGTTATTCGCTTTGTTATTTTTTTCTCTCCAGACTCCAGTGTGTGCTACATCATAATGGTTCAGCAATTTGTTGAGAGAAACTAGTTCTGGGTGTATCTTTTCTACAATTTACTTAGTATCTCAAATTGGTGCTCTCAGAATTTAAAAGGTTAAAAAATAACATCATACCTGTATCAACAAGTCCAAACACAAAGAAGACTTTCTTACCCCTGTCTGTATGTTTACTTGTAAGTAGCTTAAAGCGGTATCACAAACTTTAGAGTCTAAAGGCAGGAGGCTCTCTTTAAAGATACTCCTCCCTTTCCTAGGTACCAGGCTTCTTTGGAGAATTAGCTTCTGAATATGAACAAGCCAGCTCTTTAAAGTTTAATGCCCCAGCCATTTTAATTGTTTCTTCCAAAGTACAAAAGAGCAGCTGGGCTACAGAGGCAGCGATCACTTGCCAACTTTCCGTTCCCTTCTGCAGAACCAGCTGAGCTCTTTCTGAGATTTACAGTCACCCCGTCTGAGACCCCGGCTTGGCCTCTACCTTTACACTCACATAAAAGGAGCCTCATTTCTGCTTTTAAGAAATGTATTGCTCAAGAGATTTTTGATTTGGATTCTTTTAAGAATAATGCAATAAAGCATAATAAAACTTTAAAGTTTTCCTTTTTTTTCTCTAAGTGCCCTTTCTTTCTTCTGCACTTAAATTGTCCTGAGATTGTGTTGCCAGGTAAAATATAGGACACGTTTTATTGTCCTAGTCTGACATCCATTTCTGTAACAAAATATTGGAGACGTGAAGGCGGTGGACAGAGCTCAGTCAATAAAGTGCTTGCTTTGTAAGCATAAAGACCTGAGTTTGAACTTCAGAACAAAAACAAAACAAAACAAAAACAAATGAACAAACAAACGAACAAACAAAACAGATCTCAAGGTCTGCATTTGTAAACCTTGAGCTGGGGTTTGCTGGCCATCCTAGCCAAAGTGATGAGTCCCAGGCCAGGGAGAAACTGTCTCATACAGCAAGTTGAGGGCTGGAGACATGGCCCAGTCTCTAAGGGGACCTATTGCTCTTCTAGAGGGCCCTAATTTCCAGCACACACATTAGTTAGCTCACAACTGCCTGAAACTTCAACTGCATGGGAACTCAGGGGATCTAATATTCTCTTTGGACCTCTGTGGGTACACACTCATGTGGTACATAATACATAAGTTAAAATAAAAATAAACCTAAAAAATTACAAAAAAAAACAAGAAAAAAATTAAAAACAGACAAAGTGGATGGCTTCTGAGGAATTCTATCTGAGGATGTTCCCTGGCTTCCATGTATGGGGATCAGTCTGCATTGAAAATCTCCTTAGCTCCATCCCATTGAAGAGTCAACCACATCATAGTGGGACAATGTCTATGAAGGTGAGGTCACGTGGCAAGACAAGAAGCTAGAGAATGAGGAGAAAGAATGGAGCTTGTCCAATTTTCTTCTATAATTTTGTTGAAGATATAGTACTACCGGAGGATCCTGCAATACCTCTCCTGGGTATATATCCAGAAGAGGTTCCAACCAGTAAGAAGGACACATGCTCCACTATGTTCATAACAGCCTTATTTATAATAGCCAGAAGCTGGAAAGAACCCAGATGCCCCTCAACAGAGGAATGGATACAGAAAATGTGGTACATTTACACAATGGAGTACTACTCAGATATTAAAAAGAATGAATTTATGAAATCCCTAGGCAAATGGATGGACCTGGAGGGCATCATCCTGAGTGAGGTAACCCAATCACAAAGGAACTCACACAATATGTACTCACTGATAAGTGGATATTAGCCTAGAAACTTAGGATACCCAAGATATAAGATACAATTGGCTAAACGCATGAAACTCAAGAAGAACGAAGACCAAAGTGTGGACACTTTGCCCCTTCTTAGAACTGGGAACAAAACACCCATGGAAGGAGTTACAGAGACAAAGTTTGGAGCTGTGACAAAAGGATGGACCATCTAGGGACTGCCATATCCCGGGATCCATCCCATATTCAACTTCCAAACACTGACACCATTGCATACACTAGCAAGATTTTGCTGAAAGGACCCAGATATAGCTGTCTCTTGTGAGACTATGCCTGGGCCTAGCAAACACAGAAGTGGATGCTCACAGTCAACTATTGGATGGATCACAGGGCCCCCAATGGAGGAGCTAGAGAAAGTACCCAAGTAACTAAAGGGATCTGCAACCCTATAGGTGGAACAACATTATGAACTAACCAGTACCCCGGAGCTCTTGACTCTAGCTGCATATGTATTAAAAGATGGCCTAGTCGACCATCACTGGAAAGGGAGGCCCATTGGACTTGCAAGCTTTATATGCCCCAGTACAGGGGAATGCCAGGGCCAAAAAGTGGGAGTGGGTGGGTAGGGGAGTGGGAGGGGGTATGGGGGACTTTTGGGATAGCATTGGAAATGTAAATAAAATACCTAATAAAAATATTTAAAAATACCTAATAAAAATATTTTAAAAAAGAAATAAGGAACACACACATACACACACACAAAAAAAACCTTAAAAAAAAAAAAGAATGGAGCTTGTTCTTTTATAACAAACCTTTCCTGGGAACTAATTGTTTCCCGTGAATGCTTGGTTAGTCGCACTGACAGTAGCACCCCCAGCAAATGCATTTGGCTGCTTCTGAATATCCCTATTACATCACAGTTTGCCACACTGGGGACACACTTCCAGTATATGAAATTTTGGGTGGCACTCAAACCATGAGGCTCAGTAAATCTGAATTTCAGAGAGAGAGCAAATGCTTGCTTGTATACATAAATCGCATGCAAATTTTAGAGCTTGGTTCTATTTTAAATTTTTTGTTATCTATCTAAAGCTCAAACTTACTGGCCTCCTGTACTTTAATTTGCTAAATCTGACAACCTGAGGCCTTTTGTTTCTTCCATGTGAATCTGAAAAATGAAAAGTACTAATCTATTTGAGAGAGCACTATTCCTAAAATCAGTGAATCGGTGAATAAATTAATGAACCCTATGAGTTGAGACATCCTTCTCACAAGAGTGTGTTTTTTCTACTTCCTCATAAATAGTTCCCTTTTTGTAGTCCCGGATAAATGAACAGAATTTCTGGGGTTCGATACATTTTCATCTGTGCATTTTACCTACTATTGAAATTATATATTGAAACTATATATGTTTCTAGGGGACTTGTACATAGGTGAAAGTCTCTGTCCCTGCGGCCACAACTGAACATTCATGAAGCAAAAGAGAAAATGATTTACTTGAGCTGTGATCCCCTCCCACAAAGATGAGTGAAAAGAATTTCATAAAAAGAGTAGAGCAGTGGATCCAGAGGGATAGACAGACAGACAGGCAGGCAGACAGAGAGACAGAAACACACACACATACACACACACACACACACACACACACACACACACACACACACAGTGTGTGTTCCTCTTTAGGATGCATAGTGTCCCTTCTGCTTTTCCCTCTTTCCTCTCCAGCTCCAGCTCTCAGAGCTGGGTGAGTGCGGATGCCCCCAGAGGCACCATTTGGCCTTGGGTTTGAAATCGATTCTTTCTGGGTTACAGGGTGTCAACAGCAAGCAGGAGCTCAGCTGTCATTTGTAAGTCTTCTATAGACTCTGACAGCAGTGCCAGATTCCTGCCCGCTGTCTTTTGTGTCAGGCTCTAATCCACACGGGGGGGGGGTGACATGAAGGGGACCTACATGGGACTGCCTACATATGGGTTGAAGTTACCTGCAGGATAGTTCTAAGAGGACATTGTGATGATCCCTTCCCACCTTGGTCCTGTCCCGGATTATCCTTTTGACTTAAACACTTGCTTTGGGGGCTTCTTTGGAGGAAAATCTGACCCAAGACCCAGGAGTCATGTAGTCTCAATTGTAAGAGCCTGTCTGATATATTCAATCATGGATGGGAGACGTAGTAACTTTATGGGTGTCCTAGTTAGGGGTTTACTGCTGTGAAACCATGACCAAGGCAACTCTTATAGAAAGAACATTTCATTGGATCCCACTTACAGATTCTGAGGTTGTCCGTTATCATCAAGGTGGGAACATAGCAGCATCCAGACAGGGATGGTGCAGGAGGAGCTGAGAGTTCTACATCTTCATCTGAAGGCTGCCAGGAGACTGGTTTCCAGGCAACTGTGAGGAAGGTCTTAAAGCCCACACCCACAATGCTATACTTCCTCCAACAAGACCACACTTCCAAATTGTGCCACTCCCTGGGTCAAGCATATTCAAACCACCACAATGGGCAAGTTTACTTCTCTCAAAGGGACCTGTAGAAGTTTTGGGAAGTGACATCTAACTAGACAGGTAGTGAAGAGTGAAACTTGAAGCAGGGGGGTCTGTGATGATTTTATAGTGTCAGGACTGAAACCTCAGAGCTGAGGTGGTTCACGGTCTTTGGAAGAAAACGTTTCGAACAGGATTTTGAAAGAAATAGGGAAAGCAGAATGAAATGCAGGGATGCTTGCCTCTGAAAGACAGATCCCCAGGAATGACAGCAGAGAGGGATAGGGCAGATATGAACGGCTGGAAGCAGGAGGCAAACGATGGGAGGCATTCTGCACTCTGGTTTAGGAAACGAGGGAACACCTAGAGCAAGGGACGCTTGCGAAGCACATAGTCCTGGGACCACTCTGGAGCGTGTAGTGCATGGAGACAAGAACACATTGTTCCTGGGGATGCTGTACTGTAATTTCTAGATCATGTAGCTGACTGTCTGGAGAACTACAAACATTTGCTTTGTACTTCCTAGAACTGGTTGGTTTCTGGTCCCTTATGAAATAAACAGTGAATGGTGGTGTTTAGTCGGAACCCCTGCTCATCCCCTGTATAAGCCAAGAAACCCGGTTTGTTCTTTTTCCTCTAACGCTGCCAGCAAGGAGAAAACTCCGGGCTAATGCATCATCTCTCCCAGTCACCAAGTTTCAGGCAATCCACCTGCCAGTGCTTGCCCAGGGGCTCAGCTTTGTTTTTGTTTTTAACCTTATATGGGCACAATCCCAGCTCCTAGTTTACATGTCATCACCCTGCGCCCAAGAGCTATAACACCCCCTTGCTTTAGCCCAGGCTTGCGACTCCTTTGACCTCCATTGGTGAGACTGGTGAACTTGCCCTGAGAGCTGCCTCTGAATAAACCTGCCTTTTACACTCTTGATTTGGCTTGAGTTAGTTCATTTTGTAGGTGGAGAAGCCTATTAGATATCAGCAGACATCAGGTAATCACTGAATTTTTTTTTTGTTTGTTTGTTAGATAGGATGAGTTGGACAAGGAAGAGCATTCTGGTTTCCTGTTCCTATCTAGCCAGTCTTGGGTGTTCAGATCTCATCATTTCCATGTCCAGTTCAGCCAATTACAAACGTCTAGAAGGAATGTTGGTCACACTAGCCTTCCCTCTTTCTTTGTTCCTTCAATAAAAATGCCAGGGAATGGGGGTGGGGGGGAGAAGTGGGTGGCAGATCTTTACAGTATTCTTAGAAAAGTGAGCTCAACAAGTTTTGCTAGTTCTCTCTGCCTCATACTCAGTGAACTTCAGGCAGAAAGAGCAGGGCGGGACTCCATTCGAATTAGAGCTTTAGACCTGTCATCAGCTATGAGTAGGTCTGGATACACTAGGCAGGCTCTTATATTTGAAAAACAAAAGTTATTCAGTGGAACTGCATCAGGCAGACAAGCAGTGGAGTGAGGTCCAGTTCTAACCCTTTCGTGGGATGTGGGAGGAGCTTGTGTAGTCCGCTGAAGGACATAGCCGTGGGAGAGGCAGCTTACGTGTTTCTTCCACTACATCTATTTAAAAAAGGAGAAGAAGAAGAAGAAGAAGGAGAAGGAGAAGAAGAAGAAGAAGAAGAAGAAGAAGAAGAAGAAGAAGAAGAAGAAGAAGAAGAAGAAGAAGAAGAAGAAGAAGAAGAAGAAGAAGGTTAGTCACTGGTCATGAAATAAAGAGCAGGTCAACAGACTGCTTCAAATTCCTGAACAGATGCTGCAGCAGTGGCTTCATCATGTCCCTGAAATGTTTGTATCAGAAGTTTAGTCCCCAGTATGTGGGTGTGTCAGTGATGGAATCTTTTATAGGTGAATTACAACGTAATTAAGGCATCAGGGCACCACCATCAGAAGCGATTGATGTAGTTCTTTCAGGACCCTGGTTGGTTCTTGCCTAGAGCGAGTTATTACTTAGCAAACCTGGTGCCTGAATTTCTCTGGTTTCCTGGGTCACCCAGTGCTTATTTTCTCTTACAGGTGTCTTAGCATGATGCATCTACTTTGCTGTGGTACAGATGGCCGTCCCCAGAGCCCAGTAGACAACATTGTCATGCCTTTGCATTTCCAGTGAGTTAAATAAGATTCTTTCTGTGTGAAGTGTCTGTCCTCGGTAGGTATGTTGTTAAAGAAGCAGAAAACACTATCAGTGGGAAAGAGACAGCCTAATGACCACATTCTTTTCTGTTTGGACAATGTGATGGAGGTATTCTCTATTTTGAGTATTTAATCTGAACTGCCATGGCATGTTCTAAAACCACCTGATGGGGTTATAAACAGGCAGAGCTAAGCTGGCCTGTGATGGGGAGTACAAGAGAGAAACAGTCCTGTGAGACATTAATCAGAAGCCAGGTGAAAAGTCTTTGAGAGATGCCAGAAATACTACAGATTACGATTGGAAGGGATTGTCACATGGAGGCTGGGTATGGAAAGCATGGGACCCAACATTCCATGCTCCAAGGCTCTGGCCACAGCCTGTCCTGAGGATGATGGGGATTCCCTAGCTCTGACAGATTGCCAGTGATAGTTTTCCATACCTCCAACTAGGGAGAAAGAAATCCCATACAGGTGTATTACCCACACAGTGTTCGGCACCGCACAGCTTAGCTGCCTTTGGTCTCAGCTTCTTCCAAGACTTTCCCCACCCTCTTTCCTCTTCTTTATTCATTCATTGCTCCTCATGTCTAAAACATGCATCCTCCTGCTGACTGATGGGCTCACAGCAGTGCTGCAGTGGGGTTTGTCTGACTGAGTTAGAAGTGAAACACATCGTTGCTGCATTTCTAGGTCTTGGCTAGTGCACAGACCCTCTTTTTATATCCCTTGCATGGATGCTGATACTGTGTAGACTGGATGGAAATTAGGGAGACTTAGTTCCTATTAGTCAGCATACAAAGCTGGCAATCCGAGTGTCTAGACAGCCCTATCGAGTGAATAAGTCTATGGAAAAAGTTAGCCTATATCATATAGTTTATTATGGATTGATATGCAATTTCTTTCTTACGTTTTCAAATATTGGGGATAGTGTGTGGGTATTAGCCTTTGGGCACTTCCCAAAGTCTAGAAAGTGCTGATTGGGAGGACATGTTTCCAGATGAACAGTAAGGAATCTGAGGACTGGGAAGATGGCTCAGTGGACAAAATGCTTGCTATGCAAGTGTGGGGACAGAAGGGCAGATCCCATCTCCCACACAAGAGCTGAGCCAATGCCCACCCAGAATCCCACCCTATAACTCCAGGAGCAGTCTGGTTCATTAGACTAGCTCCAGGACAAGGAAATAAATAATGTCTCTGTAAAATAATGAAAAAGTGATTGAGGAAGACATTTGACATCAATCTTTGCCTCCAGACACATGTGTATACATATATATGTGTTACATACATGTGCACCCACATACATGAAAACACAGATGCTCACATGCAGAGATACTACATATATACACATACACACATATGCAAAATAGGAGATAGAGAAGGAGGAGGAGGTGGTAGTGATGGTGGTGGTGGAGGAGGAGGGGGAGGAAGAGGAGATGGTTGTAAGGGAGGAGGGGAATAAATGTTTGGCATACAGGGTGGAGAGCTTTGCAGGGCCACCACACAGGGACCCTCTGAGCAACAAGCTCCTACACCAGGGCCACTCAGGTGCTTCCCACTCTCCCTGTGTCCTGGCTCGCAGTGCAGTTTATCTTCCCAGTTCCCTGACAAGGGCTAATTGCTTGTAACAAAACTTGGCCTTAGAAATGTCAGGCATAATAGTAAGAAGGGGGAGGAGGAAGGAGGGAATTAAAACCAACAAGAGGAATTGGCAGAAGCCACCGTGGGGTGTGCAGTCCCTGGGCTCTGGGGCCAGCCACGTTTATTAACTGATGCGGATTTAGAAGGTCACCACCTTGCACAGCGGTCACTCCAGCCCAGTGGCCCCCAGGTAGCAGCTGTCATGAGAACACTGTGGAAAGGGCAGAGAAGTGTCAGCAGGCCCCACAGCACTTCCCAGCAGCTCCGAGGCCAGGCCAGGGCCTGCCCTCCACCAAATGCCAGAGTAAAACATTTATTAAGCCAGTTCCTTCTAGTCCACTGGGCCCATCACTGACAGCGGGCAGCCTGCTTCCAAGGCTCAGCTTTAACTCAGGGAGGCCACAGGCTTCCCCTCCACATCTCTCTCCCTGCCCTGCTTCCCTCTGCTGTTGTTCTGGATGAGGTGGCACCATAAGGAAAGAAAATGTGAGCTTGCTTCTGGCTTGTACCCAGAAACCCCATTTTCAATACTTTCTAGCTTTGCTCTGGATTCCTCTCTCTGTGTCTCTCTCTCTGTGTCTCTGTCTCTGTCTCTCTCTGTCTCTGTCTCTGTCTCTCTCTGTCTCTCTCTCTGTCTCTGTCTCTGTCTGTCTCTGTCTCTCTGTCTCTCTCTGTTTCTCTCTCTCTCTTTCTCTGTCTGTGTCTGTCTGTCTGTCTGTCTGTCTGTCTCTCTCTCTCTCTCTCTCTCTCCCTCTCCTCTGCTCTCTAACAATCGGCCTGAAATTGAACACAACTGTTCTACATTAAAGCATTAATAAAAATGCTTTTGGCTTTGGAATATTTATAGTGGGCAGTAGAAAAGACTGGCCAAGGGCATTGCCCCAGGTAGAGTAATTAGGGGTTCCTTAGTCCAACCTCTGCCCTGACCCTCGGTTTTGTGTGTGTGTGTGTGTGTGTATTGTTGAGGTGAGGTTAGGGACACTCTGGGCCTATTCATTGTAATGCAAAGTCAATACTTTTTTTAAAAAAATTATGTGTATGAATGTTTTGCATACATGTATGTGTGCACACGTATGCCTGGTGCCCATGGAGGCCAGAAGAAGGGGCTATAAGCTCCTTGGAACTGGAGTTATAGACAACTGTGATCCATGATGTTGGTACTGGGACTTGAATTGGAGTCCTCCGCAAGAACAGCAAATGTACTTAATTGCTGAACCATCTCTCCAAAGTCCATTCTTTATGACATCAGTTCCTCCTGCCCTTTGCCGATGCTCTTTGTGTAACCATAGTGAGATCTGTGACACACAGCTAAAGCCACAGGTCATTTGTTCAGGGTCTGGGGCAGTCAGCAGGGAGTTTACTCACTGGACTGCCTGGATTATTTTTGTATTTCTGATACTTTCTAGGTGGCTCTAGTCATTTCTCTCAATTTTAGTCTCCTTGCTTGTATAAGGGTAAGCGTGGTACCTACCTTACTGGGCTACTGTGGGGATTTAGAATGTTTATACACAAAAACACTTAGAAGGGGCTGAGGAAATAGTTCAGTCAGTAAAGTGAATGCCTTGAGAGTATGCAGAGCTTAGCTTGGTTTGCAGAACCTGTGAATAAAAGCAGGGAGTGGGGAGTGGCCCGGAGAGAGAGAGAGAGATCCACTGTGTAGAATGCTCACTGCTCTAGCAGAACCAGAGTTCAGATTCGGATGCTCACATCTGATGGATCACAACTGCCTGTGATTCCCAGCTCCAAGGTGTCTGATGCCTCCTTCTGGCCTTCATAGCCAGGCTCCATTATACACATATGCACATACACACCCATAGAGATGCACAAACTAAAAAATAAAATAAATCTTAAAAAGAAAAAAATTGTATGGTGATGTGTTCTAATGTAACCCAGCTCTGGGGAGACAGAGAAAGGCAGACCCCTGGGATTTGCTGGACAGCCAGCTTTGCCTCCTGGGTGGGTTCTAGGCAGGATGAAAGACATCCTATGAAGAAATGAGATGGATAGTAACTGAGGCATGACCTCAGTTGGACCTAAGGTTGTCCTACAGCCCCCACAAGCACACACATGCACATGTAGCCCTACACTCAGGAACATGCTTACACATATATGCATACACATAATGCAGAAAAGAAATAGCAAAACTCCCTTTAGAAATAGTGCCTAGCATGTGAATTTGATATGAATTTACTGGATTACATTTTGCTGATTTGGTTTGGACTTTTTTTTCCCCAAGACTCACACCTGGCCACACTCAGAATGAACAGGATCATCCTGAAGGTGCTAATCAGCATCTATTGCATGATGTCCACCACCTGGTAAGTTCACCACCTACCCATGACTTGCATGGATGCCAGCCCTTGCACCACCTCCATGGAGGAACAATCTTGCACACTAGCACCTACAAGCATGGATTCAGAGGCCTCCAGGGCAGACTAGAGGGCCCAGTGCAGGCAGCAATAAGAAGTAAAGTCCTGGCTACTGTTTTGGGCTCATGTACTCTCACCACAAATGGAGTTTGGGTTTTACTTCTGCAACAGTGGAAGAGACTTCAGAGACAGCAACCAAATCCAGCATGGAGATATTGTTTGAATCCTGCTCTAAGCAACCCAAACACCCAGCCACAGTTTACAGGTTGGGAAAGTCTGATCATAGAAAGGTTCTTAGGCAAGGCAGTGAGGCTGTACAACAACCCACTGATTGTGATGAGAACCATATACGTGTATTTATAGATGAAGCAATAGAAAACCTGTAGCTTGATTTAGAGTAGTTGGATGAGCGTGTGTTCATAAATGGTGTGTTCACAAATGTGGACAGTTGTTAAAGCTAGATGGCACTGCAGAGGGACACAGGGGTCTGCTTGAAAATTTCTATGCTAAAAAGTCGAAATTAAAACATGGTGGAGATGCGGGTATTTCAACCTTGAGCCTTGCAACTGTGGTCCCCTCACTGGCGTAAGAACCCTCCAACCTGAGATGGATGAAAGAGACTTTCAGGTAAAACATGAAAACTGAGAGAGAGTCTACTCTTTAGGTTAAGAGACCAACCAGTTATCTTTACTCACGCCCCTGGATCAGACTCTGTGTCTCAAAGAATGGCTTTCCCAGTCACAGGTACACAGAAGAAGGCTTCTTGAAAGGCTCCTGTCCCACCCCCATGGATCCCCCAAATGGCTACTTCACAAAATCTTACTACTTCCGGAGAAAGCCCACTGTTCAAGACACTGATGACATTCAGAGCCATCAGCTGTGAGCTGATAGCTGGAGGGACCACTGTCTTAATGTCTGATATCCCTTGTCAGTTACCCATCGCTTACACACAGATCCCCGATGCTGATGGTTGTACTGTGCTCTGTGTAAACCTGAGCACACGTTGATGTTTCATTGCCAGTTTGGAGTGGTGATGGATGTCTCAGAGTCAACCCATTAAGAGTGTAAAGTCCTGATTCCCATCAGAGTGCAGATGTGGCTTCCTCAGCTCCCCAGTTTGTTTCCTTTCTCATCATGGGATCTTTCTTCAGGTCCTCTGCTTCTGTCCCCTTGTCTACAGAGCAGCAAGAAGTAATTAAGAGTAGGCTCTAAGGTCTTCTGAATTAGAATCTGTGACCTTTCCCAGCTCAGCCACTGCCTGCCTCTATGGGGCAGTTTGAGCCTGTTTCCTCATTTGTCCAGTGAGGATAACCCTCCTGACTTCATGAAGCCTTTTGGTAAGAGCCAAATAAGTCCAATTCTCAGAAAAGTCCCTGACACGTAAGAGGAGGCTGAATAATTACCACCGACGATCGTAGCCAACACTAATTAGTTGATTAATTAATTAACGAAGCTTATAATAGCTGTCAGACAGTTGCTGTTGAGCTCTCTCATAGAGTGACTGACTGGCAAGCAGGATGGCATGGGCAGGATCCAGAATCTCAGCGATGATATTTTTGTTGTCTGTACCAGCAATGGACAGAAATGCTAGGTTTTCATAAATTTGTTGAAAGTAAAGACACATTTTCCTTCTCTCAGGTTCGAAGGTTCTTGAGTTCTTAACCCGGTGCTTTAGGTTAAGATTTATTTGAGGAATGTTCCTTTCTCACTAGCAGCAATGTGGTATGGTATGGGGGATTCGTAAACACTTCTGGAACAGATGTGCCTATGTTATAATCTTCTCGAGAAACCAACCTTTCCCACAATGTTTGATAATAAGATAACATAACTGTTATTTAGTGGTTGCTTGTCCGTTGATCAATCTATCAACATCCACCCATTTAATGCTCCTAGCAGTCTCAAGGCACGGCCTAGTAAGATTCCCCTCTTATAGTTGTAAAAAGCCAACTACAAAGACATCTACAAAGCTTGTCTTGGGATTCAGATTTGAGTCCAGAGTTCAGACAGGCTTCCTCTGTCTCAGTCTGAGGGACTGGGCCTCAGGTGCATCAGGTTGTACCCTTGTTTTCTTTATAGGCTAAGAGTGCAAACAGCTCTCATTGCCTCTCACCTTCTTAGGCCACTGCTGGGAGACTTTGTCAAAGCCCAGGATCACATAATGACCTAAAAGCTAAGGACCACCATGCTGGTATCTTCATGACTGACTGCTTGTCTATTCTTATAATGTACATAAACCTGTCATCTTGACACTGTCTCCTGAATGTTCTTCAAGCCATTCTGTCGTAATTAAAGGGTCATTCTCTTCATAAAGACTTCCTTGACCCTTCCCAGATAGTCACAAGGACTTGTCTGTCACTTCCCAGATAGATTGTCCCTTCCTCCCACTGTTCTCCATTGTTGCGTGTATCCCCATCACATCCTAGTCATATCGTGTCACCTTATTTGTTTATGTCCATACCTATCCTTTCCATTCTAGGAGTACTGTGAAGGCAGGGACTGTTTAAACAGGTTTATCTCTCAAGCCCTGAAACTTAGAACAATGTCTAACACAGTAGGTGACTATGGATACTCATTGAATGGATAAATGGACAAATGGATAAATGAATAAATTATACGTACCAACCATGCTTCACATTTTGGCTATTGTGCTATTATTGTTATACCTAACCAAGTGCTTTGCCATGATCCAAGGACAATGGATCCTGAAGACACCAGATCAGGATTCCCCTTCTTTTCCAAACTTCAAATCATTTTTCAATTAAAAAATATAGAACTGGGTCACAGCGGGGCACAATATCTCTTCATTTCAGTTCTTCGAATCAATTCAAACCCCATTAATACTTAATTTAATTCAGTGGGCCTTTTTTTTTCTAGAACATTAACAGATATGTTATTAAACTGTAGGGTCATCCATAATTGGTCATCTCTCTGTGAATTAAATTTTGAAAAGGAAAAGTAAGATGAAGGGATAATCAGATTTCCTATTTATGCAAGACAACCAAGTTAAATTATATTTGCTTTCTAAAAATAGATTATTTTCTTAAGTATTAAACATTTGTTTTGCTCTTAACCAATGCCAATATATGGTATGTAGAATTAACAAATAAATTCTAGGTAATAGTATTATACATTTAATAGATTTAGAATGTATTGAATGATGTTTGAGTGTAAGGCACTGAGCAGTGTCTTAGAAGGAAACAGATAGATGGCATATTGTCTGCTCTCTTAAAAGGTCCTCTTAAACAATACACCAGGATGAGCCTTGAGGGAAGGGCCAAACAAAGCTATGGAATTTTTGCATCAAGGTACCAAACTGAAGCTTTAAGTATCTTGAAGTGTTGGTTTGATGACATGACTAAGGGTAAAGAGATTATACTTTATTGTTCTTCTACAGTGATGCGCACTCAGAATGGACCTCATTTCCAACTGACATAGACTGTAATGGCATCCTGTACCTGTGGCCTTCTGAGACTTCTCTGCATCTATCTAAGACTGCTTCATTCCAGAATGACTCTGTATGTCTTGATCGGATTTGAGATAGGCTATTTGTTCTTAATGAGAGACAAAGAGACAAGCTCCTTACACACACCTAGGGGAAAATTGAAAATGTCTGGGACATTTTGATTTTTCTGATTGGAGGGCATATTACTGCTACCTAGTAGCCAATGATGCTGTCAAATGTCCTACAGAGCACAGGACAGCTCCTACAACAAGGACTTATCTGGCATATGGAACATGTATTCTGAGTTTGACAAACCCAAGGCCTGGGCCTCAATCTGTGGTTTGTTTTCCTTGTAATCTGGTGGACTTCAGTGATACTGTGAACCTCCAGAGAATATGTGACAATTTTCACGTGTGTGTGTGTGTGTGTGTGTGTGAGATAGAGAGTCGATTGACTAGTATCTCTCCTGGATTCATGTATGGTCAGAATCTGGAATTGTTTGGAAATAGGAAGGAAATTATGTGGAGATGGAGATGAGCAGAGACTACAGTGCTGCTGCTCCAAGCCAAGGAACATGTGGCCCCTCCAACAGTTCAAGGAGACAAGGAAGGATGTGCTCCGAAAGTTTTCAAAGTGAGAATAGCCCTGCCGGCATCTTGATTTTGCTAGAATCTTGAGAAAATCCTTTGTGGTAATATCTTTCCTTATTTTAAAACAAATTCTTTAAGAATTTTGTACAGAGGCTGGAGAGATGCTTCAGCGGCTAAGAGCACTGGCTGCTCTTCTAGAGACCCTGAGTTCAATTCTAGGCAATTATATGGTGGCTCACGACCATCTGTAATGAGATCTGGTACCCTCTTCTGTCTGATGCCCTCTTCTGTCATGAAGACATACATGCAGATAGAGCACTCATATACATAAAATACATAAGTACATCTTAAAAGGAATAAAAGGATTCCTACCTCTCTCTCAAAAAAATTTTTGTATAATGCATTTTAATCTTTTTGTATAAAATGATTATTAATATGCTGTAGATATTCATTAATACTGAAAATTAATATGGTGTCAGTTATTATTTTACCAGATAGTTCCTCAAATAATCAAACAGAGACCTTTCAATTTTTCAAAGCCTAGGTCTTAGCTGGGTAGACTCTCAACTAGTTCATCCAAGTTTACCTGGTCACCTAGCTCCATCCAGTCACCCAGCGAGCTATGCCTTCCAGGCCTGTAGTGACACCTGTCTCCTCTGATGTCTCTTGGCAAAAGGACTTTCCTCTTTCTTCTTCCTTGAGTTCCTTTCTCCCTCCCAGGAAGTCCCACTTATCTCTCTCTATTGCCCAATCACAGGTTTTATAGCCTTCTATTGACCAATTAATTTGGGGAGCAAGGTTTGTATAATAAAAGCTGGTATATGTATATGTGAGAATCTGCTCATCTTGGGGCAAGCAAATGCAAGGGCACAGTTTAGCATTTGAATACTTAGTGACACCAGGCCAACCCAAACTTATTTACTCTTGTCACCCCGGTCGGTACCTTCTTTACTCACTTACCTTTGTATCCCACTCACAGGTTCAGCCTGTGTTGTTCATATATTCTCAGATAGGCAGCCTTGGATGTGTGAAATGTAGATGACCTATCAAGGCTACACCTTTGGTTTATTTGTTTAACCTTCAGTTATTTGATTTTTAAGTGTATAAGTGTTTTTGTCTGCACATATGCATGTGCTTCGTGTATGTGTGTGTGTGTGTGTGTGTGTGTGTGCCTGGGGTCAGAAGAAGGTTCAGATCTCTTGCAATTGGAATTACTCTGGTGGTTGTGGGCCACCATGTGGGTGCTGGGAATGAGATCTGGATTCTCCATAAAATTAGCAAGTGATCCTAACTGCGGAAACAACTCTCCAATTCCCTAGGCGCTATACTGTTAAGTGAAACTGACTCTCCTTCTTTCAGCATTTATCAAGTGCCAATAGCTCCATAGTTAGGGGACGAAAATTTGTGCCCACTTCTTTTCCTTCTGAGATTATGTCTGGCTTGAGTTTAAACAGATCTTGTGTGAATTCATATGTGCAACTGCCCTGCTGTATCTGAAAAACACTGTTTCCTGGTAGCCATCTACTACTTCCGACCCTTATCATTTTTCTGCCCCCGCTTCTGCAAAGGTCTCTGAGCCTTGAGGGAAGGGAATCCAATAGGGATGTATATCATTGCATTCCACAATCTATTATGTTCTACATTTTGACTGATTGTATGTCTCTGTGTTAATCATTGTCTAGTGAAAAGTTGTCCTCTCTGGTCTTGAGACCAGGACCACACCACACTGCCAAGGAAAACCTGCTCCAACCTCCTTAACTAAGCCGCTGCTGTTCCCAGACTTTAGCCGATAAGAAGGCCTTGTATAGAGGCTGTAGCTCCAAATGTCAGGCAAACGTAGGAAATTGACTTTGCTCAATTAAAAACAAAAACAAAAAACAAAAACAAAAACAAAAACAAAACAAACAAAACTTGTTTGAGAAGTTCGAGAAAGCTCAAACTGAAATGATGTGGGAAGTGAAAAAGTCGATCAGCCAATCAAAACTCTTGGTAGTAAGCTTCACCAACAGAACGGATCATGTCTTTAAAACATAGAGTCAGTATGGAAGACAGAGTAGAGAAATTAGACCACTCAGTAAAGGTCAGTGAGAAATGAAGAAAAAAATATGAATGGGCACAGCATGAAAATATGCAACCTCTTATGGGTATAGAAGAGGGGAGAACTGTCACAGAAAAGGCATGAAGTGTCTTTCGTGTCATTTTTTTTAAATGGCAACCTTTAAGCATTAATACAAGGTACATGCAGTTCTAATGGGCAAGGGTTTTAGTTTGCCCAACATTGCACCTTTCTTTTTCTATTTGGTTAAGTCCCCCAATTTTCTACCTGCTTTCACACTCTGAATTTACTCTGAATTGTTTAGTGTGAAGTTGTCTCCAACCCCAATCACATGACCCAGGCCAAACTGCCAACAAGAGCTGTTGGGAACTGGGCATACAGCCAAGGTCATGTGCAGAGAGAGGTTCTGGTGGAATTCTTTCAGCTACAGCTGCATTGACATGTGACTGCCTTTGCCACCATAGAGATTCTGCTAGAGCAGAACAGAAACTCAAAATCAGAAGACATAGCCCAAATCTCAACAGAAGGGGTTGCAAATAATTTGTGAGCCATGGATTAAGACTACAATTGTCAGGATACTGTCATGGGCCACTGAAGTGAGAACCTTTAATGAGAGAGATGATATTCTGATACTCTTTGAAGCTCCTGATCGGTCCTGTTATTGAAGATTCATCTTTCTTTCATGTAGTCACTGAATCCACCCTGCCCTTTTCTTTGTTTAAGCCAGAATGAATTGAGTTTCTATCACTCAAAAGTGACCAAAAGAGAGATTGGAGAAATGTTCTCCACCATCCCTTTGAAAAAAAATTAAAAATAACTCTGTTAGCATCCATATTGTAATTATGTCAGAATCTGTCACACAGATTTGGGGGGTGGGTCACATTTTCATATTGATCTATTTGTTCTTTTGCGTATGTGTATCTTTCCCTCCTTCCTCTATCTCCCTCTCATCTCTCTCTCTCTCTCTGTGTGTGTGTGTGTGTGTGTGTGTGTGTGTGTGTGTGTGTGATGTTGGAATACACTGGCTTGGGTGGGGTGCATGTGGAGGTCAGAGATTGACATTATTGGATGTCTTCCTTAATTATTTCTCCACTTTTTTTGATAGGGTCTTTCACAGAGCCTGAAGTTCCCCTTTCATGAAAACTGGCTGTCTACTGAGTTCCAGGGCCCTGCCTGTCTCCACATCCCTGACTACCAGAGGTGTTTGGGGGCAAATAATGCTATGCCTAGGTTTTATGTGGGTGCTGTAGATCCAAACTCAGGTCTCCACGTGTGCCCAGCGACCACTTTCCACACTGAGCCATCTCCTCAGCCCAATCACCTTGGTTGGATGGGCATCCCCTTGTCACCTCACAAACCTAGTTTCTCACCTTGTGTCACATATAATCAAGTGACCTGACTCCTCTACCCTCTGGCATTGTGAGGCAGAAATAGCAGCATCCTTTTCATCTGCTGTAATGGGGACCTAAAACATACTGGCAATATTCCTCTACTCCTTCTTAACATGAAGGTCTTTGGTGCTCTCATAGGCAGTCCTAGTTGGAAAAAAAACAAAACAAAACAAAAGAGTAACCACAAAGCAATTACTACTCCCTCACACACACACCCAGGCCACAAAACAGGCATTGTTCTGAGTAATGACCTTTAGATTCTGAATAAGACTAAAGAAGGGGCCAGCAGTGTAGGAAGCTTGCATCCTAATAGTTAAGTTAGCCTCTACAGCCCTCTTTGGAAGCAAGCAGTCTTCCAAACTAGACCTAAAAATGCAGCTGAACGGAATAAAACCCACAAGGTTGTGGATTTCATTCATGTTTGAAAGAGTCCTTGTATACAATTAACCTTAAAAGAACGGAGACAACTCTTACAGAAGAGCTTCATCTGAGCTCCACCTCTCTTACTACCTGTGTGTGTGTGTGTGTGGATGAGGGTCAGAGTCCTTGAGGTTGAGAACACAGTCCAACATCCTCATTTTGTTTTCAAAGAACCTAGAGTTATTAAGGCAGAGATGCCCTTAACAGTTTTACAGATGACACGGCTCCTCTCAGAGCGAGGCGTGATGAGAATCTCTATACGGTTTTAGAACTGTGACCTAAAGTTCTCAGATGCTCTGTCAGCTGACGAACGAGGCTAAGTCTCCTCTCTCCAAGCCTGTGCTCTGTGACTGATTGACTAATAAAACGTGGCAAGACAGGCAGGATAGCAACTTCTCACCCAGAGCTTTAACAGTTTGGCAGCTGCCACTTTCTTCTCTGGGAGCTCACGCTCTTGGAAACCAGCCAGCATGCTGTAAGGAATCCAGGCGGCCCATGGAGAAGACCCTGCTGAGCCTCTAGCATGTCAGCACCAAACACCATCCATGTGACTCTGCCATGTTGGATTCTGCCATGTTGGGGTGCTGGGATATCTTCTTTGTAAGATCCGTTTATGCAGCTTAATAGACTAAATGTTTGTTTTTAGACATTTAGTAGTCTCAAGCCACGGTTTAGGCATTTTTTTTTAATAGCAACAAATGACTAAACTCTGTCCAACACACTCCCAGTTACATTATTAACCAGCATATCCTTGGGGATGGAAATGGGATTACTATGGAATTCTTTACCTTGGTTATTCTCATACTTTATTCAAGAGGCCTTGAAAATACAAACTACTTGATTGTTTTAGTGACTCCATAGTAGGTTCTAGAACCTGCCCTTTGGGGAGCATTGACTAATAACAATGACTTATGGTGATTTAAGTGAGAATGGTTCCCATAGGCCCATATATTTGAAGGCTTGGTCACCATGGAGTAGAACTATTTGAAAGGATTAGGGAATGTAACCTTGTTAGAAAAAGTAGTGTGTCATCGAAGATGGGCTTTGAGGTTTTCACAAGCCCAAACCAGTCCAGTGACCCTCTTCCTGCTGCCTGTGGATCCAGATGTATAACCCTCAGCTCCTTCTCCAGCACCATGTCTGCCTACATGCTGCCATACTCCCTAGCAGGATAAAATGTACTAAACCTCTGAGACTATAAGCAAGTCCCAATTAAAGCCTTTATTTTATGAGTTGCCGTGGTCACGTTGCCTCTTCACAGCAGTAGAACACTGACTAAGACGTTACTCTGATAAGAAAGCAGCCACACTGGGCAAAAAGTGCTTTGGAAAAGTTGCAGCCATTCTTTGGATCCACTTTCTCTGCCCACTTTTATTATTTTGTAGCCTAAAAGAGACTGCTAGCCAGTGTTCTACAGAGAGGAGCAAGGCACTATTCTAGTCTTAGTCATGTGAACTTAAATCTACGTATCTGGAAGTGAAAGGCTGAATGACCTCTGTTAAGAAGCTGTCCGCTGTACGTTCAGAGCTGGCAGCCTGGGATACATCCCTGTATCTTCTCCACTGACCCATTCTCTGGGGTAGCAGGACAACATGGTGAGTGAATGAATCTTCCTAGGGGGAAGATGAGGCTGGGTTCAAGTCTGGTTTGTGAACCTTAACAAACTACTCCATCTTTTTAAGTCTCCATTTTTTTTTCATTCATAAGGTGATGATAACCAGGTATATTAGAGGGCTGTGAGGTTTAAGCAACTTATATACTTTTTATGAACCTCTTACAACTCTGGGCATATGGAATGTGCTCAGTAAATATTATGACTTGAGAATCATCCAATAAAGATACAGGAGAGGGGAAAGAAAGCTGCATCTCACTCATTGCCAGAATGTCTACCCAGAGAGGGAAGTGGACCAACACTGTGCTGGCCACACACTGATGGGAACTAAGGACAACTCGCAGGGTACAGCTTTACAAACGTGGTTGCATGGGCCTCAGTCTCACTGACTCTCAATCAGGAGGTGTGCATAAACCAAAGAATCCTTGCAAGCATTTCTAAGATCAGGTACCCAGGGAAATGTGGGTTCCCCACTCCCTTGCTGAATCCTTTAGACCTCAAAATAATCTGCTAGAGAGATGCTCTTCTATCCCAGGAGATATCCACACATTTGACACATCACACTTGCGAAGGTGTAGTTCCTGTGCACTTCATAAATGAGCTACAGAGGTCATCACAGGCCGGTCCTGCCCCTTGCTTCCAAAGATGATAGCATTCCATCCTGACAGAAGGATGGTTCTGAAGCGGGGTAAACAACCACACAGGCTGCTCTACTTGCTCCTGAAGTTTCTTATTTGCTTCTACACCTGATCTGCTTCTGCCCACAGAATGAAAGATGTCACTCACAGAGATTATAATTATTTGTCTTCCCCCTTTCCTTTCCTTTCCTTTCCTTTCCTTTCCTTTCCTTTCCTTTCCTTTCCTTTCCTTTCCTTTCCTTTCCTTTCCTTTCCTTTCCTTTCCTTTCCTTTCCTTTCCTTTCCTTTTTCCTTTCCTTTCCTTTCCTTTTTCCTTTCCTTTCCTTTCCTTTCCTTTCCTTTCCTTTCCTTTCCTTTCCTTTCCTTTCCTTTCCTTTCCTTTCCTTTCCTTTCCTTTTTCCTTTCCTTTCCTTTTTCCTTTCCTTTCCTTTCCTTTCCTTTCCTTTCCTTTCCTTTCCTTTCCTTTCCTTTCCTTTCCTTTCCTTTCCTTTCCTTTTTCCTTTCCTTTCCTTTCCTTTTTCCTTTCCTTTCCTTTCCTTTCCTTTCCTTTCCTTTCCTTTCCTTTCCTTTCCTTTCCTTTCCTTTCCTTTCCTTTCCTTTCCTTTCCTTTCCTTTCCTTTCCTTTCCTTTTTCCTTTCCTTTCCTTTTTCCTTTCCTTTCCTTTCCTTTCCTTTCCTTTCCTTTCCTTTCCTTTCCTTTCCTTTCCTTTCCTTTCCTTTCTTTTTTTTCCTTTTTGGATTATACTCCCGAGTGTCATATGTTGGTAGCTTTCCAGGGAATCTTTTGTTCTGAAGAGGTGAAAAATTGTCCCCACAAAAAGAGCTCCCCATCCAATCAATTCTCCCTCACAACTTTATTGATTAGCTACAGGAATGTTTTTTTTTCCATTTATTAATTATGAAGATGTTTCTGTGATTTCTTAATGTAACTATGGTGATTTTCTCTTAAAAACTGAGCTAGCACTGACTGATTTCCTCAAAGGGCTTAACAGGCTGCAGAGCCCTGACTCAAGGATGTGGTATCTGGGCAAAGGAAGCCATGTGGGGCCTCTAAGCACAGGCATGGGTCTGAATCTTCATTTGGGTCGGTTAATTGATGGCTTGGGAAAGAAAATGTGACTTGTCCTCTTCAGGCATCTGCTGGCATCAAAATACAAATCCCAATGTGCTGTTCAGGTGAGTGGTAATGAATTAATTGGCTGCCAGTTAAAGACAATGTTGGACCCAGGTAAATGTTTCTGTTAATAAAATTGATTTTGGCAATGGCTTTGCAAAGGGATTTGGAGTATAGATAGGAATCTTGGCCAGCTCTTCCGCTTAGCTCCCTGTTCCTGTGTCCCGTCCCCTCCCCCTGCTGAATCTGGCAGGAACAGGTGTGTGTTGGAGCCTCACCCAGCAGAGCAAGTCAGAGCTCCTTCCCCTGGACTGTGATTTCTTTTTCACGTTCCAGGCCAGCTTCTTTACTCCCAAGTTGCTCAGCAGAAAGCATTCTGACCATAGATGTTCCTACTGGATGCATTCTCATAGCTTCCCAAGGAGGAAGGGCTAACCTATTCAGAAGGCAGTCTATACCAAGAGACCAGATTCTTGCTCTCCAATCCCCAGCAATCTCTCCAGCCCTGCCTCTCACCATACGCATTCTAGAAAATATTTATGACAAGGACCCCTAACCTGGATAAGGGGGAAGATGCGTGTAAGCACTTCATCCCTCAATTACCCAGAGATTGCTTTGGGTCAATCAACCTATGTGGGCATGACCATGAACCTATTCTGACTCTTGGGATCTTTTCCCTCTATTATTGAAACATTCTTCTTACAGATCTAGAAGAACTGGGCAGTATTCAAGAGAAAAACAAAACAAACAAACAAACAAACAAAAAATACAAACAAACCTGTTAGTGAAAGGGAATGATCAAGACCAAAAAACAAAACAAAACAAAACAAAACAAAACAAAACAAAACAAAACAAAAGGCTACCTAACCTAACTTCAAGTAATCCAGAGGAAAATGGATTTGATCCTGGACTAACACATTGTAAAGGTGAATATTTCTCATGTGAACTACAACAGGGAGCAATGGATGGGATGAGAGGTCTGAGTGACATTATGGGATGCCAATGAGGTCAGTGAAAAAGGAAAAGAATGAGAGACAAAATAAAATCAAAACGTCTGGGCTCCTGAGAGGGCTCACTGAACATTTTGAGCAACAGACTGCTGCCCAGGTAAGGTTCGAGGGGGCTGGGGCAGCAGAAGCCTAGATTCTCAAACTGTTAAATGAACTATCAAAAGCTTGACACTTGCATTTTGGTGTGGGAAGATAAACGAGTAGAAAGAAGACTAAAGAGGGATTTACCGGAGATGGAATTATAGGGCCGAACTGAGTCCTCCAGAAAGGAGTCAGCCTTCCCACAGAGGGGACAGGGGGAGCTCATGGTATGTGACAGGGGCTGATATCTTTGAGAAGATGACACCTCAGACTCTTAAATAGGGCTTTAGCAAGTACTGCTTTCTGTGTTAAGAAAGAAGAGATGTGGATAAGAAAACACGTTGGCTAAAATCACAAATAAAGACCCATAGAGCCCCCCTCAAACTCTCAACCAACCATCCATGCACCAGCCACCAGCATGCACAAGCCCATGGCAAATGTGCAGAACAGGCTGCTGAAAGGAAGACTGGAAGCCTTTAGAGATGAATCCAGTAGATAGGGCATAGTGGTGCGTGCCTTTAATTCCAACACTTGGTAGCCAGAGTTGGAGGCCAGCTTGGTCTACAGAGCCAATTACAGGACATCCAGGGCTACACAGAGAAACCATGTCTTGGAAACAACAAAACAAAACAAAAACAAGAAGAAAGAAATAACTCCAGGTGTTTGTTGCAGGCAACATAATATTGTTAATAATAAACCAACAAACATTTTTTTCCTGGTAGGCCTGTAGATATATGTAGCGGAGGCATATCTTAATGACATATCATCTACGTCCTGACAAAGCAACTGAGTTGATTTACCTTGATGCTCTAATGAGTTGGATTTATATAGCTAGTTCAGATCAGTGAGCATTGATGAAACTTCTTATTGTAACAATCTAGACTGCTAAGACAAGAGAAAGGTGGGTTTACAGCTCCATTTCCAACCTGCAGGGTTCAACATTTTTCTGAAGAAGTAAATCCAAAAAAAAAAAAAAAAAAAAAAAAAACCCAGAAGACATGCTTATCAGGTTTCTCAGTATGACTCATGTCTGTGAGAGATAGATAACACAGCAAAAGAACAAATCAATATTCAAAGTTATTCTGTTAGGTTGGTATATGGAAATGAGCCAAGAGTATAACAGGAATGAACATAATGTCTGAGTTTAAGTTAAATAAAATCAATCACAAAGACATAACATTGTGGTACTATGGTTTGAGTTGTAGTTAATATTTAAAAAAAATACTGTTAGGGGCTTTGTACATTTCTAAGACTAGGAAGAGAAACAGCAAAATGATGGCAGTATTTGATCCATCTTGCTTCACCCTTCAGAAGCAGATAAGAGTTCCAACCCAAGTAATTAATTTGTGCTATGACTCCAGAAAGCATCCTTCTATGTGTGAAGGAGAAGAGCCGAAAAAGTCAGTAACTGAGGGTAATGTAATCCTGGTGCCAGTGGGAAACACGGCAAAGGGTGGGCAATACGAATCCCAGTGGAGAGTGGGAGAATGGCGGCACTTCTCAGCTATTGGTTGAAGGCTTCTCTGTGAAGTGAAAAGCCCACTGACACCTTTGACTGTGGACAAGATGGGCTTTGAGCAAGTCTTTAGATAACACCTAGAGGTACCCACAGACAGGAGGCTGGCAGACATCCACATGCTGAGGCTCAAAGGGATGGGTACCAGTAACATCGGACACAATCTCTAAGAATTACAGAATGATTATACACCCATCCTGCCGTCCTTGTTATCTGTAAGACTCGGACTCTGGGTGACAGGGGCAAGAAGAACTTCGAAAAGCTCGAGTGATTCGTGTAGTAGAGGCATAGTTGGTAAGATGCAACTTAAAGGCTTCTGTTTAGAAATGGGAGACGTATGACTATCTGTTATTTTGGGTATCTATCAGATTCTTTCAACTAAACAGGTTTGAATGGGAACTCACCCCCAGCCTACAACCCTAAAAAAATTACAGTAGAAAATGATTGTGGACAAACACACAAAATATTATATGACCCTTATGTCTGTTTCCCACCCTAAGATTATTCTTCTAGAGCAGTCGTTCTCAACCTCTGGGTTGCAACCACTTTGGGCTCACATATCAGATATTTTACCTATCAGATATTTACATTATGATTCATAAGAATAGAAATTTCAGTTATGAAGTAGTAACAAGATAATTTTATGGTTGGGGATCACCAGAATATGAGGAACTGTCTTAAAGGGTTGCAGCATTGGGAAGGTTGAGAACCACTGTCCTAGACGCAGTGGGAGGAAAGTATAACTTTAATTTTTTTAAACCTTATTTTTAATGATGATTCTTAAACACGTTAACCTCCCTTTTAGTCCACCACCTACCAGGGGTAGTGGAAAATAGAGGATATGAGGGAAGTGAACCTGTTTAGAAAGGTTCTTTGGAACAACTCCTGTCTGTGTTGTCTGGAAATTGTCAGTTTAGTGCGTAGGTTAGCAGCCGTAGCTCAATCCCCTTGCATGGACACACCAGTAGTCTAGTTTGGTAGACTCAGGATAGCAAACACAGATCAACAATGATGACACTATCTAGTAAAGACAGCCTAGCCTTGGTGTATGGAAGACTTAGAACATGTCTGAATTCCTTTCTCATTGCTAGTACAGTTCCAGGGAGATACAGCCCATCCCTAGCATGGTGAGGAAGACATAACAGCAGCCAGTGAAGATGGGGCTAGAAGAGGAATCTGACCTGTCATATTTGAACTCAGGAAGCAAAGAGTACAGGAAGTGAGGCTACACTATAAATCCTCAAGGCTAGCCCCTTGGCGACCCGTTTCCTACAGGGTCCACAACTCTCTCAAATAGTACCAACAGCAGTGGACCAACTGTTTAAATACAGTAGCTTGTGAAGGACTGTCTTTCACCTTCAAACCATAACAGTCAGTGCCCAGTGCAATGCTTCAGAGGTAAGATTTGGGCAAGTAACAGAACTTTCATCAATAGATCTCTCCATCAATGAATCCGTAACATTATTGGGAAGTGGTAGAAAATATCGGTATTACTGGGAGTTTGCTGGTGGCATGGTCCCCTCCCCCTCCTCTGTTCTTCTCTCGCCTTTTCCTTCCTGCTCCAAGTCTCAGTCAGCCACTCTTTCCCCTCCTGCTTTCATCCAGCTCCCTGGTCACCATGGGGTCAGGAACCATGAGGTCACGGCTCAACATGGGTCTACAGTTATGAAGCCAAGAGAAGGTGTCTGAACATTAATGAAGCCAAGCTGAAATAAAGCTGTCTTTCTTTACATTGCCTTTCTCGGCTATTTCATCACATTGATGAAAAGCTAAAACATCGATGGAGTACCCAGCTATTGTTATTACTGCACTATTCGTGTGAATGCAGTCTCTTGGGAAAATAAAACCTTGCCAAGAGCAAAGGGATCGCTGTAGGAGGATCCAGAAACTGACTAGATGTCTCCCTAAGCATTTGTTGACGTCTAGCTTCAGACTATCTAAGGAGCTTGATCAAAAAATAAACCTAGCCTGGAATCTGTTTCCTGCCAGGATTATGATTCTATAAATGCTCAGCTCCCTCAGATATGTGTGAACGTTTAGTGCCCAATCTCCCTCAAAATGTAGTATTTTAGGCTTTTAGTGGAATTGTCATGGGCCAATGCAATGAGTCAGACTAGTGGGAGAACCAGACTGATTCTGATCTCAGAGGAACAAGAGACTTCTGAGCGCTTTGTCCTACCCAATAAGGTTTCTGACAAGGTTGCTTTTCTGGGGGTGCAGAATGGAAGCTGGAGGTGTTTATTTGATCTCTTCCCCTCCGCATGCCTAACTCCACTAATGATTACAGAAGCACACTCCCAGCACATTCAGTAGGTTTGGAATCCTGAAGAATCATCCCAATTTCTCATTATGCCGGGTAGGCTGGTAGGAGTCTCTGAAGATGGAAAACTGCATTTGAAGAAGTTTAGAGGCTAATCTTAGCTCTGTCTGCCCAGGGCTGCATTTTGCTTAGAGTCCAAGATACAAACAAGAATTTCTTCAGATCCAGAATTTCTGGGAAAGACTTTATGGAAGGTGTGGTTGTTTGCTTGTAGCAATATTTTCAGCCAATTCTTATTTCTATGGGCCTGGTGGTGAGGGCCTGTAATTTCAGTATTTGAGAGGCCGAGCCAGAGGATTGGGAGTTTGAGACCAAGCTGAGCTATATCATAGAGTTTGAGACCAATCTGTCTCCAGGAGCACTCTCCTCCCTCTCTCCCTCTCCCTCTCCCTCTCCCTCTCCCTCTCCCTCTCCCTCTCCCTCTCCCTCTCCCTCTCCCTCTCCCTCTCCCTCTCCCTCTCCCTCTCCCTCTCCCTCTCCCTCTCCCTCTCCCTCTCCCTCTCCCTCTCCCTCTCCCTCTCCCTCTCCCTCTCCCTCTCCCTCTCCCTCTCCCTCTTTCTGCTGTGAAATTCCTATCTCTATTGTAACATTGGCTGAAGGAGATTGCCCAAGTAGCTCCCTAACCATGATCCTGTGTGCAAATGTGAATACTGAATTCTTGGTCATATTCATATTCATGGCTCTTCAGTTTCATTTTTTTCCACAGATAGCTTTCATGTTTTATGCATGTAGGTGTTTTGTCTGTATATGTCTGTGTATCACCAGGTGCATGTCTAGCCTTAGAAGCTAGACAAAGTCATCAGATCACCTAGGACTAGACCTATAACACTTGTGAGTCACACTGTGAGGGGATCTGGAAGAGCAGACAGTAATCTTAGCCGCTGAGCCATCGGTCCAGTTCTGAATGTCACATTCTTGCTGCCGGTCTCTGAAATGAGGACTAGAGAAAACTAAGAGGAAATGCAGAGAAACAAATGAAGAGCTCAGCCAAGAGGGGTACAAGAAAGGGGTTTTGCCAAGGAGCAGGGGGGTTGATGTACATAGGGACCGAGCAAGTCCTTGGTGGTTTTGTTCTAAGTCCTTTTCTGAAATGAATGGAATCTGAAAGCCTGGAGAGATGGTGGGAATATAATGTGACTAATTGATGATCAGAACCTAGATGTTTAGATCTGACCATTTTGGGCAACATCAGGAAGAAAGGACTTGGCAGAGGAAAGAGAAGTAGAGCCCAAGAAGTTCACGCCGATTGTGTTAACAAGTGTGTCTCTAGTTTTTAAAATGTGATTTCCAGAACACCACTGTGTACATGGATCAGTTTCTATCGCCAAATAGCAAACTAAACAGTCTTTCCCAGTTTCTGTAGATCAGGGGACATATTTAGGCTTGAGACATCTCATTAGACTATGACCAATAGCAAAGCTGGGGCTGTGTTCTCATGTGAAGATGTATGTCTAGGGAAAGCCTGAGATACAGTTCTTTGTGGGCTATTGGACTGGACATTCCAGCTCTGTGATGGCTGCTGGCTAGATGTCCTCTATTTCCTTGCCATGGGGATTTTCACATAGAACAAATGACAACATGGCAGCAAGCTTTCCTCAAAGCATGTGAGAAAACAAAAGGTACTCATTTTACATCCCTAATCGGGAAGTGGTATCTCATCAGCTCTACTGCATTCTGTTCTCTAGAATCAAGCCATCACATCCTCCCCACAACTCAAGGGACCAGGAAGGCAGCAGGGCAAGAATATTAAGAAATGGGTAACACTGGAATCCATTCTGGAGACTGCCTATCAGCAATTCACATTTTCAGTTGAAAATATAGATAAATTCGATGCTATGTACAATTCCACCCTGAAGGTCTTAGTCTAGCTTCAGTGTCCTTTATCTTTTATACTTATATGCATTCAAAATGATTTTTCGAACTATATATTTTCTTGTGTTACTTGTCTAATCTCCCAGAAGTACATCACAAATTGGTATCGATAAACTTTATTCTATACTGTGGGTAGAACTGACTAGAACGTGAGAGAAATAGGTCAAATGTACAGCAGAATGTCAGCTTGATGCCAAAGAGAGCAGTGCTCACTGGAGCAAAAAAGAGCTTTCTTTACCTTAGGTGCAAATAGAAGACCTTGGTATGGCTGAGGAACTCCAGCAAGGCAGGAACAGCTCATCACTCAATAGTATATAATAGTAGCAGTTTAGAGACACCTTATAGGTCATATGTAAATTAGTGGGTGCTGGCTGTGCTGAACTCATGGCCAGCCCACTACTATTCAAAAAAGTATTTGAATCACATCAAGTGTGTAACTCAAAAGCTTAGGGTTCCCAGGTGTGACTTGTAGCTCACTGGGGGAGAAAAAAAAATCCTTGCCTGCTATATGGAAAGCCCCTGAGTTTAATCCTAGCACTAAAGGAGAAAGAGAAGAGTGTGACACAAAGAAAGACTGACTACCACAGAAATAAAGTATCAAAGCGAATTTGAGGTGGTGAAGCCAAAAAAAAAAAAGTCCCAGCAAGCACTTCAGTCTCGCCTAAGTTGAGGCATAGAAAAGAGACCCATAAATGCAGCAGTTCTCAGCCTTGGCTACAGTTTGGAGCCCCTTGGGAAAGTTTTATTGGCTGTGTTCTGCCCTCAAGGGTCTGATTTAACTGGTCTGAAGTGGAGTTTGGGGGAGCGCCCAGGTAATTATGATATGCAGCCAAAGGTGGGCAGCATTGAGCCCCCAGCGAGGCATTGATGTGGTCAGATGTGCAGGGCTTGAGCAGAGGGAGGTGAACATCATCTTACATTCCTTTGAAGGCTACTAAGTCTGAGGACTCAACTGAGAATGCTGGAAGACAATTTCAGGAGAATGGAAGAATGGATTTCCTCACATTGGTGTCTGCCGGAAGGCTCTTTAGCCTCCCAGTCTCATTCCCACAATAATGTGAAGCTAAAGGGAGAGCCGTTCCAGGAAGGTGTATGTTTATCCTGGCTGGTTTTGTGTGTTATCTTGATACAAGCTGGCATTATCACAGAGAAAAGAGCCTCCCTTGAGGAAATGCATCCATGAGATCCAGCTGTAAGGCATTTTCTCAATTGGTGATCAAGAGGGGAGGGCCCATTGTGAGTGGTGCCATCCCTGAGCTGGTAGTCCTGGGTTCTATAAGAGAGCAAACTGAGCAAACCAGGGAAAACAGTCCAGTAAGCAGCTCATCTTTGTGGTCTCTGCATCAGCTCCTGCCTCCAAGTTGCTGCCCTGTGTGAGTTCCTGTCCTGACTTCCTTTGGTGATGAACAGCAATGTGGGAGTGTAAGCTGAATAACCCCCCCCCCCAGCTTGTTTCTTGGTCATGATGTTTTGTGCAGGAATACAAACCCTGACTAAGACACTGGTATATACCCTGTGTTTGCATGAAAGTTAGTCTGATTGCATGGCTATAACAGAACACCATCTATTGGGAAAGTTCTCAGAACAAAAATATATTTATAATCATTTCAAAAGGTGTGACATCCAACACCACAACTCTAGTGAGAGGGTTTGTCCTGTGAGGGCTGCTGCCTACCTCCAAGATGGTTCCTCAGTGCTGTGTCCTCTAGAGGGGAGAAGATAGAAAGTAAAAGGGCAGGCTAGCCAAACATTGTATAGGCTTCTATTTTATTACATATCAATTATATGAACTTAAGGCATTTCCCTACGTGGATAGATGATGCTTTGATTACGTCCACTCTCTTACTTCCTTACCCCATGCCTTCCTCTTTCCTAGTAGTTCTACTTTCTGATCATCATCATTACAGCTACTACTACTACTACTATTACTGTTGTTGTTGTTTCTATTGCATGTTTCTGTGTATGATGTGTGTGTGTGTGTGTATGATGTACGTGTATATGATGTGTGTGTGTGTGTGTGTGTATGATGTGTGTGTGTGTATGTATAGGAATCCATATGCATCCATATGCCATAACAAACCTACGGAGGTTAGAGAACAACTTTCAGGAATTGGTCTTTTCTTTCTCTACTGGGATCTAGGGAACAAACTCAAGTCATCAGGTTTCCATAGCAAGCTCCTTTAGCTCCTGAGCCATCTCCCCTGCGCCCCCCCCGCCCCCCCAGCTTCCACACATGGGAGAATACAGGCACTATTTGTTTTTGTGTACCTGGCTTATTTTCCTTAGTATGGTGTCCTCTTTGGTTTTATCCATTTTCTTACAGATGAAATGGTTCATTCTTGTTATGAAAAACAAACAAACAAACAAACAAACAAAAAACTCCTTCCTGTGTGTATACCACTTTTTTTTTTAAAGTGATTTCATTAGTTGATGGACACATCGGCTGATTCTGTGTCCTGGCTGCCGTGATGAACACTGTTTTTCTGTTGGTTTTACTTCATTTGCTTCAGGTAAATGTGCAGAAGCAGTATAACTGGATCATATGCAAGTTCTATTTTTACTTTTTCAAGGCACCTCTACATTGTTTTCCACAATGGTTATACGTAGTGGTCTGAATGAGAATGGCCCTCATAGGCGCATCTGTTTGGATGCTTGGTCGCCAGCTGGTGGTACTGTTTGGGAAGGATTAGGAGAGGTGGTCTTTTGAAGGAGATGTGGCATTGGGCTTTGAGATTTCAAAATATTCTGGTGATTTCTCTCCACCTAGTGTTTGTGGACTAAGATGTAATTTCTCAGATGCACCTTTATTCTACAGTCACAGACTCTAGCCCTAACTCTAACCATGAGCCCAGTTAAAGGCTTTCTTTTAAGCTCCCAAGGTTGCAGTGTCTTGTCAGAGCAATAGAAAAGTAACTAACACGCTAAACTAATGTGTAGCCCCACCAACAGTGAATAAGAAGTCCTTTCCCCTCCTTCTTCCTAGTTTTCATCATTTATTTATGCATTTACTTATGTATATGTATTGCTGCTCTGACTGGGGTAAGATGAAATGTCAAAGTAGTTGTATTTTGATTTGTATTTTCCTGATAGTTAAAGATAGTGCCTGCTTTGTTTTTCTTTTTTGTTATTGTTGTTGTTCATATAGTTTTGAAATATTTGTTTAAAAAAAACATCTTTTATAAAGTCCTTAATCCCAGTGACAAAGGGTGAGTCCTTTCTGGCCTAATCATCCTGTAAAGGCCCAGAGTTTCAGAAACTATTCCCTATTCACAGAAGACTATTCACACCTGCAGGGCCTGGCTCACAGTGCCAACTGGCCCTTTCTCACTGCTACAGCGTCTGCCCACAGAGAAACTGAGGGAAACCCAGTAGCCCAGTGCCACTTAGGGAACTTGTCTACACCCTTACCCTTTTGGCTTCACTACTTCGCAGGAGCTGAAGGACCATTGCCTAGATCCCTGATGCCTGTCACATCTGACATCCCTGGGAGACAAAGATGATAATTTTCCCTTTGGGTCATCAAAATTTATTCAACCCATGCCTCAGCTTTTCAGAGACTTCATAGATGGTTTCAAGTTTATGGTCTGTGGCATGATATGAGTTTATTATAGGGATGAGAAATTTCACCAGAGGACAACACTTGCAGAAAGTCCAGGCAGTGGATCAGGAGAGGGCAATGAGAGAGGTAGGCAGTTTTTAATGTGCCTCAGTTGTCCCGGATGGTTTCATGTGTCCGGGACCAGGAAGAAGAAAGAGCAACAGGCTTGGGAGGTTGGAGCAGAAAGACAGGGAAGACTATTAGGAAGGAAGAAAATTTAAATGGGATTTGAATTTTTGTTGGAATGTCTTGGTTCCTTTGAGGGAAAAGAGTTGAATGCTTTCTTCAAATATGTGCAAAGTATACAGAAGCCTAAAGATCTACAGGCTGGTTTTGGAAAGGAAATCTTCAAAGAAACTCAATTTGGAAGTCTCTGCCTCTCTCTCTCTCTCTCTGTCTCTCTCTCTCTCTCTGTCTCTCTCTCTCTCTCTCTCTCTCTCTCTCTCTGTGTGTGTGTGTGTGTGTTAGAGTAGAACATATATTCTATACTTAATACATTGACAGAATAAATTACAAGAATTGATAAATTCTAACGGTACATTAGAATCATTTTGTGTAATATTAGTTTTTCATGATTCCTGATTTGGGATGAAGTAGAGACTTAAAGGTCAACACAAAACCGTTTCTGATGTAGAAGTCGGAGGAGGAAGAAAAGAGACCCAGGGAGGGTACTCTAATCACCAAGGTGTCCCTGAGAAGTGTCTTCCTACCCAATTGAGTGTAAAAATCAAATCTGTATAAAGAAATGAGAGGCCAAAGCAGGTGCCCTTTGAACAGGCACCTTGGGAGACCAGGAAAACACTGGAAGGTAGAAACGATAGGAAGAGCAGCAAGTTGTATTCAGGAAGCTGCACAAAAGGGGCTGGAAGCTGGGAGAAGAGACGAGAGCAAGAGGGAAGAGGCAGAGGAAAAGTCCCAGAGCAGCAAAAAGAGGCATAACTGGGCAGGCTCAGGGCAAAGCATCCAAACAGGCTTTGGTGAGATGTTGCCAGAAGAGTTTTTCATCTACATCCCGCAAAAGAAGAGTCGGGAAAACACTGTTCCTGATGGATAAAGAAGGCAAACAGATAACAAAGGGATTCAGAATCGCAGAGGTTTTAATGTGTCCTTTTACTTTTGTCTTGAGCAAAAGATATGATATTTTGATGTAAGGTCTGTGGGTTGCACTCTGAACACAACCACAGGCAGACATATTGTCTCCCAGGGCACCAGTTCCCAGTAGCTGATCCCCTTCCAGCCCCACCCAGGGCTGCTGCTGAGTACGGTAGGATATTCCTTTGTCTTCTGTTGTGTTTAATGCTTAGACGTGCTCCCCAGGCATAAGCTTCCCTGTTCCATACCACACGATGTGGCTGAGCCCAGTATGCCTAAAATAGACTGGAACATCCTTTGCAAAAAGCTGCCTGAAATTAAACCCACAGGGACTGATGACGCTCAGTTGAATGGACACAGGGAATTGCCAGCAGCCACTGGGGAGGAAGCAGCAATTATTGTGAGCATTTGCAGAGAGTGGGTGTTACCTCTGAAGCTTCCAAGATTGCAGTTGCAGCGCTGCCCATCTCTTAGGAGGCAGAGAAGATGACCACATTCCTTATAGCCCGACCGATGAACTTAACCTGGCTTCGGGTGAAGCCGTCAGAGCAGATCAACAAGCAATCAATGTGTAGTCAGCCACAGTGGGCCAGGCCTGTGTAGTAGCAAGGAGTAAATCAAGTTGGGCCAATTTAATTTCCTTCTATGATAGAGTGACAGGCTATGTAGATAACATACAAGCAACAGATGTAATCGACCCGAGACCTCAGCAAGGCATTTGCTCCCACCCCACGTGACAGCTCAGTGACAAGCCAGCTTGCTGGAGTTCAGGACAGGGGTCATCAACCCAGGAGTTCCTACACAAGATGGTGGGGGGATCTGGTTCCTGTCACACACTCCTCCTCTCTGCTCCTTACTGCTATAAGATGATGTTCACAGCCACTCAGCTCTATTTGGCAAACCTTTATTTTTGTGCCGCTTCGATGTATGCACCACTGCTCCTTAGTACATGCGTATTGAATAAATGCTTATTAGTCTGTGGTATTAGGGGCCAGACACCGGGGAGGCTAACATCAGCCCAGCTAAGTCTCAACACACCATGACCTACTGTGTGTGCATGTGTGTGTATGTCTCTATGCACATGTGTGTGCATGTGTGCTTGTGCTTGTGTGTGTGTGTGTATTCAAACTTAGTGACTCATTAGGGTGTTACCCACCTTGTTTTTAGAGACAGGGTTTTTCATTGTCCTAAAGCTGAACAATTCTGCTAGGATGCTTGGCCCATGAGCCCTAGAGTCCCACCTTCCTCTGCCTCCTCAGTGCTGGAATTACACACGCACACTATCTCTCCAGCCCCTGAAATCTACTTTTGCATCTTTAGCAAACTGAGAAAAAGTATAGGCAACATGAAAAGCAGGATTTGCCTCTCCAAAATTATTAGCCATGTAGACTAGTAGCTTAGATATTAGGGTTTTAAAAATTCAAGCAAGTCACAGGAAACTGGCCAGGGGCATAGAAAGATGAAACAAAGTCCAAGATCCACACTGAGCAATTCTGGGATAATTGGTCTATGTTAAATGTAGGTGACACTAGACCCCCAGGTGGCAGAAGACACCAAGAATCAGCAAGTAGCATAAAGTGAGAGCCATCCAGGCCTGAGAGCAGATTCTGTGTGCTTCCCAGTCCTACTGTGGAAAGGATGATGAGACGCTGAAATGAGTGCACGTGAAAATGACGGTGCAATTCAGTGGATGGAGAGGTATCAGAGGCACAGAAGAAGCAGCTCCTCTGACGAGAGGGCGCTGGGTGTAACAACTGTCATTGAGGGCATAGAGGCGGTTCCAGGGCACAGGCCACTGCCTTCCATTGTTCCTCTGAGGAAGGAAAATCAATTGCCAGGTCTAATTATTAAAGTTTTCCTTTTCCCACCAAATAGTACATATATACATCTTAATACTGAAAACGCATGAAGAGTGAAATCAAAACGGCATAAAAATGTCTGGAAAGATGGATGGGTGACGACAGTACTTGCCGCACAAGCCTGAAGACCTAGATTTGGTTCCCAACACTAGGCATGCAGGACTTGGTGACAGACATGTGATCATCTGTAATGCTAGAACTAGAGGAGGCAGAGACACAAGGAGCTCACGGGCTTCCTGTACAACTTAACTGAATTACTGAGACACAGAGAGCAATCAGTGAAGACGCTGATCAACTTCTGGCTTCTGTGTGCTTGTGATAGGCACACAGTGGGGTGGGGCGGGGAGCAAGCCACCAGAAAGAAGAGCAGGACTTTGAGTCCATGAACAACACACAGCATAGTGTGTGCCCGTCCTGCCTCTCCCAGGACAGAGCTACTTCTGGAATCGTTATCTGAATGGGTGCTCTAATAGCACTGAGTCTCAGGTCTGCATCCTCTGATGCTTCTATTAGAAATCCCTGTCTAAAGATGCTTCATGAAGAAAGTTCAGGAAGTGAAGGAATGGAACCCACACAGTCCTCTTTCTCTTCCTAAATTGCCATAACTATTTCCCTCATTTCTGTTACAGACTATGTGACAGAAACCACTTAAAGAATGGTTTATCTGGTTCGCAGTTTGAGGGGACAGTCCTTTGTGGGTGGAGAATTCACAGAAGCAAAGTCTTGAGGTATGTGGTCATGTTGCATCTGTGGTCAGGGAGACAGAAAGGCCAGTGCTCGTTCTCAGTCCCTTCTCTCCTCTTTACTCAGTACTGGGTCCTATCTCATGGAACAGTGTAAACCATAGTTGGGGGGGGGGTTCCTCTCACCTCAGTTCATCCAGTCTAAAAATCCCCCCCCACATGCTCTTAGGCAGTTCTTGAGGACAATCAATATCAGCCATCACAGATATTTATCAAGTCTCTGCCTCACTGTACAGTGGTTTAGATTTGTTCATCTGCTCTGAGGCTAATGTGATGCAGGGGGATCACTCCTTGTTCTCTTCACGCCCCGTACGTGGTACAGGGTCTGGCTGAGTAAACACTCTGAACTCTAACACCCCATTGTCTCTAATAGAGAGATCTATCAGCAGTATTCTGAACCAGAAAATTCAGAGCACAAAGAGTGCACACGGAAACAGTGGAGAGCGGGCGGGAAGAGACTCACTTTTATCGCAAGAGGAGTTCACAAGTCAGAAACTGAAAGACGTGGAACCCTGTGGAGCACAGACCCTCTGTGCGATCCTTGTGGCACACCTTTGACACCCCTCTCTCTCTCCTCGTGGGATAAGTAGCTTTGACAGGCTTTGCCAGGACAGCAAATAACGTTGCTTTCTCTCGCCAGCTTTGGAATGATGAAGATCTGTTCTTTTTTTCTCCCACCATCTCCCAAGAAGGGTACCTCTTCTAGAGTTGGTATGTTTGCCGAGTATGGGGATCTACAAGCCCAGAGGAAAGCTTTCCAGTTCTCACCCCTAAATTTCTAGTGAGGCCGGGCGGTGGTGGCGCACGCCTTTAATCCCAGCACTTGGGAGGCAGAGACAGGCGGATTTCTGAGTTCGAGGCCAGCCTGGTCTACAAAGTGAGTTCCAGGACAGCCAGGGCTACACAGAGAAACCCTGTCTCGAAAAACCAAAAAAAAAAAAAAAAAAAAAAAAAAAAAAAAAAAAAAATTTCTAGTGAGATCTGACTTGAAATCCGTGACTTGTGTAACATACAAAGAATAAAAGCTGTAGTAATGATTCTTACTGGGTTTGGGGCCTTCTGAAGCTTCTCCTTACCAGAAGAGCTAGGCAGAGCCATCTTGCCCCTCTAGAGCTAGCAGGCCTCTGGCCTCCCAGTATGAGCCAATGATCTGTGACTCCAGCCCCAAACAGCAGGCCTTCAGTGACTCATTCTGCCTTCCCCAAGGTGTAGGTCAAGTTCCACCTCTCTGTACTCTAGCCTTTGTAGACAGACTCTATCTCTGATAGAGCCAAAACCTCATCTCCAGGACTTTGTTTCCCTTTGTGTCTCTATCTCTAAGTCTTAAAGTGACTGCATTGTCCTCATGCCTTCTCATCTATCACACTCCTGTGGGGGTCCCCTGGGGACCTAGCACGCAGGGGAAAGCCCTTTCCTCCCAAATCCTTGTTAGGAATTTAAGGAATAAAAGCCCTGTGAGACTCACCATTTATTCAAGGCTGCCAGATCTCTATACCACCTTTCCTCATCACAAAAGCAATGTTGGTTTCAGAAGTTTTGGAACACACAGCAAATAACATTTGAAAGTCATGGGCACTCTAGTGTATTTCCTGACAGGACAAAGAGGCACACATTCTCAAGGAAATTGGAACCATACCATGTATTTTTCTGTGCTTTTTCCCCTTTTGGTATTTTATGGGGACATATTGTGGTGTTAAACATCTTTCCAAAGTATAATTTTCGTGGCTGCCAACCATGGCACCATATGGACCTGCTTTGCTTTGTGTTGGGCATTCCAGACCATGCCCGTTCCCCATTTTAAAAGTTATTCACTTGTTATAATTGCATGGCATCCATTCATGTGGAGGTCAGAGGACAGTTGTGTGGAGCTGGTTCACTTTGTCACCTCCCAGTGGGTCCCAGGCTTCTTTGGCAAATGCCTTTGTCCTCTGAGCTGTCTCACTAGTCCCAGGGGTTCTTGGAGTCTCTTCTTATGTTCTAGGCCTTACCTCTGCAGCCACCTCCAGACCTGTGCTCCACTATTTAGTACTATGATACATTGACTTGAGAAGCTTTCAAACCCTGCTCTGTCTTGACCAGCCTCTCCACTAAGCATCTCTTTTTGCTTTGTTCTCAGCCCTAAGTAATTATGCTAATGGTTAGGCCTCTCATAAAATTCTTTGGCCATACACCCTTGTCTTAGTTAGGCGTTTCCATTGCTGTGGAGAGACACCATGACCAAGGCAACTCTTACAAAGGATAACATTTAATTGGGGCTGGCTTACAAGTTCAGAGGTTTAGCCCATTATCATCAAGGCAGGAAGCATGGCAGCATCCAGGTGGGCATGGTGCTGAACAAGGAGTTGAGAGTTCTACATTTGGTCCGAAGAGAACCAGAGAAGACTGACGTCCTTAGGCAGCTAGAAGGAGGATCTCACTGACCACTCCCACAATGACACACTTCCTCCTGCAAGGCCACACCTACTCCAAGACAACACCTCCTAACAGTGGCACTCCTTAGTCAAGGGTATTCCAACCACCACAACCCTTTAGTTTCCTCTGCTGTACCCAGCCCAGTGTCTCAAGGACCCACTGTCCAGGGCTGATCCAATGCTTGTTCTTCTTGTTCTTTCCCTCTTTCCAGTGTTAGGCCTTTGACCAGTCCCTTCCTTCTGAGTCTCCCTCCTCCATTCTCACTATCACTCTCTCCTTTCTCTTTCTAGCCCCAAGCCTTGTCCACTACATGGATTCTCTTCTTGAACAGCTGGGTCACATTACATATGTGTGACAATGAGGGCTGGCCAGGTCATGTCATTCTGCACACTATGGATGACCTAACTCAACCTGTAGGCATCTGTCCTAAGAAACTGGACATAAAGCCTTTGGGACTCCTACTTTAGGTGGACCTACTGTGGGCCATGAACATACTTTTATTTTTTTAACTTATAAAAGATGAGCTCTCCTCTTTCAAGGGAACTTAGGTGGCTGTGCAAAACTGGCTAATTCTATCTAGAGCAAAGGGCAAGCCCTCATTTCTAAAAGGAGAAGGGGGCTTCGAAACTACCTGGATTCACTTTCTAGCTGTACAGTCTTGGAGTTCAAGCAGGTTATTTCACTTTTTGAGCCTTCATTTGCTCTCTTGGCAACCGGACATGAAGATTACTAGGTAATGAATCTAGCGTGCATAGAATGCACCTGCCCTACAGTAACTGGTCAGTGTCTAGTGACTAGATTTATGAATATCCAGGTCTTTTCTCAGAGGGATGAGGAGGTCTCCTTTTAGTTTATTTCTACCTGCAGAACAGAAGAAAGCCATGAGGTCAGGAAGAGACGTCATGGTTCAAAAAAGCAACAAGGAAAGCAGAGTTTAGAAGGTTCCATTCCAAACCTGTAATATTTGTCTTTGAAAGGGTGTGACTGTGTATCTCACCAGAGTCCCATAGACAGAAAGTATGCTGCGTTAATCTCCAAGTCTTCACGGCACATAACAGGTACTTGATAAACACAACAAATGCAATAAGCTAAGGTTGGGTTAGAAGATGAAAGGGGTACTTAAGAAAAATGTGGGTACAGGGTATTCTTATAGCTTAATGTGAGAGTATTATTAGTTTCCCTAGATTGATTGTCCCTCATGAAAATAAACTCTTAAAAAATCACTTTCTTTAAATATAATTCTATTAACATCATTTTAAAGAATAGAATCGTCTGATAAACAATGTAGTTTCTTTTTGTCCAGGCAGATTGTTCTCTTTAGTATTTTTATTCTGATTGAATTAGGAGCAGTGTTTATTCTTTCTCATGTAGTATCATTAATTCTCTGACCTCATTTTCATTACATGCAGCTGAGTAGTAGGAGATATGAACCTGGAAGGAAAATGAAGAACATGAACTGTTTACTGGGACATCTGTGTGGAACTGTCAGAAAATACAGTATTATTCTAAAATAATTCAACTTTACCTAGTTTCATTTTTCTTTTTTTTGCATGTCATTTGAACATGACTATTTGGCTTTTGAGTTTCTTCATGTTAACTAATTTATGTAATTGTTCACTTCTTTTTTTTAATTCAAAATTATTTTTTACTTATTCACTTTACAACCTGTTCACTGTCCCCTCCCAGTTACTGCCTCCCGCAATCTTTTCCCATACCCCTCCCCTTCTCCTCTGAGTGGGCTGTTCTTTCCTTGGTATCCCTCCTATGTGGGACTTCAAGTCTGAAAAGCTAGGTGCTTTCTCTCTGACTGAGGCCAGACAAGGCAGCCCCTCAAGAAAAATATATCCCTGTCAATAGCTTTTGGAATAGCCCCATTCCAGTTGTTGAGGACTCACATTAAGACCAAACTGCACATCTGCTACATTTGTGCATGGAGGCCAAGGTTCATCCTTCTATGTTCCTTAATTTCAGACTCTGAGAGCCCCAGGGGTCCAGGTAAGTTCATTCTGTTTATTGTCCTGCAGAGTTTCTATCCCCTTTGTGACCCGCAATCCTTCTTCCTTTTCATTCCTAAGAGTACTCAAGGGTATACCATGTGTGTTCTTTTGTGATTGGGTTACCTCATTCAGGATGATTGATAAGTGGATATTAGCCCAGAAGCTCAAAATACTCAATATACAATTCACAGATCAAATGAAGCTCAAGAAGAAGGAAGACCAAAGTGTGGGTACTTCAGTTCTTCTTAGAAAGGAGAACAAAATACTCACGGGAGCAAATACAGAGACAAAGTATGGAGCAGAGACTGAAGGAAAGGCCATCCAGAGACTGCTCCACCTGGAGAGTCATCCTGTATACAGTCATCATGCCTGGATGCATGATGACTTATGCATGACTACTTCTTATGGATGCCAAGAAGTGCTTGCTGACAGGACCATGATATAGCTGTCTCCTAAGAGGCTCTGCCAGAGCCTGACAAATATAGAGGTGGATGCTCACCACCAACCATTGGAGTGAGCACAGGGTCCTCAGTGGAGAAGCTAGAAAAGGACTGAAGAAGCTGAAGGGGTTTGCATTCCCATAGGAGGAACAACAATATGAACTAACCAGTAAGCTGAGTTCCCAAGGACTAAACCATCAACCAAAGAGTACATATGGAGGGACCAATGGCTCCAGCTTCATATGAAGCAGATCTCCAGCCTTGTTGGACAACAGTGGAAAGAGAGACCCTTGATCCTGAGAAGTCTTGATGCCCCTGTGTAAGGAAATTACAAGACAGGGAAGTGGGAGTGAGTGGGTTGGTGAGCAGGGGGAATGGGTATAGGATAGGGGCTTGTCGGAGGGGAAACCAGGAAAGGGGATACCATTTGAAATGTAAATAAAATATCTAATAAAAATAAAATAAAATTAAAAAAAAAAAAAGAAAACGAGGGTGAAGTCATCACTACTGAAAAATTGTCACCCATCTGGGAAACTGGCGATGCTCCCTGATACTCACGGAGCTACAGCTGTCTGAGCTGGGGAGAACACAGACAAAGGGTTGAACCTTCTAAACAGCAGATGTTTGCTTTTCTTTATCCTCTCCTGTCAATCAGGAAGGAAGTAGGACAAGAGTGGGCAGGACTTGATGTCTTAGTCAGGGTTTCTATTCCTGCACAAACATCATGACCAAGAAGCAAGTTGGGGAGGAAAGGGTTTATTCAGCTTCCACTTCCACATTGCTGTTCATCACCAAAGGAAGTCAGGACTGGATCTCAAGCAGGTCAGGAAGCAGGAGGTGATGCAGAGGCCATGGAGCGATGTTACTTACTGGCTTGCTTCCCCTGGCTTGTTTAGCTTGCTTTCTTTTAGAACCCAGGACCACCAACCCAGGCATAGCACCACCCACAATGGACTGGGCCCTCTCTGCTTGATCACTAATTGAGAAAATGCCTTACAGCTGGAACTCATGGAGGCATTTCCTCAACAGAGTCTCCTTTCTCTGTGATAACTCCAGCTTCTCTCAAGTTGACACACAAAACCAGCCAGAACACTTGAAAAGGTTAAAAGATGGGTACCACTGGCTTTTATTAAATTAAGTGGAGGGTTTAGGCAACACCCCAGGACTTATCTGGTAAAGGTCAATTAGCTGTGCAGGAAGCATTAAAACATTTTTGTAATAGGGGAGTTTGAGTTTGTGAAAAGAAATTAAAAAAAAAAAATCCCAGGCTTCATGAAATAGGGAAAAATTAATAACCTTGTAATGGGCATAGAGCTGGTGCTGAGGCAGATGCCAAGGTCAGTGGGACTCCCCTTGCTTTTGTGTGTCTTCTTCCTTGGAGTGGTCCCATCACAGTAGTCTACTGGGGCCTCCATGTTGATCAAGGGCCTGTTACGGAATTTCAGCTAGACACGTGACTGTGCGACTGTTCTCTAACACTGGAAGTTCCTTTGTGATCGTTCAGAGAGACTGAGTTACCTAATGCCTTATTGCGGATAAGTGGCAGAGTGCTCACACTGAGGTCTGCTATTGCGGACCATGGACCTCATTCTACCGTATCACACCTACAGGGGCAAAAGGATCCTTCCAGGAGTTCATTCCTGCTCTGCATCCCCACCCTGTATCTGATCTAGAGGACTTGGGGGGTGATACTCAAAAAGTTACATTTTAAAGAAGTCTCTCAGATGACTATGATGTAGATGACACCGGGGTGTTGAACAGCAAGGTCTTAGGGTAGTGTGCCTACTGGAATGAGAAATGACTAAGCATCTAGCTCTCTGGCCCCGCCCCCACCGCCCCCAATGTATCTAGTTTCAGAAGGTCAGAGGTCAAAAAGGCTATTCTGCTAATCCTTGGTTCTTGCTACAGGAGGTGGGGTGGTAAAACAATTTTGGCTGAAATTTCCTTCCATTGGGGATAGATTGTTAACGCTCCCTATTGTGAAAGAGACAGAGTTGGAATAATGTGGAAGAATCTCCCAGGGGATGTGAGCTTAATGATCTCAATAACAAGTGCCCCATCCCAGACTCCTCCGAGCAGAGCAGCCTTCCGAGGCTGTTAGCATCACCTGCTTTCCCATTTGCCAGACAAAGGACAGAGTTCTTTTCTGATTCTCATCTTGTTTGCTGGCACCAGTTGAAGCCTTTAAAGAACATTCTGGAATCTCAGTATTCTCTTGGAAATACGAATAGAGCAGCTGGTGATGCGAGTGTTCAGGAAGATGACTCGAATTTTCTTTGAAAACTTGGGGGAGGCAAATATGAGCTCTAGTTCTGAGTCCCCCTTCCGAGGAGGCTTGGGGCGGGGGGGGGGGGATGCTGATTGCGCTTCTGCTTTCAGTATTCCTGCCCCTCATGCTGTATGTGCACATCAACTAAGGAACTGTTCAATCTCTGAATGCCTTGTCTCCTATTTCAATAAATTGTTTTAGACCAGCTGCAAGTCTGCTGGTCTTTCTGCTTCTTCGAACCCCATGTGATTTCTCTGTATAGTTGAGAGGAAGAACTGCTCCCACGCATTTAAATCTTTCCACCGTCCTTTTGGGGTGCTGTTTCTGGATAGTTATTATATAGTCCAGGACAAGACATTCCTCTTTTACTGGAGCTTCCTCAGCAACCAGAACAGAGGTTCACAACCCTTTAAGGGGTCATATACCAGATAGCCTGCATGTCAGATATTTACATTATGATTCATAACAGTAGCAAAATTACAGTTTTGGGGTAATGATGTTATAAAATTATTTAATCATGGGGGGGGGAACTGTACTAAGGGTCACAGCATGAAGAAGGTTGAGATCCTTCTCAACTTTTATCAGTTGAGAACCACTGATCTGGAATGCTGTCCTTAAAGATATGTATTTATAAAATACTCACTTGGTCTCCTGTGTGCCTCAATGCGGGGGACATTTGGTTATTCATCGTGCATAATGCTAGTCGTGCAGACACTTGGAATTTTATAGATAAGTATAAATGTTAAGCAGTAATGTAGGAATTAAGTAGCAACTTGACAGATTTTGTTGCAATAGCTCGTCAAATCTATACTTACCATGAGGATGAAGAAGAGGTCGTGGTAGGATTCCAGGATGTTTTGCCTGAAAAGTGGGTCTTGAGTGTCTGTCTGTGGAGGTTTTGGCAGTGGGAGGGATGGTGAAAGTTAAGAAGGCCTGAAGGTGACTCTCCAGATAGGCAGAGGCCACACTCTGTGATGAGCTTGGTGGGGACAGTCTTTACTTGTGAAGTATGCCGGAACTTAAGGTACTTAATTAAGAACTTAATTTTCGCTTCTTTCTAAGAATCGTGTGGTAAATAGGACTGCACAGCAAATTAGGACGCCAGGTGAGATTCCTGAGACTATATTGCATTGCTACTGTTGTTGTTATTCAGGGAGATTTTTTTAAATTTATTTTTTATTAGATATTTTCTTTATATACATTTCAAATGCTATCACAAAAGTTCCCTATACCCTCCCTCCGCCCTGCTCCCCTACTCACCCACTCCCACTTCTTGGCCCTGGTGTTCCACTGTACTGGGGCATATAAAGTTTGCAATACCAAGGGGCCTCTGTTCCCAGTGATGGCTGACTAGGCCATCTTCTGCTACATATGCAGCTAGAAATACCAGCTCTGGGGGTACTGGTTAGTTCATATTGTTGTTCCACCTATAGGGTTGCAGACCCCTTCAGCAGGGAGATTTTATTTAAAAAACCAAGAGTAAAGAGAAGTATGGGAACTGTAGGCTCTGCTCTGTGCAAGGACAAACTGAACTGAAGGAGAAGAAAGGACAAAGAGACAGAGGCCTCTGGCCATCTTGGCCAGATGGATTCACTATTTTGAGGCAGAAGGAAAATAGACCATGCCATTGCAGACCGGTGAGTTTTAGGATTGGTTTACTTCAGAAGTTCTCGAATTCTGAGCCCAGAGATGCGTGAACATTTATTTAACTTCCCAAGCAAATTTCCATGTGTTGTAATATTTCTTGGTTCTGTTGGCTCTGAAACAAAACATTTTGTTTCAATCATTTATTAATTTTAATAATTGAATCTACTTCTTGATTGATTGGCAGCGAGAGAGGTAATTGATTATATTGATTAAATCTTTACCCATACCCAGTCTTTCTAGATTTTCATAATAAAATTATAATATTTGACAGAATTAAGAATTACAGAAAGAGAGTAGGGGGTCTGTCCTATGTATATCCCTCATTTTGGATTTATCAGTAGGAGTTTATCCATTTGATGCTGATATTTAATTATCAACATTTTAATAAAAAAATAAGCATTGATCCCAGACTTTAAAATTCCCCCAAAAAGGACCAGTAGGACTACAAATTTATTTACTTTTAATAGAAAATTTTAATGGTAAACCCATAAAAAAGTTACTTCATGGGGATTTGACTGAATTTTATACAAACACAATTTCCATGAGAATGTTTATATAATTGTCTAGGAGCTAATCTTTTAAGTATTTAAGTATTTTAATGAAATGTTGCTAATAATGAACCACTTTACAAAGCCTCATTGTAGCAAACATAATTGGCTTTATTATAGCCTAAAGTTAATTTTTTTTTCTGTCCTCGGATTTTATTTAACTACTGACTTTTAATCCCTCTGGCTCTTGGTCTCTGCTAACTGTGGTAACCAACAGAACGTTAAGGTCCATTTGAGATTTGATATCCTCTAATTTGTTTGCAGAGCCATGAGATTTACCTTTAAATCTCTGTTTTTACATAGCTCTGGTTTTACGATTTTATTAATTTTGTAAGAACTTCATGCAGTGGATACCATATATTTTGATCATATTCACTGTCCCCAGTCCTCCTCCAAACTCCTCCGGAGTCCACCCCTGACCTCCCACCCCTTCCCAACTTCACATCCTTGTTTTTCTATCATAAGGCACTGATTGTGATTTGTGCTGCCCATGTACTTATGGCTACAGGGCAAGACACTGGAGCACTGCTGGCTTCCCAGGGACCACATCTTTAAAGAAAACTGGTTCTCCTCGCCAAGAAGCCATCAGCTGGCTCTAGGTCCTCAGCTAGCAGTGGGGACCTCTATAGTAAAGTTTATTAAATATCTTCAACATCTAATGCAATGTGCCAAAGTATATGTTTAGGTGAATTTCAACAAACTTTCACACTCATGCCAAAACAGTCACAGTTGAGAACATGCTTATCGAGTTCCTCTCGGCCTTTCCTAGTCAGTTATCACTCCCAGATTCTCCACTCCAGGCAACCACAGATCAACTTTCGGACCCTATCGACTAGATTTCTCTTTCCTGGAGTTGACTAAGCGTAGTCACCTAACCTTTTGTGTCTAGCTTTTTTTTTTTTTTTTTTTTTCATTTAACATAGCATTTTAAGTGGAAATGCGTCCATTAGCATGCAATCTTAGTTCATTCCCTCTCATTGTACTAAAGTGCAACATTGCTTTCATACATTCATCTGCTGGTAGATATTTGTGATGCTTCTAGTTTGAGGTTATTATAAGTAACTGCACATTTTCTAGTGTGAGTGTGCATGAGCATGTATTTTTGCTTATCTTGAGTAAATACCTAGTAGGAGGGCTCCATTTGCTGTTCATTATTGCCACCACTTGGTACTGCCAACATTTTACCCGTTAGCCAATCCAGGTTATGTTTTGATCTTATAGCGTGGTTTATATGCAGAAATGGCCTGAAGAACCCGTGGTACATTAGATCCAAGACAGGTTCTGCCTTGTGGATTCCAGGGGCCACAGTGCTCTTTGAAGTCCAGATACATGGTTGGAGTTCACTAGAAGCCAAGGTCAGGCAATCCTGATGAACTTGTTCTTGACCCCTTTTCAGTGGTAAATCTTTAGCTCCCTCTGTAGTCTTAGTCCATAGTTTAACACCTACCTAATCCCTCCTGGGCCTACCAACACATTTGATGATGAAAAGCCACCAGGATGCTTTCCCTCCCACCCACGCCAACTCTTTTATTCTGTGATGCATTTTAACGAAGAGGATGAAGGAAGAAATGAGTGCCAGATGTATCTGAAATGCGTATGAAAAATTGTCTTAGTGTTTTATTGTTGTGAAGAGACACCGTGACCATAGCAGCTCTTATAAAGGAAAGCATTTAATTGGGTCTGGCTTACGGTTTTGGAGATTTAGTCCATATCATCATGGTGGGAAGCATTGTGTCATGCAGGCAGACAGAGTGCTTGGAGGAGCTGAGGGTTCTATATTTGGATCCACAGGCAGCAGGAAGGAGAGACACTGTGTCTTGTTTGGGTTTCTGAAACCCCAAAGCCCATCCCCAGTGACACACTTCTTCCAACAAGGCCACACCTACTCCAACAAGGCCACACCTACTCCAACTAGGCCACACCCTCCTGATCCTTCTTAAGCTGTAGGACTCCATGATGACCAAGCATTCAAATGTAAGAGCCTATGGAAGCCATTTTTTTATCCAAACCACCACAATAACAATTGCACTCTACAGTGCAGAATTTACATCCTGGGCTCATCATGCTTTGACAAAGCTGTCAGGAGGAAACTGGTTCCCCTAAAGCTTAGAACTCTAGTAGAAAGGGTGGCCTACAGCATTAGAAGACAAGCAAAGTTTGTCATGTCCCTTGTTTTGAAAAAGAACCAAAAAGGAAATTCAGTTGAGACTTTGAACACGTAGGCCTGCCTTGTGGTAGATGCTTTCCCATGGGGCATGCTAAAGCTCGAGGACAATGATGTCTGTACGAGTTGCTTTCTCTCTGTGGTGAGTATATGCTTAATAATCAGAAACTTAAGAGATGAGAGGTCTATTTTAGATCATTGTTTGAGAGATCGCAATCCATCCTGGTTAGGAAAGGATGGTGGCAGTGGCAGCTTGTAGCCATAGCAACTTAAGAGTGAGGCTTCCTGCATGTATTTTGGTGAATCCGGAATGAGAGACCTTGGAACAGGACCAGGCTATAATCCATAAGGCCGACCCACAGAACCACCTTGAGCCGGTGACCAAGTGTTAAAGTGTGTGTACCCATGGGGAACATTGAACACTCAAACGATCACACAGTTTACCCCATTCCCTTAGCCTTGGGGTGTGGGGAGCAGAGGGAGTCCTTAGTGAGGGTGTGTTGTTGAAATGAGCATAGCCACATCAAGAACCACAGTGACTCAGACCCTGGGAGTGGCAAAGCCTTCTTCAGGTTAGCATCAGTGAATCAGCAGAGGCTTCCCCTAGACTGTGCAGGTGTTAGCATGCCCTCACCACGATTAGCTAAGCCTCCTTCCTTGTTCAGCTGTAGTAATAACCCTGCCTCCTCCTTAAGGAGGTTATTGAATACAATAACCTTGTCTCTTTGATTCAGTTTGCATAAAATAAACACACTGAGTTTTCCAGGCTACTGCTGGTGCATCTCCATCAGAGCCCAAAGCACACTTGCTCCAAGCTTTTCTGTGTATGCATGTATGCGTGTGTGTCTGTGTGTGTGTGTGTGTGTGCTTGTGTAGTTTCCTCATCCATACAGGTGGAGGCATTGGGAGAATGTGAAATGGGCAAACCTTGGTCAGATTTCCACCCTGACAATTGCACTTCAGTCTCACAGTTCAATTCCCCATGCCTCGAGTTTATCTTGTCTACAACTAAACACATCAAAGACATGGGCCTGCCAGCTGCCTTTGGCCTCCTGGTGTTCTGTTTAGTATGTGACTTTCATTTTTAAGGTCATAATATAGCCAATGGAGTTTTATTTATTACTATACTTCAAGTAAAAAAAAAATCAAGAAAAGGTTTTAAAGGTTTTCAACAATCCTCAGTGACTTTAGAAATATTACGGTTGCTCACTCTGTCTTCAGTGCAGTCTGAGGAATAGAATTTCACAACATTGCCGAACATGGGCAATCCTACTAACCTCAGTCTCCATGGGTTTTGGTTTTAGCTTTATACTTCAATAGATTCACTTCTTAGAACACCAGCCCATTCTACTAAAAGTCTTAATACAGTTTTCCCTTTGATGAACTTAATAAAATAAAAGGTGAATATCTGGAGACTAATAGGAGCTGCAACCTTAGTCTTGGAGGATGCTTACTTTGAAAGACAGTACTCACTCCCAGGGAGAGCTGGTGCACCCATGCCATGTTTGGGTCTAAATGTTTCACCAACAAGCTTTTGCCTCTGCTATTAAAAGCCTGGTATTTCCTCTGTACTTCTCAATGGGGTGAGGCCATGTCAGCCCTATACATGGTAAGCAGACACCAACTTAAAATGGCTCCTAAGGGGCTGGAGAGACGACTCAGAGGTTAAGAGCAGTTGTTGCTCTTTTGGAACACCTGAGTTCAGTTCCCAGCACCCATATGATGGTTTACAGGCATCCCTAACTCTGGTTCTGGGGAACTCAATATCCCTTCTTCTGACTTCTGGTACATACATACATGTGGTACACTATATGCATGTATACAAAACACTGGTTGGTGCACATAACATAAAATTAATAAATCTTAATATAAAACAAACTTTTTTTTATTAATTATACTATTTACATTTCAAATGTTGTCCTCCTTGGCACCCCCCCTCCATGAGTCCCCTACCCTATCCCCCTTCTCTTTCATCTCTGAAAAGGTTCTTCCCCACCCAACCACCCACTCCAACCTCACTCCTCTAGCATCCCCCTTCTCTGGGGGCATCAAGACTCCACAAGACCAATCACATCCTATCCCACTGAGGCCAGAAAAGGCAGTCCTCTGGTACATATGTACTGGGGACAGCTGAGTGGCCCATATATGCTCTTTGGTTAGTGGCTTAGTCCCTGGGAACTCTGAGGGGTCCAGTTAGTTGATACTGTTGTTCTTCCTATGAGGTTGCAATCCCACATGATCATCTCATTAGATGCTAAAACAAACAAACAAAACTTTTGACAAAGCATAACACCACTTCATGTTGAAAGTCTTAGAGAGATCAGGAATTCAAGGCACATACCTAAACATAATATACGCAATATACAGCAAACAAACAGCCAACGTCAGATTAAATGGAGAGAAACTTAAAGCAATCCCACTAAAATCAGGGACAAGACAAGGCTGCCCACTCTCTCCCTATCTTTTCAATATAGTACTCGAAGTTCTAGCTAGAGCAATTATACAACAAAAGGAGGTCAAAGGGATACAAATTGGAAAGGGAGAAGTCAAGGTATCACTATTTGTGGATGATATGATAGTGTACATAAGGGACCCCAAAAATTCTACCAGAGAATGCCTACAGCTGATAAACAACTTCATCAAAGTGTCAGAATACAAAATTAACTCAAACAAATCAGTAGCCTTCCTCTATACAAAGGATAAAACAAAAAATTAAATGGCCCCTGAATGCTGCCCATTGTCTTCCTAGCAATGGGCAATCAATTCTTCTCACTGCCTTGATATTGTGCTGAAATAGCATTCCTGAGATCCCAGATGTTCCAGAGGAGTTTCCTGGGAGAGACATGCCCAAGAACTGGCCTTTCCTTACAACGAATGCAAGACAAAAGATGGACTTTCTAAAGAACAGTCCATCTAGGGCTGGAGAGAGGGCTCAGCAGTTAAGAGCACTAACTGCTCTTCCAGAGGTCCTGAGTTCAATTCCCAGCAACCACGTGGTGGCTCACAGCCATCTGTAATGTGATCTGGTGTGTCTGAAGACAGCAACAATGTACTCACATACATAAAATAAATAAATTGCATTAGGATTCTCCGAAGAGACAACCGCAGTTACATATATGTATAAAGACTTGGATCATGTGATTTTGATGGCTGAAACATCACAAAATAAACAGTGCAAAGACTCGAGAACCAATAAAACCCATGGCTGAAAGATCTATCAGCCTGAAGGCAGGAGGAGATCGTGCACTTGTTTGAACACTCAAGCATAGAATGTATTCTCTCTAGTTAAAACTTCTCAGCTACTGAGTCCTTCAAAAGCCTGAATGACGCCCATTCTGTTTTGATCTTATCTGCTGACTCAAATGTTGTTGTTCTTTGGAAGCACCCATAGACACACCCAGAAAAAATGTATAGTTAACTTTCTGGGCACCAGTCATGTAAAACTAACCTTTACAACCTTGACCCAAAGTTACCTAATTTCTCTGTGTCTGTTTCCTTATTTGTAGAGTAAAAATGATGACACCAATCTACAAAACACTCAACAGTATGCTACAGCATCCAACATGGGTGGAGACTTGGGGGTGGGAATGGGAAGGAATGAGGAAGATTTAGAAAAGTTCCACACTGACTCATTTCTAACTTAGCTATTGCTCCATCATGGACTCCATTGCTCTTCTGTTCCTACACGTCGTCTTCTTATAGTGGTTCTGATACCTACATTTAACACTCAAGCTTGCATTTGATTCTTCCAAGAGACATTGCCTTTGATTCTATTATTTGGCAGCCTCTCTTCATTAGAAGTCTAATTGCTCCACTCAACATCTTTGATAAAGACCAAGACAGAGAACAGATGAGCTGGATCAGAAAGACAATGCTGTCTGAAGCTATGACTTTTGATATTGTAGGGACTGAACGGCTGGCTTCCTTCCAAACTGTCTAATTACTATTGATAAAAGCAAGAAGCCAAAGTCATTTCCCTGTTGTTTTTCAGCTGCCATATTTATTCTAATGACCAGGGGTTTCCATGGAGATAGTTCTTTGGTAATATTGAAAACTAGAATTACATCTATGGTGCAGTCCAGGGACACATGAGGGTGATGGAAATATTTGATGTAAAAGAATTCTCCCCTTTACACACAAATATCTAAAAACTATTAATTTGAGGCAGCAGCAAGGAAGAAATACATGAAAGGAAATTGATTTCTATTTAAATGGTATGTTTTCATCACCTTCCTTTAGAATCTAAGCATTCATCTTTGAGTACCTGTGCTAATTGATTTCAAATGCAATTCAACACAGTAGCTATAGAATAATAAATCTCAGGCCAAAAGGCTAAAGGAGGGGACTTGAACAGGCAGGGGATATAACACTTGGCACCTCAGTGATGCACCTGTGTCATCCTGGGGTGAATCTTGGAATGGTACCCTGAATGGAAGTGGCAAAAGTCCAGTCAGCAGGAGTGGTGGTTTCTTTAGTGTAAAATCCTTTGGACTTGAAATCCACCAACTGATGTAAGGACTATAGACGTTTGAGCCACTGCATGGTCTTAGATGGACAAGCAAGCTTTGAGCATCTCTGAAGGGAGAACGTGCACTTCCTTGCAGCACCTGTTGCCTTCTTTGTCTACAGTTGATGCCAATTATTCTTCAGGGAGTGGAATGTTGGAAGGCAGTGGCTGAGCTGGTTCCTGGGAGATATGCCTGGCCCATAAACTTAACTCCGGAATAATTACAAAGTGAAGATCCAGAGCCTGTGGCCAACATAGGGCAAATGGGCCTTTTGGATTTTGTGCGGATGATTCCCCATGGGTAAATGTCTTCCAATCTTGCCATTTCTTATCCCTGAGAGAAGTGCAGGCTGATGGAGGTAGCATAAGAGCTGAGTTATAAGCTGAATGTGAACAGAAGGTCACAATGAATAATCTTCCTCGGTGATCACATAGAGACGGTAATACTTCTTTCCGGAGAAAGAATAAAGCAAATAAAATAGAGAACCACAAACCCATCAGACAGCCCCATGCTAGAAGCTGCCTGATGGTGAAAACTGGGCCTATGCTGAAAGTGGCTTATCAGAATGAGGCCCACAGCCTGGAAACTGGGCCAGCAGGTGGCTTGGTTTGGACAAAAAGGACAGATGCTATTGTCAGTGGGCAGAGCCCAGAAGAACTGGTATTTCAACCTTTCACTCTCTTCAAGGCAGACTCATCTTGGTGCTCTGTGGTTATAGCTGGCTGTCACATTTTGTGCCAGTTGTGACGTACTCTGAAAAAGCATGGAATCCAAGTGGTCCCTTGACATTCCCCAAGTTACACTTCAGCAGGCCAGTTCCACCTACAAGAGTTTTTTTCCCCTAAATTATTACCAGCAAGAGTTTCCTTTTGAGCATGAAAAGTCCTGTACAGGACGGGGTCTACTAAACCCGAAAGGAATGCCTATAGAAGATCACAACACAAAGTGATTTCAGTCAGCTTGAGCACAAAAACCATTAGTCCATGATAGACTCAGTGACTAATGGCTTTAATAGTTTAGAGTCTCCTATAGATACTACTCCATTCTTTCTGGCATGCTTTGCACTGTCAAGTGAGTACATCTAAATGTGAAATAATAAAATAATAATTTCTGCTTTGTTCAACATGACATAAGTTGTCCTCAAGTTCCTCACCTTTGCCTGTGGTTATTCATCCACTCATCTGCCTGAGATCCCTGGTCTTTTTCTCTCATGGAATTTACCACCATCTGGAGGAAGGTAGACAATGTGTAGAGAAGGATGTCTAACTGTGTTATGGGAATATGATAAAGTTTGTTTTGTTTTGTTTTGTTTTTATACTGCGAATGACTTTATTCAGTCAATGTCTTTACAACCGAAACTTTGGGAATCCCAAATTAACATCCTTGCATGTGAGCTTCTTGGACACACCAGAAAAGATTCTGACCTTAGGTTCTGAGTTGTTCTGCTGTGCTTTGTCTAAATGAACTTTTATGAGCCAGCTGCCATCCAGTTTCACACGGATTCTCTCACCCACAAGTTTCATTTGGGAAGACCAAGTCTTCAAGGATGGCGTCGTGCACTGCTGCCAGGGTGAAGATCCAGGGGGCGCTTTTGCTTATTTTTCACATGGCTTTTCAGGTTGTGTCTTAGTCAGGGTTTCTATTCCTGCACAAACATCATGACCAAGAAGCAAGTTGGGGAGGAAAGGGTTTATTCGGCTTACACTTCCATGCTGCTGTTCATCACCAAAGGAAGTCAGGACTGGAACTCAAACAGGTCAGGGAGCAGGAGCTGATGCAGAGGCCATGGAGGAATGTTCTTTACTGGCTTGCCTCCCCTGGCTTGCTCAGCCTACTCCCTTATAGAACCCAAGACTACCAGCCCAGGGATGGTCCCACCCACAAGGGGCCTTTCCCCCTTGATCACTAATTGAGAAAACGCCTTACAGTTGGATCTCATGGAGGCATTTCCTCAACTGAAGCTCCTTTCTCTGTGATAACTCCAGCTGTGTCAAGTTGACACAAAAATAGCCAGTACAATTGACCCCTTGTCAACTTGACACACAAACACATCACTAGTAAGCCTCAACCCTTACATTCTTATTCATCCCCAAAATCTAAATAAATTTAAAAGTCCCACAGTCTTTACATATTCTTAAATTTTCAATCTCTTTAAAATATCCATCTCTTTAAAATCCAAAGTCTTTTTACAATTAAAAGTCGCTTAACTGTGGGCTCCACTAAAACAGTTTCTTCCTTCAAGAGGGAAAATATCAGGGCACAGTCACAATCAAAGCAAAAATCAATCTCCAACCGTCCAACGTCTGGGATCCAACTCACGATCTTCTGGGCTCCTCCAAGGGCTTGGGTCACTTCTCCAGCCATGCCCTTTGTAGCACACACGTCATCCTCTGGGCTCCAGATGCCTGTACTCCACTGCTGCTGCTGCTCTCGGTGGTCATCTCATGGTACTGGCATCTCCAAAACACTGCATGACCCCTTCAGTCCTGGGCCTTCAATTACAACTGAGGCTGCACCTTCACCAATGGCCTTCCATGGCCTCTCACAGTGCTGAGCCTCAGCTGCTCTGCATGACCCCTTCATGCCTTCAAAACCAGTACCACCTGGCTGACCCTTACACATTACCAAGTCCCACTGCAGAAGGAGTACAACCTTGCCTATCTCTGGAACACAGCCTCCTTGTGCTTTCAGAAAACACTTCCCAGAAGATGTCACCTCAACGATGCTGGTCTCTTCTTTTTTTTTTTTTTTTTTTGGTTTTTTGAGACAGGGTTTCTCTGTGTAGCCCTGGCTGTCCTGGCACTCACTTTGTAGACCAGGCTGGCCTCGAACTCAGAAATCCGCCTGCCTCTGCCTCCCGAGTGCTGGGATTAAAGGCGTGCGCCACCACGCCCGGCGCTGGTCTCTTCTTAATCACCGCTAATTTCTTAGCTCCAGCTAACCAGCATCAATCGTCCCAGTAATGCAAAGTTTTTGCTTTAGTAGTTCTAGTATCTTGTTAATCACAGCTGATTCTTCAGCCCCAGCTAACCAGAACTACAAAATCTTCACAATCAAAACAGCAATGGCCCTGAAAAGAGTCTTTAATTTTCCCTCTGAAATTTCACAAACCAGACCTCCATCTTCTGCACTGTTCTCAGCATTATCTTCCAAGCTCCTACACAACATCTGACAGAGCTCTTAACAACGAATGGATCTTCAAGCCCAAAATTCCAAAGTCCTTCCACAGTCCTCCCCAAAACATGGTCAGGTTGTCACAGGAATACCCCACTCCCAGTACCAATTTGTCTTAGTCAGGGTTTCTATTCCTGCACAAACATCATGACCAAGAAGCAAGTTGGGGAGGAAAGGGTTTATTCGGCTTACACTTCCATGCTGCTGTTCATCACCAAAGGAAGTCAGGACTGGAACTCAAACAGGTCAGGGAGCAGGAGCTGATGCAGAGGCCATGGAGGAATGTTCTTTACTGGCTTGCCTCCCCTGGCTTGCTCAGCCTACTCCCTTATAGAACCCAAGACTACCAGCCCAGGGATGGTCCCACCCACAAGGGGCCTTTCCCCCTTGATCACTAATTGAGAAAACGCCTTACAGTTGGATCTCATGGAGGCATTTCCTCAACTGAAGCTCCTTTCTCTGTGATAACTCCAGCTGTGTCAAGTTGACACAAAAATAGCCAGTACAGGTTGGCTTGGGCAGAATCCTCCTCCTAGCAGTGAAGACTACCTGCTTCCCACTGAACTTTTTCTCCAGTTCATGAACTTGCCGGACTTGGATTTTCTGGAAAGACTTCAGGGAGGAACTGGCACAAAAATCACGATAGCTTTCCGACCACCACTGACTTCAATTTCCTTGGCCACAGTGATGTTGAGTCCCCACAGCTGCGCCTTGAGATCTGAGTTCACTCCAGCTTGGGCAGTGCCTGAGAGATGCCAGACTCGCCCTGGTTCGGCTTCTCATCATTGGACTTCAGCAGTCTTGGCTCTCGAGCTGAGCACAGCTTTGTCCTCACGGAGGACAAAGAGGCACAGCGAGACGAAAAGAAAGATTTAAAACACAAAATCCTGGCCTGGTAAGTCCAAGCCAATTCCGTGTCCCATCCTAAATTGTTCCTCCATCTTCCCCCTGCCAAGCACTGCTGTGGCCTATTGATTTTTGACACGCTGTGATGTAAAATGGCCGTCGTGGTATCATTCAGCTGAAAGCTGACAAAGAAGAAAGCAAAGCCAGAATTCTAGTTCATGCTGAGTTACTCTCCTTATGCCCACTGTCCACCACAACCAACTCCCTAGTTATGCACGTACCTGGGAGGCTACAACAGCCAAGGCAGGCCACAGAGGGAGGAAGATGACTAAAATTTCCACTAGACCCATTAACTGGTCTCTACTTCTAAAGCTGTGAATAGCCAGAAAATTGTGGGAGATGAGAAGCTGTGAAATATGTGGCTATTTTTTAACTAAACCTTTGGGGAGTGAGCATATCATCCGAGCATATATCTACTATTGCAGAAAGCAGACGTCCCTGAAAACTGTCCCTTGATCGGAAAACAAAACAAAACCCCTCACTCTGAGTGAAATAGAGAAGAAGGCTTTGGGGAGGAATCTGAAAAGAAAAGAAACAGGCGTTAACAGGCAGGGCTTGTTGGGTGTTCAGGCCTGATCTTGCTTAGTGTCACCCTGCTAAGGGTCCAGGGAGGCTAAGAGTCAAGCCCTCCCTGCTTGGGCACAAGGGAAATGACTCATCCTCCTCCTGACCCAGGCCAGTAGGTTCTCAAGGACTGCTTGCCAGTCCTTTCTCTCCTGTATTTCCTGCCCAGTGAGCAGCTGGTTCTTTCCCTTCAAGACCTGCACTAGACTGAACGTTCAGAGGGTCTCATTGGCTCCTAGCTCACTTTTCATCACAATGTACAGCCTAGCACTACTTATTCCCATGGAGAGCCCTCTGCCTTGCTAGGTGGCCTTCTACAATATATTATACACAGCAAGGAATTAGGGGTAGAGGAGTTGTCTCCATACACTTTGGGCAAAAAACAAACAAGCAAAAACAATAACAAAAAAAGCAAACAAAACCAACTTAAAAAAAAATACTTAAAATGAATGAACAACTAACCAACCAGATTGAGTTTTACAGGACTCCTGCAAATGGTCAGCACTGGACCTCACAGATGGGAGAGAACCTTTCCTGCTCTACTTAGGACCCCTGCCCAATCTAAGTAATTTCTCATCTCCTTACTTTCTGCACTTACAAATGCTCCAGTTTTCTTCCCATGGCGCCCACTACAGCTGGAGCCCAACCTTGGGCTTCTCCTTGACCTCCCACAGAACTATGGGGAAATGGCAGTTTTCCATCCGAGTAAGCTGTGTGACGCAAGGGGAAATGGAATTCAGAAAGGAGGATGAACTTATGGACCTGCAAGGACATCTGAGACTGCCTGACGGTGTTAGACATTGCTGTCGTTGAAACTGACTGCCTCCTCACAACCCCATACAAGTACCTTGCAATCAGGTCATCTCTGTATTATTGTGACCCCCCCATCACTTAGCATACTTATTCCGTGCATGGATAAATGAATGCATGAGTGCATTCATAAGCGAGCATGAGAGCAAGTCTGTAACTTCAAAGTGCTTACAATCTTTTTGCAAGGCAAGGTTATCCTACATCAAACAATTAAAGAACAGCACAAGATGGAACCTAATTAATTTCTAAATGATCGAGTGCAGGCTATAAGTGCCCGAGTTTCAGAGAACGGAAAGATCAATGTGGGCTGGAGGAGTTAATGATGGCTTAAATATAATTCCCTGACATTATAGCACCGTGCTAACAGCAGTCCTGGTCTTAAAACTGAAGAGATGAAAGCCAATACATAGAGCCTATTTACCCAGTGTTGCACGGCAGACCACCATGATATGGGGGATTAATGACATTGGCCTTAGGGGTTAGTGCTGTGCAAGTGGACTTATTCTTACATAACTAGTGATGAGCTATGACATAATTAATTCTCATTGTGTTCTTTTTCTAAGAATTTTTTATTGGAGTAAAATTCATCTAGTATAAAACTAACTGTTTTTAAAGTATAAAATTCAGCAGCATTTTACTGAGATATACACTGCTGCGCGTCTAGCACACCTTTGTCCACATCATTATCATTATCTCAGAAGAAAACTCATTATTTTTAACCCAGTTGTATAACGTGACAGACTGAGAAGAGCCCTGGAGAATGAGGCTCGACTTGACATCTGAGGTGGATGAGTAAAACATGCAGACATAAACCAGGGATAGTCAGTCCCATCATTTGTAAGTTGAGGGTGTTGATGAAGATGCCACCGAAGTCGGCTAGCCTTAGAATGTCACAGCTCTAACCACACTCTTACATCTAAAGACAATTAAATCAAACAAATATTTAGATTGGGTATAATGTGCAAGGTCCCCCTGCATGTGTGCATGAGTGTGTATGTGAGAGAGAGAGAGGTGGGGAGGAGGGAGGGAGGGAAGGAGAGAGAGAAAGAGAGAGAGAGAGATTGCCTGTGTTTTAAGGGACAGGAGAGGACATTAACTGAGGTTAAGATGTGTGCAGATAATATATCAACAAGAGTAGAACTGAAGGGGATTACCTAGCTATTTACATTTTATTGCATGTTTTAGTTTCTATTTTCTTATTGGGCAGTAATATAAATGACTTGTCTCAGAGATACATTAGTTTCTACTCATGGGCTATGCTTGCATTCTGATAAATTTCATGTGTAATATCAAAGGTGAAATTCTTTCCATTTCATACACTCCAAATATATTTTAAGGGGTTTTTGTTAGAATTTCATACATGAATATTAAATTTATATCATTTCACTTCCTTAACCCACAACTTCTTCCATGTTCCTCACTCCTCTAAAATTCATGGCCTCTTCTTCTGTAATTGTATCTGTATATATACAGCTATATGCATATATATGTATATATATATGTGTGTATATGTGTATGTGTGTGTGTGTATATGTATATGTGTGTGTATATATATATATATATATGTGTGTGTGTGTGTGTGTGTGTGTGTGTGTTGAGTCCATTTAGTGTTACTGTAGGGGTGGTTCTGATGCTGCCCTGTTCCCCAATTGGTTCTTGATCTGTCAGTAAAGAAGCCATGGGCCAATTGCTAGGCTAAAGGAATAGGCAGGATTTCTGGTCCTGGGAGGCAAGCCAAAGAAGCAAGGGAGGAGAGGAGAGTTCACCAGGCTTCTTATGGAGAAAAGTTGACCAGCCATGTGAGATCTCAAAACAGAGTGGCCACACAGGCCGCTCCTACAGGCAGGAGGTTGGGGATGTAACTGAGCAACCAAAGTTAGGGCAAGTGGGAGGTACAGAGCTAAGAATATTGATAAGGTCATGCTTTCCCAGGTGGGTGATAAGTGCCCAACAATTGTGTCAAAAGGGAAGTTGAAATTGAACAAATGAGTGTGTGTCTTTTATATGTGCATTCAAGGGGAACTGGGTAGAGGCTGGTAGCACAGCCCATTCCTGGAGCTTAGGCAGGGTAGCCAAAGCTACATGTACTATGCTCATGTGTAAGTGTTTAGGTCTGATTGCTCAGGATTGGATAAACGATCAGAGGGCTGTCCCTAGAGAGGACTGATTCCTCCTCTGTGAGCCTCCATCAGTTGTGTGTAGCTCTTCTTCTAGGGGTGGGCTGTTGTGAGATTTCTTTATGGGATTAGCATGCCAACTGGTTGTCATTATGCAGGTCTTGGTTTGGGTGACCACATTTCTGAGATTTCATGGATGCAACTCTCTGTCAAGTAGAGAAGGCAGTATCTCCAGGCAGACATTTTAGTTCTCTGGTTCTTAAAATCTGTCTCTTCTTCCTTGATGTTCCCTGAGACAGATGTGTAGAGATTGAGTTGTGTAAGAATCAGCTGTGTTGGGCAGGGCGAGCCAACCCCAAGTCTTTAATTACTGCTTCTCTTTCCAAACTTTGCACATCTCATAGAAAGAACATGTTGCCATTTCTCCAAAGTTTCAAACCTGAGGCTTGGTAGCGCAAGAAGATGCCCAGAATCTCTAAGCTAATGAGGCAAAATGGGTAACCAAGTGCTAAGTTGCCTGGATTCACAAAGAGTCTTCTAAAATCCATACACGGCTTGAAAGTGGTCTTTGCAGTGTTGGTTAATTTTCTGTGTCAGCGTGGCTGGGTTAAAGATGCCCATTGAGCTGGGAAAACACTAACTCTGAGTATGATTGAGTCTGTGAGAAGGGTGTTTCCACATGCAGTAGTATGTATGCGGCTCAGCATGTCAATCAGTAGACTCAGAAAAGTCTTGGTGAGGTGGATGCCATTCAGTGAGTATCTGGATGGAACAAAATGGCAAAAGGGGGGGAAGTGTTCTTACTTCTGTAGTGGTTTGAATAGGTAGACTCCATAGACTCATGTGTTTGAATGCTTGGCCCATAGCAAGTGGCACTATTAAGAGGTGTGGCCTTACTGGAGTAGGTGTGGCCTTGTTGGAGGAAGTATGTCACTGTGGAGGTTGTCCTTGAGGTCTTACATGTTCAGGCTATGCTTGTTGTGATAGACAGCCCCCCTTCTGCTGTCTGCAGATCAAGATCTAGAATTCTCAATGTCTTCTTCAGCACCATATCTGCCTGCACACTGCCATGCTCCCCACTATGACGATAATGGACTAAACCTCTGAAACTGTAAGCCAGCCCCAATTAAATGTTTTCCTTTATAAGAGTGGCCTTGAGCTGGATCCCAGTTTGGGCCTGTCACTGGACCTTCTTTTCCTCAGGCTCCTCTCCAGTTCCATCCCTTTAATTCTTTCAAACAAAATCAATTATGGGTCAGAGGTATGACTGTGGGATGACAACCCCATTCCTCACTTGAAGTTCTGTCTTCCTGCTAGAGGTGGGTTCTATAAGTTCCCTCTTTCTACTGTCGGGCATTTCATCAAAGGTCACTCCCTATGAGTCCTGGGAGTCTCTCACCTCCCAGGTCTCTGGTGCATTCTGCACTACCACCCCCATTTCCTGAGGTTGCCTGTTTACATTCTTTCTGCTGGCCCTCAGGGCTTCAGTTCTTTTCCTTTACCCAATACCAGATTAGGTTCCCCTCTATCCCCCACTGCCTCATCCCCACCCGAAGTGAGATCTAGCTCAAGGGGAGATACCAAGTCCTGACATTATTACTGAGGCTATGGAACGCTCATAAAAAGGGATCTACCATGACTGCCCTCCAAAAGTCCCAACAAGCAGCTGAAAGTGTCAGATGCAGATATTTGCATCCAACCAATGGACAGAAGCAGCTGACCTCTGTTCTTGAATTAGGGAAGGGTGAAAGAAGCTGAGGAGAAGGGCAATTCTGTAGGAGGACCAGTAGTCTTAATCTGGATCCCCGAGATCTTTCAAACACTGGACCACCAAACAGACAGCATACACCAGCTGATATGAGGCCCCTAACACACATACAGTAGAGGACTGCCAGGTCTGTGTTCATTCAGAGATGATGCACCTAACCCTCAAGAGACTGAAGTGACCCAGAGAGTTTAGAGGTTAGGTAGGGTGGGGGTGGGGGCAACCATGTGGAGAAGGGGTGGGGTAGGGAGGGGTGTGTTGTGGAGCAGTCGGAGGGTGGATGGGGAAGGGCAGGGAATGGAATATGGAATGTAAAAATGAATTACAAATAAAAATAAATAAAAAAAGAGTTGCCTTGGTCATGGTGTCTCTTCACAACAATGAAACCCTAAGATATTTTCTTTAGTTAGACTTTCCCCTTCTCCTGCAGTATAGCCTGGTGCTTCCATTTCTCAATTTTGAGACTGGTATCATCAAGATTAGTCAAATTCTCAGGCCTTTGAACATGAATAAACTGCACAACTATCTTTTTTCCTTTCTCTCTTACTAGGGGTTGAAAATTGAGCTTTGGACCCCAATCATGCTAAGTAAACACTCTATAACTGAATTATATTCTCACCCCCCAGAATTTTTCTTATTCTCCAGTTTGCCAATGCTACACTGTGAACTTTCTCATCAGAAAAAGAAATTTATGGTCTTGTGGTCTATGAGCCACAAGATCATTGAATATTCAATTTATGAGAGCAAATAGACAATTCCAGAACAGAATAAACAAAGGTAGTTCATGGAACACATTCTGATACTAGACTTTCTGGTTTGAATTTCAGTTTGTTCATTTACTAAATAAATTATTTAGTATAATTTTGCCTTTTGTATGTGTTACAGTTATTTTAGGAAAAACTATGTTGCAGTAGCAAATAACCTCCTAAAACTCCTTGGTGTTAACAGATGAATAAAACTTTCATTTCTTATTCAAGCTTTCTATTCTGACAGCTAGGTTAAGGAATTAGTCATTATCTGAAACTTGCTGACTTTGAACAAGATTAAAAGGTAAGAACAAAATCTTTAATGACTCAGAATTTTCACTAGGAGGCGGAATACATCATTCTATTTTATTTCCTCAAACAAGTTACACAGCTAAGATAGGCATCAACAGGATGGGGAAGAACATTTGTGTGTGTGTGTGTGTGTGTGTGTGTGTGTGTGTGTGTGTGTGTGTGTGTGTGAATTGCAAATTTATCCCAGTTCCTCAATGTAAAATAGAAATAACAACAGTATTTGGAATAAGATTCAATCATACCACTTGACACATAACAAAAGTATTAGCTACTGCCATGATCATTTGTGTGTTTGTGTTTGTGTGTGTGTGTTTGTGTGTGTGTGTGTGTGTGTATACATATATCCCACTATATGTGGTTTGTGTTGGTATATTCTATTTGAAGGTAACAATCATAGAAAAATAGAAAGTACACATAAACAAAGAGGTTTTTAAAACCCTTTGATTATTCAACAAAATTTACCATTATTGTTAAGTTTGTCTTTAAGATGCCATGTATCTATTCACATTGCACACATTCATGCTGGCATATGATAAAAGGGAGATAATGTATAAGTTGTATCACAGTCTGTTTTAGTGAACATTATATTAAAAACATCTCCATGATAATTTTATACTCAGGTTGTTTTACTTGGTTTTGTAGTATTACATTGCTGGGATGTATGTTTTCATTTAAGAACACAATCCAATTATTTGGAATGTTTAGGGGATGGGTGGGTAGGAAAGTGGGGGGGAGGGTATGGGGGACTTTTGGGATAGCATTGGAAATGTAATTGAGGAAAATATGTAATAAAAATATTAAAAATTAAAAAAAATAGAATTTTGTGCCATTCTCAAACGTTCTTCCTGGTTAATAGTGGCACACTATGGACCTGCACTCACTGACCACATTTACTTTGTCTTTTCTGTAGTCTAAGCTCTGAGAGCTGGAACTACCTGATGTACATTTCTCCTAGAGGTTTATAAGAATTACAGAGTATTCTCTAGGAATGTTCTAGTGCCCCAGTCTCTCCAATAGAGACCTTTTCAAAAATATATAGAAACTATTGCATTAGTCTTTAAAAAGTCCCACAAAGGGGCCAATGAGATGACTCATCAGGTAAGGGGATGTGGAACCAACTATGAGAACCTGAGCTTGATCCCTTCAGCCCACATGGTAGAAGGAGAGAATGGGTTCCTTTACATTTTCCCGTGGTCTTCACACCTGTACATAGTGTGCATGGATTCCCCCCAAATGAGTAAATAAACATTTTAAAATAAAGTCGCATTAAATCACTTTAATATAGGCACAAACATTAAATTACACGAAGTAATTATTGTAGGCTCTATGAGGCTCAATGGCTTTGCGGTTATGTAAAAAGCTGCATTCTTATATGTTTGCTGGTATGTCAGGTATGAAGTAATAATACACACACACACACACACAGAGAGAGAGAGAGAGAGAGAGAGAGAGAGAGAGAGAGAGAGAGAGAGAGAGAGAGAGAGAGAACAAAGAAATGAAGCAAACATTAATTCTCATTGGATCAGGGTGGCAGATAGGTTGAGTTAACTTTGTGCCTCTAATTTTAAAAAATATTGTGCTGTAAAATACAATGACAAATCTAAATCTATGCGTGATAGAAATGAGTTCTCTCTCCTTCCCCTCTTCTGAGATGGTCTCTGAGCTGTGGGATTCTAGGGGTTTAAGAGGTCCCATTTTTGTTGTTGCTCTTGAGCACTCTGGTGAATGTAACAATCATACATACTTTGGCCAGTTATATGTTTCTGCATTAAACACCAGTCTCTGCACAAGGAAAATTCTGTAATGAAATTCTGAGAGCTGTACTAATCTACAGGTAAAGAGATACAAGTTTAGAGGGCAGTTTGATACTATGAACCCTTAACAAAGTAGAAGTAGTAAGTTTGTATCCAGAACCTATCAGCTCCCCAACCATGAGTTCTGGGCAAGATTTATAGTAGCAGACATAATATGTTCTCCTGTGGACCAACCCTAACATCTAATCAGAAAGCAATTGGTTACCCCCATGATATTCATGCCACTGTTGTATCCATGGGCACATCTTACCACTCCAGTCATTATGGTAGCTCATGTGGTTTATGGCTCAAATTATCTCTCTATTTTCTCTACCTGTAATAATTCACTGTGTGTACTATATATAATATCTTAGGAAGTTTAAATTGCATGTCCTTAAAAACTCTTAGTTTTCTTTGACTATTTCATATAAATATTGATAGCCTTACTCTCAGGTCACATTGAATCTTGTCTTCTAGCCAGCTGAGATCAGCAGGTATTTTGACCGTAGTATGATCAAACCCATCCTGCTTCCCTAGACTTACCTTCCATGCCTTCTCTTTTCCTAGGTCTTGGTATTATGACTCTTCAGTGCTCTGTTTAAGTGGCTATATTCCAGATAGTGTCAAGATTCTCTAGTGCTGAATGAGAGGCTTAGTATGAACTATTCAGTTTTCTATTATTGAAGGCAATTGTGTGTGTGTCTTCTTTAATGGCTAAGTATATTTGGAAATGTTCTTAATAAACTTTTTTTCATCTTGTTTTTCATTAATTCTTTGAGAATTTCCTTTGACGTACTCAGGTTACATTCATCCCCTCCAATTTCTCGCAGATCCATCCCTTCTTTTCAAATTTCCCTTTACCAACCTTCTCAACTTTGCATCCTCATTTTATTAAAAACCCATTGAGTCTAATTTGTGTGTCCATACACTGGAGCATGGTTGTCATACCAGGGATTAGTTCAATAAATTTCCCATTTGGCAAGTGCACACATTTTCATTGCCATCATCAGTTGATGGGCATCTAAGTTGATCCCATTTTGTAATTATTGTGCATAGAGAAGCGATGGACAGGGGTGGGCAAGTATCCTTGTAGTATGGCATAGAGTCATTTGAGTTTATTACCAAGAGTGGTATCACTGGATTATTTGGTAGATATATTTATAGGTTTTTTAAAATATAGATTCTTCTCTCATTCAATACATGCTGACAACAGTTCCCTCTCTCCACTTTTCCCTTCTCCCCTGGATCCACACTTAGCATTAATTCCCATAGTGGTTGTACCAACTTTTACTCCCAGCACAAGTGAACAAGTTTTCCCCTTTCCCAACACCCAAATCAGCCAAATCATTTTTTTTTTAATCTAAGTCACCAAACTGTCTTAAAAACTAAATGCAGAAGAAAAATGCTTTCAAGTAAAAGATGTCCTTTCTCACAGAAAATGCTTGCCTGGGGGCACATCAGAGCATGGAGTGACCTGTGTTGCACTTTGTTTAGTGTCAATTCAACCAGCCCAGAGAGAGGAGGGTAATTAATGCCATGTTCCTAGAAGAGGGAGGAGCAAAGAGATTTAGACTGACAGAACTCTTACCCTGTCAAAGCTTTCAGAAGTACCTCTGCTACACTTGCCGGAGGGATCTTTGGTGCTGTTGGCTGTAAGCTTTTGAGTGTAGGAAGGATTATTGCAGAAATAAGATTTTTGGTGTGTTACTAAAACCATGGTCCCATTCAATGAGTTCCTACTAGGGTGCAGGAACTTGTTAAGTGGTTGCTTGAGTTTGTTGTATTGTTTTCATGGTCAACACTCCCTTGATGAGATGTAGGCAAAGGTACTGAGGCACAGCTGTCCCAGTGGAATGCCTTCCATTACCATTTAGAAGTTAAGCAGTAAAGTGATGCTATGTGTGTGTGTGTGTGTTTGTGTGTGTGTGTGTGTGTTTGTGTGTGTGTGTGTGTGTGTGTGTGTGTGTATGCCCATGAACACCGTGGTGGTTGGCATTAGCATCACGTTGTGTTTTACTTTCTCTGTTACAGAGTCTCCCAGTCAGTCTGGAGTCCACCTCAGCTGGATTGGCTGACCAGTGAGCCCCCCCCCACCCCTGGGATCTGCTTGTCTCCACTTGGGCTTAGCTTTATGTGAGTGCTTGGATCCTGATCTTAGAACCCCAGTCCTATGCAGCAAGTGTTCTCTACTTGTCTTGTTAGCATATTAAAAGAATTCGAGGGTTATTTTTCCAGATTTTCTTCTTTCTGAAATAGTTGAGGTTTCTTAGATGAGAAGACATATAATGATAATTTAATTTAACCAAATTCTTGGATGCAAATCCTGCATACATGTGAATGTCACCTTTACAGGTATAATAGGATTTTTAAAACTCAAGGACTGGTGGAGAGTAGCCATGACCGTGGAGACTGGCTGACTGATTAGAACCATAGTGGCGTGGAGAGGTGGAAATGTTGCAGGTCCAGAGGAGAGGTTGGAATGTTGTAAGTCCAGAGATGAATCACCTTACTTGTGCTAGCTTTAGCCCCTTGGGTAGCCATTCCTGTATTGGAACTATCATCTTGTGACTCATACACAGAAACCTTTGGGAATCTACTAACTTAGCAGACCACTAGCTTCCAACAATCCCCAAACTTGGAATGACATCAGATGGCATCTTGAGCCTTTGAGAAAGCTCCTCCTGTGTCACTGTTGGTCAGTTTTTCTGACCAACATTATTTTAAACTTGCCTTGGTTGATGACTTTCTTTGTTCTGTAAAATTATAAAACTTCATAAAACTGCTTCGATGTTAAGGCATTGTGTTGGGGGAAGACATACACTTATGTTCCCATATATTTACTTATATATGCTTCAGAATAAACCATGCCAATTATCCCCCTCCCAAAGAAACCCCTAGAGGACTGGGATGGTGGCATGGCTCTGTGCTCACCGCTGCCTGCAAGTCCACCCACTTTTAGCTCATGTTGAAGAGACACTCTTAACGTCTTCGCCTTGAACAGTCATGTACTTGATTGGGCTCAATAATCCGGTTGCTATTCTATTTCCGCTCCATTTTATTTGTTTTTATTCCTCTCTGTTAGGACTGTGCAACTTATATTGATATTAATAAAACATCTGATTGGATTCTGCACGGCTCCTTTACCTCATCTGCTTCGACTTATCAGTTCTCCTGGGACTGATCATGCGCTTGTAACTAACTCGCAGACCCTTGATTGTCTTTCAAATCTAGAGACAATCTAGTGGCCAATGGTGTATATAGCTAAGAGTCTTGTAAACATAGATGCTTTGAGGCATTATAAGAGGGACAGACAAGAAGATGTACATAATTTAAATGTGTAGAGGAATGTGTTTGATAGATTTAAAGTGACATTTCAGAGCAACTTAGGCACTGCAAATGAGTTGGTGATAACATGTCTACCCTCATCCCAATTTCCCTCATAAAATATTTTCCTTCTTACTTTAAGGCAAAAAAGAATAAAAAATGTCAGAGATGCCGAAGTTCATTCTCCATTCCTTTTCCTCCTCCAGACCCAGTGTTTAAGCCTCTTGTACTTGAATTATCATAAAAGCCTCTATAATTGCCTGAACATGTTAATTTATCCTGCAACTAGCTGGTTTTATCTGACTGCATTTAAAAGGATTTAAGGGGTGACAGGGAACATCTAGAATGATGTGTTCCGTCTGTGCCTGAGAGTCTGACTTCATGGATAGATGTGCTAAGAGAGCTGGTACAGTGAGATGAGCTTCGATGCTGACTGCCACCAAGCTGGCTGTCGGTTCCTATGTTCTCTCCTCCAGCCCCTGCTCTTGGAGCCCCCCTCCCCCTCTCTCTTTCTCTCTCTCTCCCTATCTCCTTTCAGCTCTCTCATGCATCCCCTTTAACCCAGAGATTATAGCTTTGTTGGAGATTGGCAGATTACCCTCTCTACCTGCCAATCTTATTATTGTTGCTACAGTCAGAGTCAGGAGTAGCTTCACTGCACATATTGATAATCACAGCTAGGACTGTATAAGTAAAATCAAGCCAGTAAAATAAGAGCTAGGAGATTGTCAGGAACCATGGAAAACCCATTGATTGCTGCTGCAGCCTCTTTCTGTATGACAGAATGAGCCTAGATGAACTGAGCTTCCGGTGCCTTCTAGCAGACAATGTGCTGTGGTGCGTTATGTATTTACAGATCCTGGACATCAAAATGGAAGCCCCAGGTCTCCGTAGACCATTCTTCGTTAGTGAGGGGCGAAAGCTGTTGCTGGCTGGGTACAACATTTTCTATTCTGAAGCATAGTGAGGAGGGATGGCAATAGGTAAAGTGAAAGCTCTGGGGGCTGCATTAAGTTCCTACCTCAGAGAGAACCCCAAGTCAGAGATGAGTCACCCCTTCTTTCATTAGGATCTGATATTAGTAAGACCAAAAATGCCATTCCCCCCCTACCCCCCTGCATTAACTAGATGTTGGAACTTGATCTGTTGAGGGACCTTCTGTTTATGCCATAGGGTTTGGGGGGTGGGGGTCAGATAAAATAAGCCATGGTAATGTTAAAGCTTCCATTCTGCACAAGTCTATTTGACTTTGTAGATCCATTCAGCATCATGATGGGGAGAGGTGTGATATCAGGGACAGCCTGGTCAGGTCCCAGGTGGCACACTCCATCCAGGTATACAGAGGAGAGCTGAATAGAGACACTCAGCAGATATGAACAAGATTAAAGGAAACCATCAAGGGATGATAAATAATCCTGGGTCAAGTGCAGCAGAAAGAGAATTTACCCTTAGGACTGAAAGAGTTAATGAGATGAGAAAGCTTAGAGAGCTATTATTGTCTTTTTTAAAGGCTGCCCCATAAAGGTGTGTCCTTTGTGAGACTTGACTGTTACAAAGGATGACCCATGGGAGAAGGTGATAAAGATGACATCATCTCCTCCTTCCCTCTAGCCTTCTGTTAGAGAATGTTATTTTCAATCCAAACTAGGAAATGGAACATGGACTACCAGTCCAAGTTTCCCAGCTCAGTGACAGGAACCCATTCTGGAATCTCTAACACAGCCTTCCCGCTGTCTGTCCCCAGAGCCTTCTGGGAATTTGTCAGTTTCTTTGCCATGCATCCAATCAAACTCCATGATCCTCATTAAGCTTCTGACCGTAAGGGAGGTGACCACTCCTGTGGACCCAGTATATGAGTGGTTAGAATGCTTGGAGTTGTTTGTGTTGGTCTACATAAAAAGGTCAAGCTGGCCTCTCTTATTCTCTGGGCCTTTAAAAATTCTTGTCATTTCATAATGACATGATCCAGGCATCTTATTATCCGACCTCCATGCCTAGCATAATCCTCAAGACCCTAGAATGACTGAAGTGTCCAGTCAATGATGACAAATACCTGAAGAAGTCAAAGGGGACTGCCTTGCTAGCTCATGGACACAATTCTTTTAGGGGACTTTCTGAGAAGACTATGTATTTAGTCTTCAAGAGATTTAGCAAGTGCTCTTTGGCATCCTAATTTTGGGTACTCTCGTGGTATCTTACATAGCTTTTGATTACAGTTGTGCCACGGTGTCTGGATTCTACTCCTGCTGTTTACAAAACCACATCAAGGTCTTGGTGAGCAGAGCCCATCTGTTGTTATCTTCAGCCCAACAGAGTGAGAAATAATCCAACTCCCTTCTTATAGATGACAAACTGACTCAAGATCCCTGTGTTCTAGCCCAGCAGATTCTTCATGGTCCTCCTAAAGAGCAAATGGCCAGAGACTGTAGCTTAGAAAAGGTTAAAAAACAGTCTTCTTCCACAGTCTCCCACCCTCAATCATTCCCACTGCCCCACAGACATCTGCTCAGATATAGAGCATTTTAAGGAAACTTCCGTTTGAAAAATAAGAAGAAATAGGAGGAGAGAGAAAGAAGAGAAAAGAGGGGGAGAAGGCAAAAGAGAGAGAGAGAGAGAGAGAGAGAGAGAGAGAGAGAGAGAGAGAGAGAGAGAGAGAGAGAAAGAAAGAAAGAAAGAAAGAAAGAAAGAAAGAAAGAAAGAAAGAAAGAAAGAAAGAAAGAAAAAAAGAAAGAAAGAGGAGAAAGGAAGCTAAAAAAGGAGATCCCAGAGTCTCCTGGGACTGATCTCTGACTGTGGTGGTTTGAATGAAAATGGCCTCTAGAGCCTCATAGGGAGTAGCATTACTCAAAAGGTCTAGGACATTGGGCCTTGTTGGAGTCAGTGTGGCCTTGTTGGAGGAAGTTTGTCACTGGGGATGGGCTTTGAGGTTTCAGAAGCTCAAATCATGGCTAGTGGCTTGCTCTTGCTTCCTGCAGATCCAGATGTAGAACTCTCAGCTACCTATGCAACATCTGCCTGCAAACCACCACACGTCCCTTCATGATGACAATGGACTCTGTGACCTCTGAACCTGTAAGCCAGCCCCAGTGAAGTGCTTTGTAAGACTTGCTAAGGGCGTGGTATCTCTTTGCAGCAAGAGACAAAGGCAAAGTACAAATCCATGCCTGGGCTTCAATTCCATTGGCTATTGGCCTTGGCAGATAGAAAGCTCCTTGCAGCACACACAGAGTTCAAGAGAGACCTAGTCTCCTACAACCCTTCCAGGGTTCTCCATGAAAATTTCACTTATAAAAAAAGTATGGAGTTTTGTCTTCACATCAGGGACATGCAGAGTTCTCCTGGGGAAGGGTGAGAGAGTCAAGCCAAGGTAGCAACAGAGTGTTTGCTTTGAGACTGCTTTCTCTGATTACCAAGGCATTTTCAACATCATAATGAATTAATATGCTAATTAGTTTGAAGGTCAACTGTGATTCCATCATAAAGTCAAATGTATGACTGGTTGGTAAGTGAGCTTGTGTTCTAATGCTTTGGTGGAACCTTGGGCAGATGGAAAAATACTAGAAACAGTGGAGCCTCATGGAACCTCTGAGGTTCACTGTGAATTCTCTCCCGTGTGGCCATGACTCTGGGCTCATACAGATCTGATTTAGAATTCAGATTTTACAACAGTTTCACTGGAAGACTGAAGATATTAATTAATCTTTCTAAAGTGCATCTGGCTTCTCCTTATAGTGAACATAATGATGATTAATGATATCAGGGTGTTGAGGCAATTCCTTCATTCATTTAATAGATACTTTGCAATTACCACTGTGTCTGGAGAACTGCGTTCTGGAAAAAACTGATACTAAGTTCTACTCTCATGTAATTTACATCCTAGTGGGCAAAAGAGGATACTATCCAGGGGACTGGTAAACATCCTATGGATGCCCATTGGAATTTACTGACTCAGGGTGTGGCCCTCTGGAAGGCTTGGCTCTTCTAGGAAGATGCTTAGGTGCTGCTTAGGGACCCAGGTAAGGAGAGATTCAGAGAGAGAGAGACAGACAGAGAGGCAGAGAGAGACAGAGACAGATAAAGACAGAAAGAAAGAGACAAAAAATAGTGAGAGGAAGAGAGGGAATAGAACACAGTATGGAAAAAAGGAAGGAAGGGAGGAAGGAAGGAAAGAAGGAAGGGAGGGAGGGAGGGAGGGAGGAGAAAGCAGGGAGGGGAGAGAGAAAACAGGATGAAGAGGTGGAGAGAGAATGAGATCTGCTTCACCAATGTGCACTGAACGGCAGTGGGGACACACTAGGCACTCAAACATGTCAGAAAGTAAGATGCGTAACTGAAGGCAGGCTCAAGTCATTTAGATCACAATTAGAAAGATGCCAGCCCTTCTACCTCTGGGTAATGCTACAGCCACCTTGAAAATTTATTATTCCTAAAAGAATACAGCTCTGTCCCTTCAGCCTTGAGGAAGCCAGATTTCCCGCTGTGCTTTAACTGCCTTCTTTGGAAAGGCAGACCCGTGGTTCTCCTGTAAGCTCACTTCATGTGGGGCATCTGCATGCTAAACTGGGTCAGAAACTTTGGGAAATGGAAAAGAACTCAGAAGCAGATCTCTCAGCAGACTCCAGGGTTGCCTCTCCCACACACTACTGGATTGTGTAGGCAGAGAAGGGAAAGGGGTGCCTTGTTCTGCACACCCCCTCTCTGCCAAGCAGAATGGAGAGGTCGTGAGTAAACAACATTTACCTTGCACAGCTCCATAGACAAGACGGATGAACTTGCTTTAGCCTGAGGTCCCCCGGTTCCCTAACCTAGGAATTGAGGAATTCAAAGCGGCATGGCTGGCTTCCCGGCACAGGTTGTGCAGTCACTCGACGCTAATGAAGGTCAATGGTAGGTAACAATGTGTAATTTAGTATAAACAAAATAAAAGCTGGTGATCTAATGCTTTGTTAGCTCTCAGCTGCCTTGGAAGGCAAGAAAGGCGGTCTAGAAAGTTAAAGAGACAAAACACACTTTGCCTAAACAGGGTCACAACGAGTAGGCCATTGTCTCCTCCTCAGAGCCTTGAGATATCCTAAGACTCCTGCATTTTTTTTGCTCTGTTTGAAGTTAAATGTTTTCTTTAATACATTAGTTTGTGACGTTTTTATTGATTATCATGAGATAAATGATACCACTTCGAAAAACATTTTCTCTCTTTCATCATTTTAAATAAAGGGGATGATACATCAACTGGCAAAAAATTCTCCTTGAGTTTGTTATGGGTCCACATATTTTGAAGAACAGATTTCTTTTCCTCAAGTGGGAAGAAAGCCAGTATGGGAAAGAAAAACTTAAGGGTTCCTTCTGCTCTTCTTTCCAATGTCCTTGAAGTTGAAAGTTAATCTTGCCTGGCCAGTGCACATGGGTTCCCGATTGGGTTGCTGTCTCCCACCTGTTTGCATAGTTAGCGCTTTAGATAGTTCCAAGGCCTGCCTCACCATGGGTCTTGAAGCAGTTGAAGTGAGCCTTTTCCTAAGCCAGGGCTAAATCAGCTATG